>NC_044041.1:38901662-39212152 GCF_901765095.1 Microcaecilia unicolor | reverse complement strand
CTTCTCCCCCCCATGATGTCCAATTTCTACCCCCCCCCAACCCATCATCTCCAGCATCTCTCTCCTTTCCTCCCTCTCAAACTCCCCCTCCTTCTCTTCTGCCCCTCCACCTGTGGTGTCCATCACTCAAAACTCCCCCCCCCCCCAACCCTCAGCATTTCTCTTTTTCCCTGCTGTGTCCATGAGGTATTTATTTTCTTATCACATTCCCCTGGGGTGGCAACTCTATAACCTATATTGGAGAAATTGCACTGTGGTCCGACGTCGGGCCTTCAGATGCTCAAGGACCCCTCTGACCTTCCTGTTTCAGAAAGGACGGAAGCCAGCTGGCCAAACTTGAGTATACATAGATGCAAGGTAAGAGAATCAATATAAGAGAAGAAAGGCCTCAGGGGGAGAGAGGAAGGGTAGCAAACCTTTTGGGGTGCCACAGTACTTGTGGCTCCCCCTGCTCCGGGGCCTATGACCTTTACCATATATACTGGTTTCACAGTACACACAACTTTAAAACCTCTATCATAAAAATTAAATTGTAAAACCCTGTGATAAGTGGCATTTGGAGGGACAGAAGGGCATACACACTGAGCCAGAAAGCTGCCAACAAAATGATGGATAAAAACGAGAATTGCAAAGCATATCAACACAGAGTGGGGACTCTATGCTCATATATTCATAGAAAGATCTGCGGCCGACTAACGTCAAAGGGAGAAATAGAACTGATGAATGCTAGCCATTAAAACCAAACAGGTAACTGCTGAGAAAAACTAATGGGGCTTGAAAACAAATCACATGTACTTTTTTCCCACAAACTGGTACTCAATAAAATCATTAAACTGTCTCTACTTGTTACTTCATCTGTTATACAGCGTTTACTTTCATTCTGACCAACGAGACCCAAGCATAATTTCTGAGCCATGCAGGAAAATACTAAACCTCCCCAGGTGGGCGATTGCTGCCTGTTTATGTATTTCTATCTTTCCTATTTACATCCAGAACTTCATTTCACAAAGTACGATATGCTTCCTGATAACATGAAAACACAGTTTCCACGGCACAGAATGTTTTTATTTTACAAATTCAGTAAAGAACAGGCATTGCTTGGGGGGGGGAAATAAAAAACAAAAAAAACCTGTCTCTTGGGCGCCTGTATTGGAAATGAATTAATGGACCGGTGATCAGATAAACCCACATATTCTAGTTTTTGCATCACACTCGCCTGAACTTTCACAGCTTAATTTAGCTTAGCTACTTTTGCCTGGTAGCCCAGGGGTTGACTGCCTCAGCCAAGCAAACTCCAGCCTAGCACTGCCAAGTTACACTCTAGCCCAGCTGTTTTGTTGTTTTACCACTGATGGGACACAAACATCGCATTTCCTTTCAACATTTTAAGAAGGCAACCTACTAATACTACCCAAAGGCTGGTCTCACGAGTCCAAGCTCAAAACGCTTTTCATTCCCCTCCTGTTAACAGAAGCTGAATGACCGAGAACGTGCAAACACAGTCCGGAGAGAACGCGAAGGTTCATGAAATTCAGGACAGCACCTAAGGTCAGACGGGTTCTGCTTTACCTGGTTCCTATCAAACTGCTCCCGGTCCGCTTCCAGCCCGTGACCGGCTCTGCGACTCAGTACTCGGGAAGGCACGTTCTTGATGGTGTTCATACCGCCAGCACTTGCTACCGTACGACACTACCGGAGAAGTCAACTCGGCTCTCCTCCGAGCATGCCGGGAAAAAAATGTGCGCGCCGCGCGCTCCCCCAACACAGCAGTTCGCGTACACCAGCCCTGATCTGCGCGTGCGCTGCTCGGCCGCGCAGGTTCGTTAGGATTCCTAGGAGCTTCCTCACGTCACCTTGTAACCACAAATGAGGATCTACTAGGGATGGTGTGCAAATAGTCATATTTTATCCATTTTAAGAACATGTAATTGGTAAAAGTAGCCCCCTGTAGGCGAGTTCCAAGTTTATGAATGAACTTATGGGGCTGGGAACTGCCACATCGGTGATAATTTATTGGCAGACTATTAGAGGACAGGTTTTGCCCCAATGTTATCAAATCTATGTATGCCACATTGAGCCTGCAAATAGGTGGGGGAATGTGGGATACAAATGCAAAAAATAAATAAATCGTTTGTGCGTCCATCCCCACCCACCAGACTAAGGCTGGGTTCCCATTCACAGACTGAAAGATGATGAGCTGAAAGGGAAAAAAATCAAACCAGATTATGGGCGTAGCCAGACAGCAGATTTTGGGTGGGCCTAGGCAAGAAGTGGGTGGGCACCAAATGTTCTCTGCCCCACCCCCACCCCAAAAAAATATCTCAGCTGGTGGGAAAATACTTCTCTCCAGTCCCCACCTTGGTAGTCTGCAGCAGGCATGCCCTGAAAACTAAGCATGCAAAGGTGCCAGTATTGTGGAGAGCAGCATTTTCATTACCATGTGCTACTGTTGGATGGGCCTGAGCCCTAAGTGGGTGGGCCCCGGCCCACCTGTAGCTACATCACTGTATATAGGCAGTTGATACATTTATTAAATGACCACAACACATAGCAGTAAGTCAACCTGTTTTGGCACAAATTTAACCTGTTAAGCTAGTGTAGTAGGGCTGTATCAAGGGCTATGTGAGCAGTGCGGCCACACAGGGTGCAAGTGAGGCTACAGTGCCAACATTGCTCCTCATCCCTTGTCTCGTATTTTTGCAGCAGTAGGTGAAGTTCTGTCTCAGTATAATACCTAGTATACCTGAATGTAACTCAACTTGAGATACTACAGAAAAGGTGTGAGCAAAATCCAAATAAATAAACCCTGCATCAGTGCCTTCTTTATAAAATAGACTCCCAAGAGGTGTTCTTTATAAAACTGGTGTGCTAAAGATACTGTTCTGCCCTTGCACGGGCTGGGACTAGCATGCGGCTTAAACCACAGTATAGAACATCAGTCTTGAACTAAAATCTTAATACAGTAATCAACCAAGTTAAAATACTTTACAGTTCAGATGTGCTGGACAAGAGTTTTAGCCTCAGAAACTAGGAGTCTGTTCGCCACCAGCACACTCTTTCTCTCAAGCAAAAGAGGCTGGGAGATTGCAGGAACACACTGAATAATGGTGCCATTTATACAGGTAAAATCTTGATAGACACACAGTAACTTGAAAGAAGCCATTCAGCAAAATACAGCATAGGCAGTTTCAGTTCACTGAGGAGATACACTGCTGACTCTTACAGACCTGATAGAGAGAAAAGGGGGGGGGGGGGAACTAGCCCAGCATACACCAAGAACAAAGAGAGGCAACAGAAAGTCCCATAAGACACAGGGAGCTGGACATGTACTCTAAAATAGCCTATTACAGGGAACTACAGGGGTCTGTAGTTCACTGAAAAAAAAAAAAACCCAATACTAGAATAGGGACTCAAAACGTTGAGGCCTGAAAGTCAATTAACCTTAAATTATTTACATACTAGTTGTGAAGGTGCAGCCTGGAACTAATGAAAACCGGACAGAGGGGGGTGGAGCTGGATTCTAGACACCGAACAAATTCTTCACACTGCCAGCCTGAACCAGCTGTCATGTCAGGTATCCTGCTCAAGGCAGTAATGAGATGTTAACGTGTGCCAGCCTGGCATAAGTAAAGGAGATGCAATCTGCTAGCCAATTACAAATTGTGTGCCGATGGCTACTCCTATCCTGTTTCGGCCAAAAGAAGCAAAAAGTTGGGTGTGTTGTCTATGGGCTTTAGCCTGCTCCACATAGAAGTCTAAGGCTCAATTGCAGTCTAGGTATGCAGTACACTCTCACTAGAATGGGCATGTGCTTTGGGGAAAATTGTTGGCAGGATGATCAACTGATTAAGATGGAACTCTGACACTACCTTAGGAAGGAACATAGGGGGCTGGCGGAGAACTACTCTATTGTGGTGAAACTTAGTATAAGGTGGATCAGCTACTAGGGCCTGAAACTCACTGTCTCTGCGAGCTGAAATTACCACCCCAAAAATACAACTTTCCAAGTCAAATACTGCAAGATGACAGGAATCAAGTGGCTCAAAAGGCACTTTCAAAAGGACAACATTGAGCTCCCATGACAAAGTTGGAGGTTTGGCAGGAGGCTTTGTCAATAGCAAACCTCTCATGAAGCAAACAACTGGAGGCTGTATAGAGATGGGTTTACCTTGCACACAGTGATAAGCACTAATTGCACTTAGATGAACCCTTACAGCGTTGCTTTTCAAACCACACTTAGAAAGGTGCAGGGGGTACTCAAGCAGTTTTTGTGTAGGGCAGGTGAGGGGATCTAAGACCTTGCCCTCACAACAGACAGCAAACCACCTCCACTTAAAATGAGTAACACATAATAACTTAAGCGTTGCTACACTGGGACAGACAGAAGGTCCATCAAGCCCAGTATCCTGCTTCCAACACTGGCCAATCCAGGTCACAAGTACTTGGCAAGATCCCAGAACAGTAAAACAGTAATCCTAGAAATAACCAGTGGATTTTCCCAAGTCCATTTTAATAATGGCTTATGGACTTTTCTTTAGGAAATTATCCAAATCTTTTTTAAACGCTAACTGCTTTTCTGGCAACTAATTCCAGAGTTTAATTACACATTGAGCAAAGAAAAGGTTTTCTACAGCTTGTTTTCAATTTGCCCCCTAGTCTTAGTATTTTTGGACACTGTAAACAAGGGATTCATGTCTACCTGTTCCACTCCACTTAGTATTTTATAGACCTCTATCACATCTCCCCTCAGCTGTCTCTTCAAGCTGAAGAGCCCTAGCTGCTTTAGCCTCTCTCCTAGCAAAGTTGTCCTATCCCCTTTATCATTTTCATTGCCCTTCTCTATACCTTTTCTAATTCCACTATATCTTTTTTGAGATGTGGTGACAAGAACTACACAAAGTACTCAAGGTGCGGTCACAGCACAGATTGAGCCAATGGCATTAGAACATTCTCATTTTTGTTTTTTATTCTTTTCCTAATAATTCCTAACATTCTATTTGCTTTCTTAGCCACCACTGCACACTGAGCAGAGGGTTTCAACACATTATCAACAATGACACCTAGATCCTTTAACTGGGCAATCATACCTAATGTGAAACCTTGCACTACAAAGTTATAGTTTGGGTTCCTCTTTCCCACATGCATGACTTCACACTTGCTCACATCAAACAATCTGCCATTTGGATGCCCAGTCTCATAAGGTCCTCTTGCAAATTTTTCACAATCCTCTTGCGATGTAACAACTTTGAATAACTTTGTGTCATCAGCAAATTTAATTACCTCACTAGTTATTCCCATCTCTACATTATTTATAAATATGTTAAAAAGCAGTGGACCCAGCACACTGGAGAACCCCACTACCTACTCTTCTCCATTAGGAATACTGACCATTTAACCCTACCCTGTTTTCTTTGAACCAGTTCTTAATCCACAATAGAACATCACCTCCTATCCTATGACTTTCTAATTTCCTCAGGAGTACTTTGTGAAATGCCTTTTGAAAATCCAGATACATATTATCAACCAACTCACCTTTATCCACATGTTTATTCACCCCTTCAAAGAAATGTAGTAAATTGGTAAGGCAAGATTTCCCTTGACTAAATCTATGTGTTATGATTCTGCCGGTTTGGCTGAGGGGGAGGGGGGACGTCTCTTCTGATTGGCTGCCAGGGGTTGTGCTGACGTCAGGGGATAGTACTTTAGCCTGCAGCTGAAGAGTTTCTCTGCTTTTGCGTTACTTATCTGGTGGTAACAGGAAAGCCTGATAGGTTTCTCTCAGAACGTGCTCTAGGTTCTGACAGGGATCTGTGTTGATTTAGAGTATTCTTTTCCTTCCCTCTGGGTTAGCTGCTGCTCTGTGTGTGTGTGTGTGCCTAGCTCTGTAATCAGGGTCAGCTGCTTGTTTGTTTAGTGGGGGCTGGGCATTGCTCAGCCTCCGGGGCTCTGGGCTGAGTGAGAGCGTTCTCCTTTGTTTGTTTGTTTTAAGGATTTCTCTTCCCAGTGTCCTGGCCTGCTGGCTCAGTGAGTTTAACCCTTTGTGTACTGTGTGTATTGTATTCCTGCCTCTGCCAGTGTGTTTGTTTGGAGGGGAAGCGTTCTCTCTGATTGTTTTTTGATTTATGGCACTCTCTCTCTGCTGGCTCTACAAGCTTAACCCTTTATGTTCTGTGTGCCTCTGTCTACAGTGGGTTTGAGGCAAAGGCTTTCTGCCTTCCTTGGTGTTTGGTTCCTCTGGCTTCTGCCTGGGGCTCCTACCCTGGTGGGGAGGGGGTTGCTGTGTTAGTTCCCCTGTCCTGCGCTAGTCCCCTGCGTGGGCGTGGCCCGCTCTGGTCCTTTGTTTCCCCCTCTGCCCTATTGCTGGTGTTCAGCGCGTGTCTGGCATCTTGGGGCCCTCTGGGTTCTTTCACCCCTCCCTGTGTGTGATTGGGTTCCAGTTCAGCCGTGAGGCTCGCACGAGTGGCTCTGTCTGCGTGGGTTCCGGTTCGGCCGCGAGGCCCGCCTGTATGCCTATTTCCCTTCTTCCTGAGGGACTGGGGGGAGGGGTAGCTTAGGGGGTATTGTGTAGCTGGGGTGTGCGGTGGTGGGTTGGTCTCCCCTTGGCCTGGGTCGGCGCCCTGCTGGCCTCGGCCAGGGCCCAAGGGCTCACGACCAACCCAACGGATTACACTATGTTGGCTTTGTCTCAATAATCCATGCTTATGTATATGCTCTGTCATTTTATTTTTTGTAATATTTTCTAACCTTTTTGCCCAGCACTGATAAAAGGTTCACCGGTCAATTTCCAGGATCACCTCTGGAACTCTTTTTAAAAATTGGCGTTAACACTGGCCACCCTCCAATCTTCTGTTACCATGCTTGATTTTAAAGATAAATTACATATTACTAACAATAGCTCTGCAAATTCATCTTTCAATTCTATCAGTACTCTGGAACGTATACCATCTGGTCCAGGTGATTGGCAACTCTTCAGTTTGTCAAATTGCTCCATTATATCCTTCCATATTTACAGAGATTTGTTTCAGTTTCTCTGAATCAGCACTGAATACCATTTGTGGCACTGGTATCTTTCCCACATCTTCTTCGGTGAAAACCAAAGCAAAGAATTAATTTAATCTCTCCTTGTAGTGGAGTCTTTCCTGGAAGCCAGCAAAATCTGGGAGACTCTCTCCGGCAAATCTAAAGATTCAAATTCTATACTCTCAACATCCAAGTGATGAGGGCCAGGGATTGGAAGCTAGTATACAGAAGAGATCCGTTGTTCGGTGTGATGATGACTGGAAAACATTCCAAGCGCCACAGATCTTCAGTGGACAGCTCCAGAAGAGAAGGAAACCACATCTGGCTCAGTCAGTAAGGCACTAATAAGAATAGTTCCCTGGTCTTGAGTTTCAGCGAAGTCTTTTCTCTGAGAGGTATCGGAGGATATGCATACAGAAGTTCCTTCCCCCAATGTAGGAGAAAGGCATCTGACGCTAGTCTGCTGTGTGATATGGGCTTGGAACAGAACAAGGGAACTTTGTGGTTGAGATGCATGGCAAAAAGATCCACCAAGGGGGTGCTCCACTCTCAGAACATCTTGCAGGTTATGCCCAAGTTAAGAGATCACTTGTGCAGTTGTAAAACTCTCCTCAGTCTGTCCGCCAGGCAGTTGTACTTTCCTGATAGGTATGTGGCTCAAAGTACCTTTCCGTGAAGAATGGCTCACTGCTACATTCCTACTGCTTCCTGACACAAGGGGTAGGAACCCGTACCCCCCTGCTTGTTTACAAAGAACACTGCAACCTGGTTGTCTGTTTGAATGAGAATAATTTGGTTCTGTAACTGATCTCTGAAAGCTTGTAGAGCATTTCAAATGGCCTTGAGCTCGAGGAGGTTGATTTGAAGATCTGTTTCCTGAGCAGATCAAGTTCCCTGGGTGTGAAGCCCATCTACAAGAGCTCACCATCATAGACTGAATGAATCCATTGTTAACACCTTCTAAGCCATCTGAGACTGCTGGGAAGCTAGGGTCAACTGGGTCACTCTCAAACAGAACCGTGCAATGGGTGTGACATGCACTAGTGAAGCCATGTGGCCCATCAATCTCAACATTCACCGAGCTGTGATCTGCTTGCTGTTTTGGACCTGCAAGGCTAGTGGTATCAAGTTGTCTGCTCTTGCTTGTAGAGAAAAGCCCAAGCCTACAATGTAATGAGCAGGGCTCCTATGTACTTGAATCGCTGGAAGAAGGCGGGACCTTAGGGTAGTTCATAATAAACCCTAGCAGTTGCAACACCTGAATAGTTAGATGCACTGTCTTCTCCTCCTGTGATGTGCTCTTGACCAGCCAATCGTCCAGATGGGGAAACACATATACTCCCAGTCTGCTTAAATATGCTGCCACTAGACACTTCGTGAATACCCTGGGAGCTGACGAAAGGCCACATAGCAGAACGCGGTACTGGTAGTGGTGTTTCCCTATTCATAATCTGACATACTGACTGTACTGGGGAAATATCAAAATGTTGATATAGGCATCCTTCCAAGACCAGAGAGCATAGCCAATCTTTTTCCTGAATCATGGGGAGAAAGGTAACCAGGAATTTCTTTGGGGTCCTTAGGTCTAGGATGGGATGAAATCTCCCCATCTTTTTGGGCACAAGGAATTGCCTGGAATAGAATCCCTTCCCTTTTTGCCTGGGTGGTATGGGATCGACAGCACTTGGCTGTAGTTGGGTGGAGATTTCCTCTGCAAGTACCTGGTTATGCTGATGTACGAAGCTTTAGTTTGGAGCAATTTGGTGGTCTTTGATGCCAATGCAGGCAGGGCGTAACTGAGACAAACTATTTCAAGAACCCACCGGTCAGAGGATATAAGAGGCCACCTGTCACCTGTGTCAGTAAAAATTCAACCTCCCCCTAACGGTAAGCTGTCCAGGATGGTTACTTTGAGAGTGGCTATGCTCTCCTGGAGCCAATTAAAAGCTTCGACTGGAGAGTTTCGACTGGAGTCCTGGCTGTGGTTTTTGAGGGTGACTAGTGAGGCTGAGAACACTGGGATTGGGTGTTCTGGGCAGAGTGAGAAAGAGGTGGAAACATATGCCTCAAAATAATGGGGTCAGCACCTAGGCCCACTCAAAAACCTCCTAGGAGACTGCAGCTGGAGGTTGCCGAGGCAGGGTTTGGATGGTATCTATGTTTCTTGATGAGGTCTGTGACCTCTTCTACCTTATCTCCAAACAGGTTGTCACCTCGGCAAGGAACATCCGCCAATATCTCCTGAACAGCTGGTTCTAGGTCAGAGACACGCAGAAATGAGTCTGTACATTCCCACACCCATGGCGGAGAGTCTGGATGCTATATCAAGAGAGCTGTACACAACCCTGGCCAGATATTTTCTACACTCCAGCCAACTGGAGCCTGCTCCTGTGGGAAAGAATCTACAAGACAGTCTACTGTGGACCATAGACTGCAAAGTAAAGGTTCGTGCAGAGCTGGTAGGACTGGATGAGGGCAATAAAGAATAGTAATACTGGGTCAGAACAGTGGTCCATCTAGCCCAGTATCCCACTTCCAACAGTGGCCAATCCAAGTTACAAGTACCTGGCAGAAACCCAAATAGTAGCAACATTCCATGCTACGAATCCCAGGGCAAGCAGTGGCTTCCCCATGTCTGTCTCAAAAGTTTCATCCGGGAACTTGTCCAAACCCCTTTTAAACCCAAATATGCTAACCACTCTTACTGACTTCCGGCAAAGAGTTCCAGAGCTTAACTGAGAAAAAAATATTTCCTCCCATTTGTTTTAAATGTATTACTACGTAACTCCATTAAATTTCCTCTAGTCTTTTTGAAAGAGTAAAACATTGATTCACTTTTGCTCGTTCTACACCATTCAGGATTTTGTAGACCTCCATCATATCTCCCCTCAGCTGTCTCTTTTCCAAGCTGAAGGAGTCCAACCTCTTTAGACTTTCCTCATACGAGAGTAGTTCCATCCCCTTTATCATTTTGGTCACTTTTCTTTGAACCTTTTCTAATTTCGCTATATCTTTTTTGAGATACGGTGACCACAACACAATATTCAAGGTGAGGTAACACCATGGAGCGATACAGAGGCATTATAGTATTCTTGATCTTACCATTCCTTTCCTAATTCCTAGCATCCTGTTTGCTTTTTGGCCGCAGCCCCACACTGGACAGCAAGTTTTATCATATAGAATACTACACCTAGATCTTTATCTTGGGTGCTGACCCTCATGGTGGACACTAGCATCAGGTAACTATGATTTGGATTGTTCTTCCCAACATGCATCACTTTGCATTTGGATGCCCAATTTCCTAAGATCTTCCTGCAAGATTTCACCGCACTCGTCGTTCCGAATTTAAGATCATTTATAAATATGTTAAATAGCACCGGTTCAAGTACAGATCCCTGCGGCATTCCACTATTCACCCTCCTCCATTGAGAGAAATGACCATTTAATCCTACCCTCTGTTTTCTGTCCAATAACCAATTCCTAATCCACAACAGAACATTGCCTCCTATCTCATGACTCTCTAATTTTCTCAGGAGTCTCTCATGAAGAACTTTGTCAAAAGCTTTCTGAAAATCTAGATACATAATGACATGTTTATTTTCACCTTCAAAGAAATGAAGCAAATTGGTGAAGATAAGAATTCCGTTGACTGAAACCATGCTCACTCTGTCCCATTAAACAATGTTTATCTATGTGTTCTGTAATTTTATTTTTTTATGATGGTTTCCACTATTTTACCCAGCACTGATGTAAGGCTTAGCAGTCTGTAATTTCCTAGATCACTCCAGAACCCTTTTTAAAAATCAACATTACATTGGCCAACCTCCAATCTTCAGGTACTATGGATGATTTTAGTGACAGTTACAGATTACTAACAGCAGATCAGCAATTTCATGTTTGAGTTCTTTCAGTACCCTTGGATGCATGCCATCCAAACCAGGTGATTTACTACTCTTTAATTTGTTGATTTGGCTCAGTACATCTTCCAGGTTCACCAAGACTTCTTTCAGTTCCTCCGCATCACCACCCTTGAACCATTTCTGGTAGATCTCTTCCATAAAGACCGAAGCAAAGAATTCATTCATTGTCACTGCTTTGGCCTTGTCCTTTTTCTCCTTCGTAATCTAACGGTCCCCACAGATTCCTTCACAGGTTTTCTGCTTCTGATGTATATGAAAAAGTTGTTACTGTATTCTAGCTTCATCTTGTGTCCCCTGGTTCTATTATTGTTTGAAAATATAAACAAGCGCTTCACATCTGTCCGCTCTACTCCACTCATTATTTTGTAGACTTTATTTATTATTATTTATTGCATTTGTATCCCACATTTTCCCACCTCTTTGCAGGCTCAATGTGGCTTACAATACATCATGAATGGTGGAAATATATAAGAAAATAGACATTTGGTCTTACAGAAGGATCTTGGGTAACATGATAATGATAAAACATGATAGTAGTATAACAAGCAAATATTATAAGACAATTCTGGATATATGTGTAGGAGTTCACATTTGTTGATCTTTATGGTATGCCTTGTTAAAGAAATGGGTCTTCAGTAGTTTGCGGAAGTTAGACCTCTATCATAACACCCCTCAGCTGCCTTTTCTCCAAGCTGAAGAGCCCTAACCTTCTCAGCCTTTCCTCATAGGGAAGTCGTTCCATCCCTTTTATCATTTTCGTCACCCTTCTCTGCACCTTCTCCAATTCTTTATATCTTTTTTGAGATGCGGCGACCAGACTTGGACACAATATTCAAGGTGCAGTCGCACCATGGAGCAATACAACGGCATTATAACATCCTCGTGTTTGTTTTCCATCCCTTTCCTAATTATACTCAACATTCTGTGTGCTTTCTTGGCCGCTGCAGTACACTGAGCAGACATTAGAGCTGGAAACACCCTCAGATCGAGATTTACATCTTGCTGACCGGTTTTGGGGCCCAATGTCAAGAGAGGTGGAGACCTTCTTGATGACGGTGCACCCCCTGTGGATACTGAAGTCTTGGCAGCCATCGAGGTTGATGCTTCCAGTGCTGATAATGATGTACCGACCTTCGAAGAGCCAAACATTCTCTCCTGTTGCCCTGCCATGCTCTCTGTCCTCAGTTGCATTTTTAAACAGAGAGAATAAGGGTTAGGTTCATGGTGGGGTCCAAGTATGGTTCCGTCAGATATCACCCAATTACACTGGGCGCACCTCTTGAAGCCACTGGGGGTCTTCTGAAAAGAATTAACCAAATTACATTCCTTAACTGTGAGCCAAAAAAAGGGCAGTGTTCAAATTGAGGGTGGTGCTCCAGACTAAACGGGCCTACTAGCTCATGAAAAATAAAGGAAACTTGGAGAGCCAAAAAAAAACTTGCAAAATAACGGGGAATTAGAAAATAAAAAGACTAAAAAAGACAGTAAGAAAGAAACAACTGCACGAGAAGGCACTGTGAGAACACAAAACACATCCTCCCTGCTCTGCAGACTGAGGGACCCGTACTCATGCGTCGGGCGGGAAGGAACCAGTGTATGCATGGTGGGACACTGCTAGAAAGTTCTCCAATAATCTTGCTAGTCAACATCCGCACCAGGCTCTGTCGGATGACGTCACCCATTTGCAAGAATACGATTACCTGTTTGTCCTCAGAGAACTATCTTCACACACTGGCTCGTATCAGCTGGTTTATTTGCTTCAGAAGGAGAACAGAGACTGCAGATCTTGCAGTTCTGAGATAGTGAATGTGTATGGTTGATCTCATAAAAAAATCCTAGTTATGGTTATTATTGACAGCCATAGCAAACCTAACTGTACAATGAAACTAAAATCTTGAAAACAGAAAATGTTCTTATGTTATAGGCTTAATTCCAGTGGTTTTCAACTCAGTCCTCGGGGGCCAGTCTGGTTTTCAGGATATCCACAATGAATATGCATGACAGAGGTGTGCATACCAAGAAGGCAATGCATGCAAATCTCTCTCATGCATACTAGTGATGGCATACTTTTCATTCTGTAAATATATAGACTTGCACCAGGGTGTAAAAGTGAAGTGCTCCTAATTTCAATGGACTTAAACTGAATTGAGCCCTAATGTACATTAACAGTGACAAAATAATTTCACATTAGTTGGGTTGTAGATTAAATTATAACAAATATTTATAGTTTGATTACAAACTCTCTCATGAATATTCATTGCAGATATCCTGAAAACCTGACTGGCAGGTTTGGGAACCACTAGATTAAGGTCTGAACTCTGACTGAACCACTTTCAGACATTCACTTTCTTCACGCTGAGCCACTCCATTGTTCCTTTTACTTTGTGGTTGGGATTATTATCCTGCTAAAAGGCTAGTTGTCTCCCTAGTTGTGGGTATATAGCAGACAAACTGATTTTTTCCTCCAGGTTCTCTCTGTACTCTGAATCATCCGCATTTCTCCTCGATCTCCATGAGCCTCATAGTCCCCACTGCTCCAAAACATCCCCTTTAACAGAATGCTGTAGCCACCATGCTTTACTGAAGTTTGGCTTTCATAAGAGAAACCTGTGCATAAACACTGAAAAGCTACAGGAGAACTCTGCAAAAATATTTAAGTGGCCTATGTGGAAATATTGACAGCTATTGTGGCAGGGGACTGAATGGTATTCTTCATATCTAATCTATGTAAGGCTGAAGCTATAAAAACTGCAATTAGCATGAGCTAAGCTGCCTTATCACTGGATTGCCTGTGTGAGCTTTAGTGCTAGAAAAAAAACTGTACAGCTGTTTATACAAAAGTGCAACAAATGCAAGCCCATATCTAGTTTAGGATTGCAATCTTATTTCTCCTGAAATTATGTTAATGCATACATTTCCTTTTTTCACTATTTTTAAACCTATAACCCACTGCTTATAAATCAATACCCTCTCCCAATCCTGCTAGCTATAACAAATATAAATATACCAATAATTTACATAAGACATGTAATAAGAGACAGAAATGTGAAATGTAAATGTTTTATCAGTTGGCACTGATCATGCTTAATACTGTTTAAAAACCTTTTTCAAATGTCTCATTAGTACAGATATGAAATAGGAATTCAGCTTTTCACATTTTATTTACAAAAACATTTTTTCACAGAAAGTGGGGATGAAGAATGCCCTTCCAAAAGAGATTTTGGAGGGAAAAAAACTCAAATTCAAGAAAGCATAGAATAACAAAGGAGCTAAAGTGTTGGGACCAATTTGGGAATTTTATATATGCATCTAAACTGGGCAGACTGAATAGGCCATTTTGGTGTTTAGTTGTTGATATTTATTAGGCCTAGATGCTCAAAACTCTGGCACTCTTACAAATAGTGCTGTAAAAATACCGCTGGAACACCATAGAACGCCTTGTTTAATGCTAATGAGATGCAAATATAGGCACACTCATAGCATTAAGCATTAGGAAGTTTGGCAGGAGGATTGAGCTTGGCAAATGCACAGAAGAGTTCAGTGGTAAGCTCAGCTTCTGTGCGTAAGCACCTGGTAAAACCTGAACATGAAGCACGGCATGCTTTCTGCGGCCTAAATATAAACGTTTTTAATTTAATTTTTTAGCTTGGCGCTTTAAATTTAGACGCAAGAAAGAGACACCAAAGTGTACTTTTGCATGGGTCTGCTATTTCTCACTAGCAGAACTTAAGGGCTTGAACGTGCTTCCAATAGCAACCAAAACCGGCAGATTTTGCAGAAAGATTCACGAGAGAAGCATGAGAAATCCACCCTTCCAAAAGCCTAACAACTGCTCCTACCTGGTGTTATTTTTTGCAGTGGTAAGGCAGTTTTGTTTCAGGCGCTCTTTTCGGAGCATTGGAGAGGAATACAAAATGACCTCGTAAACATGAGCTTGACTACATTACCATGCTACTTGTGTTGTCTGTCTGTGCACTCTTGGTTCCCGCGCTCCGGGCCTCTGAACATTCTGTGCAAGTAAATGTGGGCAGGGCCTAAATTACTATGGAATATCTTGGTGAACAATTGCATACACTTCCGTTAAAGATGAATAAAGTGAGAAACACAATAACATTTAGCTAATAAGTCATATTCCTGGTAGTTCCAGTTTATATATATATTTGCATGTACTAGTAAATATCAGATATAGTATTTAAAAGTCAATACTCCTAGTATTAAACTTTGGCAAAGAAAACTGCTCAGCTATGTAATGAACACTTCATCTCCAGGGGTGTGTGGGGGGGGGGATTTCACAGTTCATATCCTTATGTCTCATTTTAGTGATAGATTAACCAAAGAGTTAATTATTCTCTTACAAATGAATACTTCATAGACAGTTGTAGGGTTTGGTTAACAGGCAGTCTACTGCACAAGGGTAATATAATACAGCAGAGATACAAGTTTCCATATAGTTATACACCCCAGTACTTTTTAAGACTGTAGCTTATGAGTAGCAGCACTTTTCAGTTCATACGTTTTGCAACAGTGCGTTTCTGGTCTGAATCACATACCAATTACCTGTTAAATGGAAACAATAAAGGTCAAGATTACAACCATTTCAATATTATTCAAGGTCTATTTTAAAATCATTTTTACTAAGTTCAGCATTTTCCCAGCCTAAACAGGAAGAACAGCACTGCTTTTTGCATATCAAAGGATGTGAAGCGTACATAACATATCCATCATCTTTACTGCTTTAGATGCAATATGGAATTCCCATTAGGGGCATCAGCAAAGATTCTTATCTGTCGAGACTATTTCCTAGCCAAAGAATTAAGCTACCAACACAATTATGGTTTTGCACCAACATGGCATGCCACTGCTTTCTGCTCTCTTTGGAATTAAAGAGCAGCTGCATTAACTCCAGGGTTCATGTACAAAATCAACCTTCTTTTATTTAACTGCAGTGAGTGAGGGGAGGGGGTGCTGGCCATGTAGACAGTTGAACAATTATGGCTTTGCATCAACATGGCATGCCACTGCTTTCTGCTCTCTTTGGAATTAAAAAGCAGCTGCATTAACTCCAGGGTTCATGTACAAAATCAACCTTCTTTATTTTAACTGCAGTGAGTGTGTGTGTGGGGGGGGGGGGGGGCTGGCCATGTAGACAGTTGCAACCACGCAGCGTTACTGTTTCACTGGTCACATGTTTTCAGAGTGAGGACAAAACAAGATTAATGCATGCCTATAAATTACTAAGTCATTCTGACATTTGCAGTTTGCCATCTTTTTCATGTCCCTTCTCCTGACACTTTAGACCAGTGGTTCTCAAATCTGTCCTGGGGACCTCATCCAGTCAGGTTATCTGCAATGCATATGCATGACACCAACAGGCATGCAGATCTAACTGAAATATTTACTGCAGACAGCCTGAAAACCTGAAGGGAGAGGGGCCCCAAGACAGTTTTGGGACCCACTACTTTAATCCAAAAAGTCCTAAATGCACTATGATAACATCTTCAGCTTCAGGATTCTAAAGCCTACATTCAGGGACCTATAGTTCATCTTATCTTACATATTTCTCAAATTAACAAGTCATTTCCACTAATAATTCTTCCTTTATTGGCTTATCTACAGGGCACTCCATCCTGGAGGAACAGCAGTATGGGATTAACAATGAACTAACAAAAATCAAGACAAAAACTGATTTTTACACAAAATTATTTACAGTGAACTTGTCAAACTTCTGCAATTCTACAACTTAGAAAATGTCTGGAAGATCCTCAGTAGAAATTAGTGACCACTATTCCACACCAAGAAACCGAAAAATATTACAGCTTGCAAAATGATCGTAGCTGCTATGCAAAATTCAAATCAAATTGTGCGACAAAGCTCCTCCACACTGACCACTAAGATACAGCCTGCATACAGAAAATGATATTCAGTTTTTTTTTTTACAGTGTCCACATAAACGTGCAGGTTTGGGTATATCAAATGAACAAAATATCAATACTAAGATATCAGCAAAAAGCACTCAAGTTATCAAAACAACACTGGGCATTACCATATGCAAGGTCTTCCATTCTATCTTGAATGTTGCCAATGTCAATGGGGGGAGGGGGGAATGCAAAGGCAGCGTTCACAATCCCTGAGGGAAGGGTGTCTTGATCACTGCTTAACTGACACCTAGTGGCCACTCAGGATTCTGAAAAGAGTCCTGGTGCATGGTCCTGGCCTAGGAGTTATCAATGCAATGACTAAGGGGCCCTTTTACAAAGGTGCGCTGAAAAAATGGCCTGCGGTAGTGTAGACGCATGTTTTGGGTGCGCATAATCATTTTTCAGCGCACCTGTAAAAAATGCCTTTTTAAATTTTTGCCGAAAATGGACATGCGGCAAAATGAAAATTGCCACGTGTCCATTTTGGTCTGAGACCTTACTGCCAGTCACTGACCTAGCGGTAAAGTCTCATGTGGTAACCGAGCGATAATGACATGCGCGTCCGAAAATAAAAATTTTATTTTTCAGATGCGTTTCGGAAGCGTGCCAAAAATGAAATTACCAGAAGAGCCACACACGGCAGCCAGGCGGTAACTCTATTTTGGTGTGCATTGGGCATGCATACACACTTACACAGCTTAGTAAAAGGGCCCCTAACCTAGGCATGCTTTTGGGGGGGGGGGATAAGGATAGGAACAGGAGAAAAAACACTAGGTTATGAATGAAGGCTCATAGTTGTCAGATCCCAGTTCTGGGTCCAAATAAGCTGGAAGTACAAGGAAGAAAAAAAAAAAAAACCAAGAGTATTTTCAATGAGAAAAAATGCTAAGGGCAAAAGTTGAACAAACGTTTCTGATACATCTGCTACACTTTGGGTAAACAAGAAAAAAGTCTTCAATTAAAATATTAAAGCCCATCAACAGTGATATTCCCAAATAACTTTGTTCTGGGATAACAACATGCAGTACATGCAAAGAAGCTGTATATTCTGGTAAGAAATGGAGCACAGCTATCAGAGTAGTAGATTTTATGGAGATTCATATCTTTCTGCAATAAATATTAAAAACAAGTCAACACTGTGACTGAAAACAAAAATACAGAGTGCTCAACAGATGACATACATCAATTCACAACGAAAATGCTGAAGATTTGGTCTCCTCCTTTCTAACATCTGGCAGCTCTATTTTATGAGAAGTTTCTGGTGTCTATGACAAACAGAAAAAAAAAAAGAAAAAAATAACTACACAATTGTCACAATAAAAATATACAGTGGCTGTGACTAAAAATAGAGTAAATTACTACTTGTTCACAGACTACAGTAAATTCATAAGCACTTAAGTATTGCCATACTGGGACAGACCAAAGGTCCATCAAGCCCAGCATCCTGTTTCCAACAGTGGCCAATCCAGGTCACAAATACCTGGCAAGATCCCAAAAAAATACAAAACATTTTATGCTGCTTCTCCCAGAAATAAGAAGTGGATTTTCCCTAAGTCCATTTAATAATGGTCTATGAATTTTTCCTTTAGGAAGCTGTCCAAACCTTTTTGAAGCTGCCCAAACCTTCTTTAAACCCTGCTAAGCTAGCCACCTTTACCACGTTCTCTGGCAATGAATTTCAGAGTTTAATTACACGTTGAGTGAAGAAACATTTTCTCTGATTCGTTTTAAATTTACTACTTTGTAGCTTCATTGCATGCCCCCTAGTCCTAGTATTTCTGGAAAGAGTAAACAGACGCTTCACGTCTACCCGTTCCACTCCTCATTATTTTATAGACCTCTCTCATATCTCCCCTCAGCCGTTTTTTCTCAAGGTGAAAAGCCCTAGCCGCTTTAGCCTTCCTCATAGGGAAGTTGTCCCATCCCCTTTATCATTTTCGTCGCCCTTTTCTGTACCTTTTCTAATTCCACTATATCTTTTTTGAGATGCGGTGACCAGAATTGAACACAATATTCGAGATGCGGTCGCACCATGCAGCAATACAAAGGCATTATAATGTCTTCATTTATGTTTCACATTTCTTTTCTAATAATACCTAACATTCTATTTGCTTTCTTAGCCGCCACACCACACTGAGCAGAAGGTTTCAACATACCTTCAACAACGACACCTTGGTCAGTGACCAACCCTTTCTTGGTCAGTGACTCCTAACGTGGAACCTTGCGTTACATAGCTATAAGTCGGGTTCCTCTTTCCCACCACATGCATCACTTTGCAATTGCTCACATTAAACGTCATCTGCCATTTAGACGCCCAGTCTCCCAGTCTCGTAAGTTCCTCTTGTAATTTTTCACAATCCTCTTGCGATTTTACAACTTTGAATAACTTTGTGTTGTCAGCAAATTTAATTACCTCACTAGTTACTCCCATCTCTAGGTCATTTATAAATATGTTAAAAGCAGCGGTCCCAGCACAGACCCCTGGGGAACCCCACTAACTACACTTCTCCATTGAAAATACTGACCATTTAACCCTTCTCTCTGTTTTCTATCTTTTAACCAGTTTTTAATCCACAATAAGACACTACCTCCTATCCCATGACTCTCCAATTTCCTCTGGAGTCTTTTATGAAGTACTTTGTCAAACGCCTTTTGAAAATCTAGATACAGAATATCAACTGGCTCACTTTTATCCACGTTTGTTCACCCCTTCAAAGAAATGTAATAGATTGGTGAGGCAAGATTTCCCTTCACTAAATCCATGTTGGCTTTGTCTCATTAATCCATGCTCTGTAATTTTGTTCTTTAAAGCAGTCTCTACCATTTTGACCAGCACCGACATCAGGCTCACCAGTCTATATTTACCAGATCTCCTATGGAACCTTTTTTAAAAATCCAATGTTACATAGGCCACCCTCCAATTTTCCAGTACTATCCAATCTTCCAGTACCATTCTACTAGAAGTTTAGAAAACTCATGGGCTGAATTACGCAAGATATCTTTAGACATTTGCAGAGTACCTCTCTGTCTCCCTCAGCTCCAAGTCTGCTACTCTAGCCTCAAGAGAACGGACCAGTTCTCCGAGAGCTAGGAGCTCTTTGCATCGGGCACACACATATAACCGCTAACCAACTAGGAGGTAATCATACATGTGACACTCAATGCAAAAGACTGGATAGCACCCCTCTCGCTGCTGGGCTGCTGACTCCATCTTAGTATTTTTGAGTTTTTCAATGACTTAAAACTTGCTAAAGTATTAAGGATATTAGCCTAATATAAAAATGTATTTTAGTTTATATGGTATACTGTGTGATTTATTCAGTGTTTCCTTCTTAGATGGTAATGAAATGTATTTAAAATTCCGTAAGAGTGCTCCTTACTTGTTATCCTAATTACAATAGCTGACTATAAATGAAGAGTTGTACTAGGGGTGGGCAGGATGAAGACTAAACTAGGTCCTGCAGTGCCTGCAAGAGGTTATCTGTGATTTTATTTTTGACTTATTCTAGCAGTGATGAAATCCCAAAATCCTACTCTAGAAAACAGAATGCTCTAACGTGGCCCAGTTCAGTGGTACCTTCATGTTTATTTCTACTTATTATTGCAAAGCTTTAAAGACACAAACCTCTCCTATTACTGGGGATGTCAGAAATGTCAATTATTGAACATTCCAGGGAGTTAAGTGCTAGATAAGCTAATCAGACCATCAATTTATTCTTGAGACAAGGACAAAACAGTAACAGAGATCTGAGCTTTGCTCCAGAAAGCATTCCAATGTGTTTCTCCATGACATTACACAGTATAGACACAATCATTTAATATTCTGGAAAAGCTGACATGTTAGTCTGAAGCAGTAAAATGACAGAGGCCAGTAGCACCTTACACATTTGATTTATTGAGGCACAAGGTATTGAAAAGTAAGTGGATTTGTTCTCAAAAGCTCATGCTTCAATAAAATGGTAAATCGTGTAATCATAATTTTTGACCAGTTTCACACAAGTAAGATTGAAGTTAGTTTAAGCCCAGGGAATATAGGCTGTCATTTGAAAAGATGGGATTGAAGATTATGTTGAACTATGGAAGATAATCTATTGGAGGACATTCTTAATTCTTATTGGTCAAGAGTGGTATCAAACTGAATTATGAGATGTGGTCAGCCAAGTTATTTGTCTGGAATACTTTTCTAAAGATTCATGATCCTAGGTGTTCGCAAATCATAAAGCATATGAATAATTAAGTACCCTTCTACCACCACTGCTGCTGCTAGAACTGCCCCCAGAACCGATGGGCAGTAAGGTGCTAAGCTCCAGGTCAGAAACCATCTGTCGTGACTCAGCCAGCAATCGCTGCAACTTGACTGTTGGTGAACACGTTTCCTGGGACATTGGAAGAAAAAGAAAGGAAGATTTTGTAGATCCCCTATTGGTGAGGTTTAGAGCAGATGGTAAGAGTATACAATCACGGTTTAAAGGCCCCGCCCCACACTCAACACTCACCAATTGAGGAAATACAGATAAAAATTAAGGAAATTCTATATTTGATATAGTGTGCAACTTAAGATGTTAGTAAATGAATTTTCCTTGATGATGGTTCAAATTTTACTAAGTGATGACATTATGGCACATTAAACTTGAAATTTAAATAATTTATTATGCAAAATGGTTAAGTAAATTCAATATATAATTGTACTAATTTCATTAATAAAACAGCTGTTTCATTGTATCAAAATAAATGTAAAAGGTTTGTGTTCATTTCAGAACAATCAGTAAAACATTTCTAATCCACAACACTTTTTTTCCTCTCAGAAGATGTGGACATATTCAATAAATTGACTACCATCTACGGACATCTTTCATCAAACAAATCAGATAAGTAATACAGTTGTTTAAGTTCTATATTCCTAAAAATTTACTTTAAACAGAAAGTCCTACTGAAGAAATTGATTCTTTTTTCTCCATTTTCTCTTTAAGGATATAACCTCCTCCACATGGATATGCATACACTTCGCTACCTTCAGGTAAGTAATTTTATTCTCTTAATCACTGTAGATGTTTGTACTTAGCGGTTTTGTAGACCTTTCTTGCATGGGGTTAACTTTGGTCTTTCTTTAACGTTGGTGCACTTGTTGTTTGGTTGACAGTACTTTGGTTCAACGATACCAGGGAGCAGGAACCCGGAACTTTTTAGTACCTACTACTCTATGCTTATAAAAAAAATCAAAAAGGCAAAACCCTATCCCTGTATAATTCATCAAATCAATTCCTCTTTTGCTATAATTTTAAACTCATTTCCCTATATGATTGTGCAACTTATTTCCCTAACTAGCTCCCCAAGTAAAGAAAAATATAATTAATTCAGCCCTATTCTGATCCCTCCCTCAAATAATGTTCCCCAGAATTTCAAATGGTCTCAGCAAAACAATTTCTTTATGACCAAACTTACTGAGAATACTAAACACCACCAGAGGTCTTAAAATCCTCTGTCCAGAACTTCTCACAGCAGCTCTGAATTCCCTGAAACTTTTAACCAATATAATTACTTTTCCTCTTTCCAAAGTAATTTAATTTAGCATATGCAGGGTTTTTCTCTCATAAGTTTTTCACAAAAACCCTATTTAAGCTTGACAGCAAGGAATGTGCACTTAAACTGTCACCTTAGTCATGTGCACATAGTGTGCTCAATTATTACATGAACAAGCTTTCCCAGGTTACCAAACTGTTAATGCTTGTCTGAATTATTGGTTTATTTTAAAGTTAAAGCTTTCACCTTAGCACTCAGCTTCAGTCACCACTCTAAAAGCCATAAAACAACGCGAGAGGCTTTTAAAAATTAGTTAACTACTTCAAGTCACACTCTTACCACACATACAGCTCCTAAATTTTACTTAATCAATTTCTGAATGGTGATTCCCTTCAGCTGATCAGAGACCTCACCGCAGGTCTGCTCAGCATCAAAACTACCACCCAACTGCCCAGCAAGCCGTTGCCAAGGCAATCAGGCCAGCTTGCTCAGCTGTTCTCCCAGTGATGTCACTTTAGAACCTTCTCCCTAGCTCTAACCCTCAGCACATACACCCAGGTAAAACCCCTTTTAAAGGGGACACACTCTTATTTTTTTTATTTTTTTCCAACCCTTTACAATTTCATCTTACTCTTACAATGGACCAAATGAGTAAATCTGATGAAAATACACACAGATTTCTAGATAAAAATAAAATATCTTTAATTTTAGATCTTTGGGAACAGATATGATTCAATACAATCATCCTACTTTCTACTGAGGTCAGGCTCATTCCTTTCCAGATATTTTTTATCATCATTAAAAGACCACTAGTTATCATTGGTTTATCTCTTATTAAAGGGGGAAGGAGGGATATGGGCTTAGTTCACATTTCTCTTAAGTAGTACAACTCAGGTTTCAAGAGGAGTTGTCTCATGTGCTGTATACATTTGAGAATCACTAATAAGCTAATTCTCTGTGTTTATCCTGTATATCAGGTCACTTTATTCACAAGTTACCTAGTAATTGTATTATCCTGTGTTGAAGAACTCCAAGCACAGGATTACCATACATCCAGGTTTTCCTTTTTGGCGACTGTCAGGGCGTCTGGGCGATTTTTGTTTGTGACAGTTTTTGTCTGGGTTTTAATTCTGGAGAAGCCTGCCCCTGCACTCGCTCCTTTCATCCTTCCACTTCCCACGTGCTCCGGAAGTGAAAGCAGAGAGGTACAGCTAACACCCCCCCCCCCCCCCCCCCCCCCACGAGCAGCCCTTGTGCGCAACCAGTAACGCCACAACTTCCCACCTTCCCTTGTGCTGCTGGTGCCTCTGACCCCCATACTCAACTAGTGCCAGAACTCAGGAGTGCCTGCTTGCCACTGATGGCAGTGCTTACTCCAATGACTGGTGCTGATAAGTTCCCAGAGTGAGTGTCTGACTCCAGCGCAGGCACAGAAAAGCTACGCTGTTCACTCTCCCTGTCCTCTGCTGAAATTGCGCTGTAAGAGGTGGAGAGAGTGAATAGCTGCTTCCTTCTCATGTGTTTGTCTAGAGCCAATTGCTCATGAACCACAGGGGTCTCTGTACAGCCTCACGCAGTTCACATAAGCAGTCAATTCCCTAGGCAGGCACAGGGGGAGGGAGCATACCTACATGCAGCCGTTCACTCTTCTCCTTCAGTGTGATTTCAGCGAGGGAGAGGAAGTGAACAGCACAGCAATTGCCTGCCTGTAGTTGTATATAGCAGGAGGCAAGTTAAAGTGACTGTGTACCATGTGTTGAGGGGGGGGGGGGGGGGGCGGGAGAGCAAAGGCAGCAACCATTTTATTTATTGTGTCCTCTTTTCTGTCTCCGCGAATATGGTAACCCTATCCAAACAGAACACATTCATACAGGCAAATCTGAAGTATTCCAGTATATAATACAAAGCTTAGAAACACAAAAATTAGGATAGAGATTTTATAAAAAGATGTACATGCAACTGTGACTTAATGTTTACTTATACATAATGCATGCTTATTAGGTGTATCATTAGTATTATGCTAACGTTGTATTATATCTCTGGTATTTGAATTCCAGTGCTGTTAAATGTGTATATTTTTTATACTGTTTCACGGACGTTCTATCTTTAGGTTTCAATTTACTGTTTTCAAATTTACCTAATTTATTGTATTTATATTGTATTTATGTTTATTCTTGATTATTTTACCATTGTTATGCTGTTAACAAAATTGTAAGTTTTATGTTAAACTGTACCTGCTGTACACCACCTTGGGTGAATTTCTTCATAAAGGCTGTTAATAAATCCCAATAAATAAAAATAAATAAGACAATATGATGGGGTAGTAAAAAAAAAAAGTGGTGAACAAAAAAATATATAAGCCAATTAATTTAATTTCAGGAAAAAATATAATGAGCAATGCATATGTCTCACTGGTGCTTTGGGCTCAAGCTCTATAAGGCTGCATCATATGGGAGTCAGACGGTCTTGGGGTGTAAAGGGGTGTATGCTGTGCATACAAAGGATAATTTCAAAACAAAGCTTTAAAAAGGTAATATACCTGCTCCAAGATACTGAAGATGTAACTACATGTCTGTACTCTACACAGGTGCGAGGAAAAACCACAAAAAGTGGAGGAACATTTGATCCCTACTCAAAAGCAGTCCAGCGTAGAAAGAAGTAAGGTACATAAGTATTGCCAAACTGGGAAAGACAAAAGGTCCATCAAGCCCAGGATCCTGTTTCCAACAGTGGCCAATCCAGGTCACAAATACCTGACAAGATCCCAAAAAAGTACAAAACATTTTATACTGCTTATCCCAGAAATAGTGGATTTTCCCCAAGTCCATTTAATAATGGTCTATGGACTTTTCCTTTAGGAAACCAAGGTTTTTCTGAAAGAGCCAGCCTACCCTACTCCTTTCTTCTCTACACAGCTACACAGGTGTGTCATATTTTATAAAATACACATGTACCTCGCAGCTCCATTCCAGCTTCACCCAACTCTTCCCCTACGAAGGCCTATGCACAAAACTACATATTTGTACGTATACATTCATGCAATTTTAAGACTGCCATTTTCTGCTTGGAAATACACTTAACAAGCAAAATATTCTTTACAAAAGTACTCCCAAAACAATAAAATGTTTGTTAGTAGGAAAAAAAAACATTTGTCTGTAGAAATATAAAAGACTCATTGAAATATAGTCAATCAGTTGACAATCCTGAAATATGATCTATAAGGTTACTTTAAAGCAAACGTCTTACCTGAGATAAATTTTGGCACATGCCAAACACAAAACATACTACACAGATATTTTTGGCAACACAGAAAAATACTAACTTGGCTAGTGGCAGGCTTGAAGTCTCTGCGCGTAGACTGCATTAGAGGACAGACATTCGTGTCCAAAGAGAAATCTGTACTTTCCTCCTGTCCCTTTTTCTTTTGTAAAGATGAGTTACAACACAAGGGAGAATCTAAGCCAAGACAAGTCAGGTCTAAAGAGTTTGCACTGTAACAAAATCAAACAAAATACATTAAAAACACCCTTAAACAATATTTCAAAACATGTTTCTACTTCATCTTAACTTTTCACCACCTCATTTCTCACATCATAAGGTAAAAGAGCTGGGCTCAGGAATATCCTAGCAGGCTGGGACAAGCACAGCACCAGACTTAAAGGCCTATGAATAACATAGCCCACACCAGTTGTCAACTTGAACCAAACACAAACTTTACTTTAGTTCCAATTGATGAAACCAAAAATATCACAACAGGTCATAAACAAATGTCCTCTGCTTCTTCTCTCCAGTACACAAATGTTATTTTATAAAATACTAGCCGTTAAGCCCGTTAAAACGGGCAAGATTTCCAGCTACCCTCCTCGCCGCCACTCCCGCCCTCCTCTGTGCCGAGCCCCCTGCACTGACCTGACAGCGCCTCTCACCTCCCTGTGAAAGCGCTGCAGGCAGCAGCAGATCGCTCTGCTGCTGCCTGCAACGCTTCCACACGGAGATGAGAGGCGCTGTCAGGTCTGTGAAGGGGGCCCGATACGGAGGAGGGTGGGAGCGGCGGCGGGGATGGGGAGGGAGGGTGGAGGTTGGTGTGCGCGATGTTCGTTTCCAGGCTGCAGCGTCCGATAGTGACTCCGACTCCGTTTCCCTCTCTGTTCCATCCTCTGATGTCATCACGTCTTGACGCGAGGGAGGGACAGAGAGGGAAGTCTCTACTGCCCATTTGCAGGTGAGTCGGTCACTTGCCGTTTATATGTTTGATATTACTGTTCCCTTCTTTATAGATGTTAAAATCCTATTTCAGTACCTTGATGGAATAATGGCAGACAGCATGATGACAGTTCACTGCAGTCAGACATTTACGCTCTGCAACCTGCTTATGGCTTGCTGGAAAAAAAAGTAAATGAAATCCCCCTCTGCCTGAGATGTAACCAGTCCTTCAGCTGGTACAGGGTTGTTGCCCGGGTGGTATACATGGTTCCAACTTATCTTTTTCTCTCTCACTCCTTCACCTTGTTTTCACTGGGGTGAAGTGGTTCCCCATACCACCACGCAGTGCCAATCAATAACTTTTCCAGTTCTGGTTCTGTCCCAGAAAATCCTGAATCCTTGTTCAAGACAAGTGCCTGTGACGTCTTTCCACGGGGGTATGGGCAGGCTGATTCTTTGCAGTTTAGAATACCGATACAGGCATGGCAGGAAAAACAAGGGCTCTCCCTATGAGATGAATGGTCAGAGGCAGGAGCTAACCAAAGACAATTCTGGCAGCAAAACAGGAGCTTAAATTACTTTGGGGGAGTTCACTGCTGCCACCAACAAAATCCTCCCCCCAAAAATCAAAGGCCTCCTTCACTTCCACGAACTTCCCCAAATCTCTGGAAGGTTCTGATGCTAGAAGGTCTAAGTTTTCAAGCAGGTGCAAGAAACAAAATTCACCAAAAGGGCAACCTAGGAGTTCTAGGGTTACTTTAAAAAAAAAAAAAAATGGAACAAAGTGCTGCCTAAATTTGCAGGCAGCCTGCTCTCATTGAAACCTGAAGCAGAAAAAGGTTGCTGCATAGAAATAGGCACAAAACCCAAAATTTGGAACAGCAGGGATAAATTCATAGCTATTCCACTGAATTTCTCCCAATGTTACACTCAAGAATTATAATTTGGACTGTATTCAAGCTATTTAGTATTCCTACTGTTTACCGTTCACAAGTGTTTATGATATCATTTTTGGATGAACAGTACCTATAGGCCAACAATATAAAACCTAAATTAAGAGAGCATTTTTTGCATTAAAACCTAAATCAGGCAGAAGGAATTATATTTCAACAGTTTTTATTAATGGCTCAGCATGTTAAACATGAATGTACATTTCGATGTACAATTGTGTAAATAATATAACATACTTATATGGAACAATCATTGGTTTCTGTTATCTAGGTTTTTTCCTCCCCCCCCCCCCCCTCCCTCCCTCCCACATTTCTCCCCCCCCAAACCTTTGTGCTTATAAACAGAATATTTATCTCTTTGTTTGTACATAAACATCCAAATAAAATATTAAATTCAACTAATAACTCTTGTTGTATGTTGCTGATTGGTTGCCTATCTTGATCCACCGAAATCGCAGATCACATACCTGGCCGTTTAATATTGCGGCAGTATCCTCTTGTAGACCAAGGTTAAAGATAATACAAAACAACCATCTATTTTATGTTTTAGAAGCTTTTCTCCCCCCTATGCCCCCCATCCCTTCCCCCTCCTTCTCAGGTTGGTATACTTTATTAACTTTATTAACTTCAAAATGACCTGAGCCTCAGTCATCTAAAACCTTCCCTGAACTGGGAAATAACCGTAATATATATTGACCTCGTTAAACAAATGTCAGGTATGGTCTTGAGATCAGGGCCTCATCCATCCTTTAACCTACCTAGCCAAGACTCTTTCCTTATTCCCCCAAAATCCCCCCCCTCCCCCCCTCCCTTCCCCTCCCTGCGCATTGCTTATAGTCCAATTCCCTTCACTGGTCCCAGGGAAGTCTATTCAAGATCTGACTTCTCGCCTTAGGTGATATGGTGTTTATATATGCCCCCCAGATTGCTAGAAACCTCCGCTGCCTTCCCGGCGACAGTCCCGCTCCTCTAGACTCCCATGTCAATAATTCCTGGAGTCTATTCCTCCAGTGCCAAAAGGAGGGTGGGCAATCCTCAGTCCAGTGGAGTAAGATGCATTTTTTCCCCAATATGCAGGCCTTGCTGAGAAACAATTTCTCTCCCCTCGTGGTTCCCATCCAGAGTCTGGGCATACTGAATATAGCTCTTTCAAATGTTATGCTGATTGTGCGCCCCAACACCCTTGTCAGGTATCTACCAATTGCCGCCCAGAATGATGATATTGACCTACACTGCCAAATCCCATGAAATAAGTTTGCCTCCAACCTGAGACACTTCCTACAGTTCTGTGTGGTCAAGACTCCTGCTCTAAAAGCTTGTCTCTGCGAGAAATAGGCCCGATGGATAGTGCGGAAGTGACACTCCTGTAATTCTGCATTGTGAACTATGGTTACCCCACTCTGAAGAGCTGACGATATTAACTGTGTAGAGATGTTTCTGCCTGACTCTATACTCCATCTATGTGCCACCTCTGTCAGGTCCCGTTCCCTTGCAAGCCTACCTAATTTATTGTAAAACCAGGACACTGAGATTTGTCCCGCTGCATCTCCTTCTAATAATTCTCTTAATTGTCTCCCAAATCGTGGGTGTAGACTATCTGGTGGGAGGGTATGCACATAGTGATATAACTGCCTGTACGCCAGCCAAGTGGCCGTTTTTTGCCCACACTTCTCCAAGAAGTCAGCGTACGAGAGCAAGGATCCATCTTCCCTTACCAGCTCGTCCAACGAATGGACTCCCCTACTCTCTAATAATCGGAAAATCCTATTTTCATCTCCGGGCCTGAATGAAACATTCCCCCTCAGAGGCAACCACACACTTCCTCTACTATCCTGCCCCCAATACATGAGCACCGTTTTCCACACATGTCTCATTGACTTTAATAGCACACTTCCTCTTACTTTTTCTGGTAAATCTCTCCTTGGAGAGTGTATCAAAGATACCAGGTGCCAAGGCCTAAAGAGGTCTCGCTCAAGCTCCACATGTGTATAAGTATCTGAGTCCATCAACCAATCTTTCAAATGTCTTAACAGACACGCCTGGTTATACTTGCGGATGTCTGGGAGTCCTAAGCCCCCCATCTTTTGTGCCCCTAATAGGTATTTCCATCTCACTTTAGGTTTTCTACCCCCCCAGCAGAATTTCATCACTAATTTCCTAAGGGTTTCTAAATCTTTTTTGAGTAGCCACAGAGGAAGGGTTTGTAGAAGATAGAGCCATCTAGGGAAGACCATCATTCTGAACAAATGCAATCGTCCCAATAAAGTCAATGGCAAATTTGCCCAGTGCATCAGTTGCTCCTTTGTCTCCCGAAGGAACCTTTGCACATTAATGTCATATAACCTCGTCGGGTCCATTGCCAGCTGGATTCCTAAATATTTAAATGATGCGTTTGCCCACTGCAATGGGAATCCCTCTCCCCACAACCTCCGCAAATCATCTGAACCAGCCAACGCTTCTGATTTTAAAAGATTTAATCGGAAACCAGAAAAGTCCCCATATTCCGCCAGACTCTCCATCAGGTAGGGGAGGGAATCTCTAGGTTCAGTTATCAATACCAATAGGTCATCTGCAAACGCAGCTGTTTTAAAAAGAAAGTCCCCTATATGTACCCCCTTTACATCGGGATTAAGCTGCAGTTCCCGCAGCAGTGGATCCAGAGTTAGAACAAATAGCAGAGGGGAGAGAGGGCATCCCTGTCTAGTTCCTCTTCTAATCTTAAATCTATCTGAAGTTATACCATTTGCGTATACACGGGCTTCGGGGTCTTTATACAATGTTTGCACAGCTTCATTAAACCAGCCTTCTATCCCGTAAGCCTTTAATATACCAAACATGAAGCCCCAGTCCACTCTGTCAAACGCTTTTTCAGCGTCAAAGCTGATGAGTAAAGCTGGGTGTCCTTCCCTTCCAATTGTCTCCAAAGCCGCCAGAATCCGTCTTATATTTTTGGCTATAACCCTTCCCCGAGTAAACCCCACTTGTGGCTCAGCTACTAATGATGGTAATACTCTTGCCAGTCTGTTTGCCAATATCTTGGCCAAAAGTTTGACCTCAGTGTTAAGTAGGGATATGGGACGGTAAGATTCTGGCTGATCTTCAGGTTTACCTGGTTTCCTTAAAACTATAATCTGTGCTGTGTTCAGATGTCTCGGGAGGGCTCGTTGCTGAATAGATTCCTGAAAGACCTCTGTCAGGACCGGACCAATATCGTCCTGTAATAATTTATAGAACTCATTGCGGAGCCCGTCAGGACCTGGCGCCTTTCCCAGAGCACTTTGCTTAATTACCCATGCCACTTCCTCTGTGTCTATTGGGGCACTCAGCTGTGATAATTCTTCACTCGTTACTCTAGGAAGCTCTATGCTATTCAGGTAAACGTCACTATCTACCAACTGAGATTGCTGTGACTCATACAGTTTAGCAAAGAATTCCCTAAACACTTTGTTGATTGCTTTATCATCATTCACCCGCTTCCCTTTTGAATCCACCAGAGTGGCTATCTTACTCCGACCCGTACTACCCTTTGCTAATCTAGCCAGGAGAGCGCTACCCTTATTCGCGAACTTATATAGTTGATATTTATAGTACGCCCATGATTTCTTGGCCTCTAGATGTATTAGCTCGTTTAATGTTTGTTGGGTTTCCAATAATTGCTTCTTTATTTGCAATGAGTGACTCACTCCATATTGCTGTCGTAGAACAGTCACTTGTTTTTCTAGGCGTAAAAGCTCTCGCCTCCTCACTCTCCTTTGGTGACTCACATATGAAATGATTTCTCCCCTGAGCACCACCTTTGCTGTCTCCCAGAACAGAGTTACATTTGATCTGTGCTGTTCATTATCTATTTTATATTGTTGCCACTTGGAGAGTAAGAATGGAGTGAAGTTTCTATCTCTATATAGATGCGATGGGAATCTCCAACCGCTCTCCATTTGCCCAGAACGCCCTCCCCGAAGGCCTAACTCCACCCAAGCATGATCGGATATCATTATGGGCCCTATTTTTGTGTTTTCGACCTGCGTGAAGAGTTCTCTTGATATTAGCAGATAATCTATTCTAGATAGTGTGGAGTGTGCCCTTGACATGTGTGTAAAATCCTTCTCCAAAGGATTTAATGTTCGCCATCCATCCACCAGACCCAATGCTGACTCTAATAGGTTCACCCCTCTCACTATCCTTGTTAATTCTCTGTCAGTAGGGTTGGATCTATCCATTTGAGGATCTGCCACATCGTTAAGATCTGCTCCTAATATTATCGGTATATCCCCCATGTCCAATATCTGTCTAATCACCTTTGTATAAAATGTTCGATCAAAGATGTTTGGGGCATAAAGATTGCACAATAGCATAGGTTGGCGCTCCAGGATTACCGAGGCCAAAGCATATCTGCCCTCTGGGTCCACAATGACCTTCTTTATCTCTAAGTGCAGGCCCTTTTTGAATAGAATTACTACACCCCCCTTCCTTCCTTTTGCTGGAGCTTCTACAAGATTGCCCACCCACCATCTTTTAAGCTTAGCATGCTCCATCGCGGAAAGGTGCGTCTCCTGCAAGAAGGCAACGGAGGTCCCCCTATCTCTAAGTACTTTCAAGATTTTATGCCTCTTTATTGGGGAGTGAATCCCTCCAACATTCCAAGTAATAAATTTTAGGTTAGACATATTAACCTATCCCTAATCTCTCCCTTTGGGTAGTGTCCTCTAGTGTCTTTCTTCTCTTATTTGTGAGAGGGCGTCCCAGCCTCCGCCCCCCCTCCAGACTTGAATGTTCCAAATTCTTAGTTTTACCCCCATCCAATGTTTCTACAAATTGTGCGCAATGCCCTCCCCCCGAAAACCCCTCCCATCTCCCCAAACTCCCATCCCCCCCCTCCTTCCCTTTTTCCCCCAGTCCTCCCATTCGGTTCCCCGAATCCATTCCGTTCTGAACTTAGAGCTACCCACCCTTGCATGTACAGGTCATCCAATCCCTTTCCGCTAGTCGGATCCGTCCCCTCCCTCCATTCCTTCAAACATAGCATTGTCCCTCATAGATCATTCGAGCATGCCTCCTCTCAGCCACTCTTCAGACTTCTCTCTGCCACTTCCTAGTCTAGCATATAATCTCTTCAGTGGCATTCAGTCATTCATTCTATACCATATGTTATATACCTCTGTAGATACCCCACTGTGGTCCATCCCGGTCCATAGGGACTCTACCTGTATTAGAATTATGATCTTCATCTAAACTCTTTGTTATATAGACCACAGCAGGGTACAACCTTTTACATTTCAGATGGCCTTAAACCTATCACTTTACCCCCCTCGCTCCACTCATCATTCCAATCCTTCATTCATTCAAATGCTCCCTCAGCCATCCTGCCATTCATTATCTTGTCCAATGTGTTTATAATACTCATCAAATAGTTGTTCTACTGATCCCAGTAGTGATTATATGTTTTTCAGTATTGCAGCTTGTCGGCTATATTGTCCCGACCATGCAATGTTCACTCATTAGACTCCTTTCAGTGATTGATATCCTTCTTCATATTTGCTCTCTGCCTCAGCTGCAATCCATCCGCAGTGCACATAAGGTTCAGTTCCTCCATCCTATGTCCTGAAAAATTACTACTGCCAAACAGGTGCCAAACAGGTGGTTTTACATCCGCTTCAAAATCAAACCACCTCGATTTCCACAAAGTATATCTGTCTTTCTTTATGATATTGCTTATGTGGGTTGCTGTCTGTCGTCTTGCAACTTGTTCACATAGATTTTCGCTTCCTCCACGCGGTCAAAAAGGACCACTTTACCTCCATCTTGAATTCTCAGTCTTGCCGGGTAAAGGAGGCTAAAACGACAATTCATCTCAAACAGTTTTGAACAGAGTGGTACAAAAGCCTTTCTCGCGGTCGACACCTTAGCTGAGTAATCCTGAAAGCACAGGATTTTTTGGTTTTGAAATTGCAAATGTTTCCCGCCACGCAGCGCTTGTATTATTTTCATTTTATGGGCATAGTTGAGCGCTTTAAAGATTACTGTTCTGGGTCGATCTCCCCCTGCTTGCCGCTGTCCCAACCGATGCGCTCGCTCCACCTTGAAGTCGCCAGCCAGCTCTGGGAGCGCTGCTGCCTGCGGGATCCAAGTTTCTAGAAAGTTCTGCAGATCTTTGTCAGGCAAGGCCTCTGGGAGACCGACCAGGCGTAAGTTGTTCCGCCTCGATCGGTTCTCCAGATCGTCGATTTTTTCTTCTAAGTCCTGTACCCGTTTGGACAACTTTGGGTGTTCAGTAGTTATGCTCTTTAATTCATCCTCCACCGTCCCAAGCCGTTGCTGTGCCGCTTGTATGTCCGCCATCATGGACACGTGCCTCTCCTCCATGCTATCTAATTTATCAATGATTTTTTGCATTTTAGTGTCCATAGCATGCTCTACCGCCGCTTTTACTTCCGTGATTATTTCCGCGGTCCACAGTGAACTCGGTGTAGGGGACGGCGGCGAAATTTTCTCCGCCATTTTGGTGTCTACAGCCCGCCCTTTTTCGCGGCTTTCTTTTCGCGTCGATTTCGTTGCCATTCACTCTCTTTCCGTCTCCTCACCACCTTCTTCGTATACAGGGACGTTTTATATATATTCTTATACTCTTGGGTTAGGTTTAGATGCTGAATATTATGCCGATTTCTTGGGTGCTCCGGAGCAGCGATATTTCCCCTCTTCACTCCTCCATAGCCCAACCGGAAGTCGCCAGGCAGAAGGAATTAAAAGAGACTATACAGAACACAAGACGACTTCACCCTGATTCTATGCATTTTGCCAATAACCCATCTCTCTAGTAAATCAACAACTTTTGGAGTCAGCCTAGACCATCTGTTGTTCATTGTCCCAAAAGAGATGTAGCAATGCACCTCACCAGCCAATGGAAGCTGTCTCATTTAGATCTGTGAAAGGAATATGAGCTAAACTCCTACATTTCCTGATCATCCAAGAGAGCTATGGAAATGATAAGTAGTAGTAGTAGAATAGCACAGGTCCCTGCAATTTACGAAGCTGCAAACTGTGCCAACACATTTTATAGGATCCCAGTCACCCATATGGGAAAAACATCCAGCATAAGGGGATCCTTCACATGCTCAATTTCAAATGTGGTATATATCATTCAATGCAAAAAGTATGAAGAAGGGTGCGTGTTACGGAATGCCAACCACCCTGGAGCTAACCCAGCGGCCACCTGGAGGGTCTATTTCCAGCACTGCTCAGGCCTGCCTGCATCTGGGCACGTGCTCAATACTAGTCAACCCTCCATCCCCACACACTAGGTTCCACTTGCCTCTGGGTGAGTCTCCCACCCACAAGTTATTCCCCGGTGATTTCTAAAATACTGAGGCCACACTCTCAGGGGTCCCGCAGTTCCTGGAAAGCACCCACACACCCAACACACAAACCACCAGGATTCTTAGGTCAGTCCAAGACATCAGAGCCAATAAACTAACAGGTTTTACTGTCACAGTTGAACAGTGAACCACATAAAACAGATAGAAAAGTACAGCAAACCAATAACAGGTAAAACAAACAGGAATCAATTTTAAAACACTTGTTCACTACCTGAATAGTGCCTGGGGAGTACAGGAAATATAGCTGCTCACAGATTACAGAATATAACTGCTCACAGGGCCTCAGTGAAAAGGACTTTCTCTCCCCTCTCCCTATCTGAGACTGAGAGAAATCCAGTATTTCCAGGCTAGATTTGAGCTCCTGGGCCAATCAGGGCCCAGAACAACAATTTTTTTTTAAAGTAGCTAGCCACTTCACTGCAGGTTACTTCCTCTCTGTGCTAAATAAAACCAAAGAAGGAACAGTCATTAACAGCTTTAAACATAAACATGCAACACCTGCTGGTCAAACTTGAGAAAAACACTTCATGAAATATTCTTCTAATTCTCATGCTGGAAAATTTATTTATTTATTGCATTTGTATCCCACATTTTCCCACAGTTTGCAGGCGCAATATGGCTTACATAATACCGATCACCAATTCCGGTATGAGAAATACAGAGTGGTATTGCGTTAAAGTTCAAGAGTGACAGAGTAAATTAGGTAGTCAAGGAGAAAGAATTAAGTTTTGTTCAGTTCTGCATTGTTTTCAAGACGTATGGTAGTGCATTCCATAGTTGCGTGCTTATGTAGGAGAAGTTGGATGCATAGGTTGATTTATATTTTAGTCCTTTGCAGCTTGGGTAGTGGAGATTTAGGTATGTGCGTGTTGACCTTTTTGTGTTTCCGGTTGGTAAGTCTATGAGGTCTGTCATGTACACCGGGGCCTCACCGTGAATAATTTTATGAACCAGGGTGCAGATTTTGAACACAATTCTTTCTTTGATTGGGAGCCAATGCAATTTTTCTCGTAGGGTTTTGGCACTTTCGAATCTCGTTTTTCCAAATACGAGTCTGGCTGTGGTGTTTTGGGCAGTTTGGAGTTTCTTGATGATTTGTTCTTTGCATCCGGCATAGATTGCATTGCAGTAGTCTAGGTGACTTAGAGGCATATTTTCAAAGCACTTTGGGAGGCTAAGTTCCATAGGTTTCTATGGAACTTTGGGAGGCTAAGTGCTTTGAAAATATGCCTCTCAGTACCATTGATTGTAACAGGCTGCCTAATATGTCCCTCGGGAAGAAAGGTTTTACTCGTTTGAGTTTCCACATTGAGTGGAACATTTCACTATTTCGCCACAATGCTACATTGGAGAGACAAGCCAGATGCTAAAGACGAGAATCAATTTACGTAGACATCATATCAAACATCACAATGCCAATAAGGATGTCACCTCTGTGGGACAGAACTTAAAAAAAAAACAAAACAGAACACTGCATCAATGATTTTAAAAAGGACTTTTTAAGACAATCCAGGAACGCAAGACCTTTCAAGTCAAAATAATGAAATATTTTGATACCACAACACAGGACTGAAGAGCTAGGTTTTCATAAACCATAAAATTATATTGCTTTGTCAACCTATTAACAGCCACCCAGCTCTTCCAGTTTCTCACCTAACCCACTCCACCCTCTTCCTGTGAGACTGCTATTGGAATGCTTTTGTGTTTCACTTGTATATTCTGATATTTGTCAACATTTGCTCATTTCTGGTCTGAAGAAGGGTTACCTTTGAAAGCTAATGAAAAAATGTATTAAGTTAGTCCAATAAAAAAGGTATCATCTTATTTTCTTTTCTATGTTTTGTTTTATTTCTATTTATTACCTGAACATTCAACAAACAATTTGTCTTCTTTTGACATAAATTCTGGCCAGATCAGGCCCCATTAAGATGTTCTCTGCTCTGCTTCTTTTCTTGCAAAATAAATTGTTTCCAGTATATGCAAGCTCTTCTCATAAACCACTTCTAAAATGTCACATTTACATCCTCTATCTCCAGTACATTTTAAATTTTCTCTGTTGTTTCAAATTCATGAGAAGAAATGACTTTTGAGCTATCAGTAAAAGCTTGGGTAGTCTTGATAGAAACAGAAACATGACGGCAGATAAAGGCCATTTGACCCATCCAGTCTGCCCATCCTCTGTAACCCCTAATTCTTCCTGTTCCTAAGCGATCCCACATGCTTAGGAACAGGAAGGAGTGGAGGAGTGGCCTAGTGGTTAGGGTGGTGGACTTTGGTCCTGGGGAACTGAGGAACTGAGTTCAATTCCCAGCACAGGCAGCTCCTTGTGACTCTGGGCAAGTCACTTAACCCTCCATTGCCTGCCACATTGAGCCTGCCATGAGTGGGAAAGCGCGGGGTACAAAATGTAACAAAATAAAAAAATAAAACAAAATAAATGCTTATCCCATGACTTTTAAAATTCTGGAACAGTCCTCGACTCCACCACCTCCACCGGGAGGCTATTCCACGCCTCCACCACCCTTTCTGGGAAATAGTTACTCCTAAGCCTATTCCCTCTTAACTTTGTCATTTGCCCCTTCATTCCAGAGCTCTCCTTCATTTGAAAAAGGCTCTCTTCCTGTACATAAATGCCCTTGAGCTATTTAAACGTTTCTATCATGTCTCCTCTCCCTGCTCTCTTCCAGTGTATACATGTTGAGGTTCATAAGCCTGTCCCTATAATTTTTGCATTCAACACCGCTTACTAATTTCGTAGCTGCCCTCTGGACCGACTACATCCTGTTTATATCTTTCCGTAGGTACGGTCTCCAGAACTGCACGCAGTACTCCAAATGAGGCCTCACCAGAGACTTATACAACAGCACTATCACCTCCTTTTTCCTGCTGATCATGCCTCTCTTCATGCACCCAAACATCCTTCTGACTTTGGCTGTTGCTTTTTCTACGTTTAAAAGCTTTAAGGTCATCAGACACAATCACCCCCAATTCCCGCTCTTCCTTCGCAAACTGAAGCAATACACCCCCTATACTGTACCGTTCCCTCAGAGTTTTGCGACCCAAGTGCATGACCCTGCATTTTTTGGGATTAAACCTTAGTTGCCAAATATCGGTCCATTCCTCCAGCTTCGCTAGGTCCTTCCTCATGTCATTCACACCCTCCAGGATGTCCACCCTGTTGCAGAGTTTAGTATCATCCGCAAAGAGACAAACCTTACCAAACAGCCCTTCCGCAATATCGCTCACAAAGATGTTAAAAAGAGCCGGCCCTAGGACCGATCCCTGCGGTACTCCACTGACGACCTCCTTTTCCTCAGAGCAAGCTCCATTTACCACCACCCTCTGTCTCCTACCATTCAACCAATTTTTTTTACCTAATCAGTTACTCTAGGTCCCGCACTGAGGGCACTCAATTTATTTATCAGTCGCCTGTGCGGAACCGTGTCAAAAGCCTTGCTGAAATCCAAGATGATTGACACTGATAGGTATCTACACATCACGGTTTAAAAGCGTACCCATCTCTCTGAAAAAAAGCTAAGCAAAAATAAGCTCCTATATTGATTTATTTTATTTTAGAGATACAGTAGAATAATAATGGCAAGGTAGGCAGATTAGCACACACGGTTAGCACTTTTTATCATTCTTAAAGTAGATTAATCCTTTCATAATATACATTGGAATATGGAGCAATAGAATAGAAGCAAGCTCGTGGTGAATTACATATTGCTTTAATTTTAGTTTACAGATGAACTTTAATGTAAAAGCATTGCAAGTCAGTGCAGCCTTTAGAATAACAAGAGAAACATAAGGGTCAAGTAAAGAAAGCTATTGTGACCCCAACCACATGGTTACCACAGACAGTATGTACACCTTACTGGCCGCACAATGCAGAGAAGGGTGAAGTAGTTAACTAACGCAGTATACATGGCCGCACACTGCATTACAATGAGTAGTAATGAAGCTGTTAAGTATTCCTCCACAACACAAAGAAGTTCAAGTACAATTTATTTGATATACCGAACACATACTGGAAAACCTCTAACATTTACAATAGAGTCAACAAAAGAAAAGGGGTGGGGCATCACACAAGAAAAATATATTGAACATCTACATACAACAGGTAAGGGGAAAGGGATGACTTTACAGTATAAGAGTACAACAATTCTTTCAATACAGATAAGCAACCAGCTGGAAGGTCAGTGGGCAAACGATTACTCAAAGGGTCTAGCCTGAAAGGCAATAGAAAAAAATTAAATGCTTTCAGTAGAGACTTAAATTTGTCAAGAGAAGTATTAAGTCTAAGATAGAGAGGGTACTATTCCAGAAGGTGGGAGTGAAGTCAGGAGACATTGTTGTGAAAAGTGAGGGGTCATTGAGGAAGAAGAAGAATGGCCAGAAATTAGGGAAGACCTAAAGACCGAATCTGATGGAAGAGAAGACGAGTGGTATTCTATAGACCATGGGAAGCCACTAATCACCTAGGAAGAGGGGTGACATGGTCATATTTTTTTGCAGTCATAAATGAGTTTAATGGCACTGTTTTACACTCTGTAATCTGTGTATTTAGCAATTTGAGAGACTGATGAGCTAAGAATTGCAATAATCCAGTTTAGAGATTACCACTGTGAGCAACACAATATAAAGGAAGAAGGGCTCCAACAGGGATCGTACGGAATATATCTGCCTGAGTATAAACAGCACAAAGAGATAACCTTAGAGACATACAGCTAAAAGGTTAAGCTATCATCAAGGGTGATGCCAGGTATTTTAGTGGAGATTTTCTGTCTCTTGAGAGGAGACAATGCCCTCCACATTCCAAGAGATTATCTTAAGTTCTTTAAGTAATACCTTCCCGCACATGACACCATTAGAAAAGTAATCTATAAAAAGGAGAACGTCCAAGCCACTATCCTCCCCCGTTTAAAACCTGTTAAAAATAAAATAGCCGAGTTGAAAGGTTCCCTTTCCCCACAAAGTATATCCCACCCCAATCCTCTATCCTGGTGTTATGTATTAGTCCCACCCAAGGTCCCTCCCTTTATAGCCTTTCCCCACCCACCCATCCCATCTAGCCCCTACCCCTAAATTTCCACTTAAGATATCCTGCCTATAGGACCAGCCCATAGAGACGCTATGACCCTTCTCCCATCATCCCTATCAAAAAGATATTAATTCTCAATCTTCCCCCCTCAAAGACAGGAAACTGTCCATTAAGATTCAAATTCAAGTCATCCCTTGGAAACTGCAACTAGATAAACAGGAATAAAAAGGTTGGTATTCAGAAAGAGAGGACATTTGAAAGTCAACTAAACAAAACAGAGAAAGCCAAGATCAAAGCAATTTGCTTGTCACATCCCTTATATATATGTATATATAATAAGCGGTTATACATTATGGTCCTATTATGATATTCATTAAATAAAAAAAAATATCACCAAGAAGGAGTTCATATGAAAATCTTCCATTCAAGAGTAATTTCCATTCTGCCTGATGAAGTCCCGTCTTAATGCCAGATCAGGGTTGAAAAGAACCCAATAATAGTCTGAATCCAAAGACTAATAGAGCAGGTGACTTGGCTTACTCTGGATGATCTTCCAAATGTTGATATTCAAAAAAAAAAGAACAGCACTAGAGAGCCTTTTATAGTCAGTCAATATCATGAGCATTAGTGAATACAGTACAAAAACAAGCAGCACAGTAACACCAAAGATGGTGAGGCAGCAGTTCTCGCAGTGCGCTTCCATCAAGTTTGAGTTACTGGGTGTACAGGTTCAGATCCTTGGGATCCTAAACAACTTGCTGAAGGTAATCAAGTTTCCGTTGGTCTGCCCGATAGGCAGGACAGTAATACCTTAATCTCAATCACTTGATCAAAGATAAAGGTCTGATCAACATGTAAATTTCTAAGCTTCATTGGATAAAGAAGGGTGAATTTGATCTGTTTCTCATTCAGATTGGTGTAAACAAAGGTGAAGACCTTACATTATGTCTGCACCAATGCTGAGTAATTCTGGAAACATAAGATTTTCTTACTGAATAAAAGTCAAAGACTTCCCGGACTGGATTGCTTATATGCAAAGTTGAGCACTATAAATATCACATGTAGGAGGCCATTTTCTCGCTTCTGGAACCCCAGTCTAAAAGCTCTTTCGATATGAAGTGCAATTGCTCACACAATTGCAAAGATTGAGGGATCCAAATCTCGAGAAAGCCTAGGACTTCCTTGTCCACAAGGGATTCAGAAAAACAACTAAGTGCAAATTATGGCAGCACATGCAATTTATGCAATCATTCACTTTATTTATTTATTAGGATTTATTTACCGCCTTTTTGAAGGTATTCACTCAAGGCGGTGTACAGTAAGAATAGATCAAACATAAGCAGGAGGCAATTAGAGCAGTAAAAATATTTGAACAACAATATGGCATGGTATACTACTTGCAATGACAACACAATATGTACTAGAACATTATAATTGGTAGTGAAGGGTAAGGCAAAGTTGTAACATATAGATGAGTAAGAAAGTAGGAAGAATTAGAAAGTAAGGTGATTGATTTCAAGAAAGTTGCACGTGAGGTCATAGAGATGGTTAAATATTATCTCAACTAGGGTAGGAGTGGATAAACATGTCCCGCTGCAGTATGTGCAGCTCAAGTCAATCTTTGTGTGTGTGTGATACTAACAAGTTAGTTACTTCTTACGTTAAAGGCTTGGTTGAAGAGCCAAGCTTTCAGCTGCTTCCTGAAGTAGAGGTAGTCTTGCGTTAAGCGGAGCCTTTCAGGCAATGCATTCCAGAGTGTGGGGGCTACTCCGGAGAAGGCTTGCTTGCGAGTATCACATCGTGTAATGTCCTAGATTATCTTGGATCGGTTTCATCACTTGGGCCTGATCCTCAAGCGTACTGGTGCACTGTAACCCAAGCTGTCTATGCATTCATGAACCTCTTTAACTCTATTGTATAGTAGTTTTAATTTTTTTTTTAAATCTAAAGCAGCCTCCACCACCACAGTCATCTCTGCACTTATCTCCGCCATTCACGCAGAGCTTATGGATAGACTAGACAGAGAGTGTGAATCCGCTATTTGGGGTTTTCTGACTCGCTACGTCTTCCTATCTTCACCGATTTCAACTCAATCTGCAAACTCCTCAAGCACCGGTCTCTGGGAACTCATCAAAATCAGTAATCAGGAATCACAGAAGAGATTGGTTATTTATCTGATAAGAAGCGATAGAGAGAGGAGCTAAGTTTGTCCCTGTCTTTACATGGAGTTCTCCCGATAAAAGAAATCGCTGCTGTCACCAGGTATTGATCTACTAATTTAGTGGAGAGTTTGTTGGTGAAGATTTGGTCTGAGGGCTTCCCTCCATGCACATTAATTATTTTTCTTTTTATGGTAGTCTGTAAAGGAATGATATTGGAATGATCATTTAAAAAAAACGTTCCCTTGAAGGTTGGCTCCAAACACTGTTTCCTTTATATGTTAGGCAGTTTTAGTAACCAATGAGTGGGGTTTACAACTGTAAATTATGACAGCATCAGATTATGATTTACAAAGTATATTTATCATGCTACATATTTGTTGCAAGATCAATTTATTGTTCGATCGCAAGCCTATTACAGAGCCAAGTATTATTATTGTAGGCCCAGTCATCTGCTATAGAGAAAAATTAAAAGGAGTCCCGTTATTTTGAAATACTGTGAATGTTGCTACATACTTTCAAAATTAGGAAAACAAACTATCAAAACAGTTTTTGGAGGTTTTTTTTTGCCACAATTCAGTCAACAGTGCCCTGGGGAAGTTTTCAGGGAGTTGGACATTCCCTCCCAAAGATGCACAATGAGAGTTTGTGCTAGGTTTGAAAGTATCTCAATCACAAACAAAATAACCTTCTCCTCCGTCTGAAAGTACCGTATTTTTCGGACTATAAGACGCACTTTTTTCCCCAAAACTTTGGGAGGAAAATGGGGGGTGCGTCTTATAGTCCGAAGGTAGTGATTCCGAATCGCCCTCCCCCCAAGTTCGGGATCGCCCTCCCCTACTCACGTCAGCGATGTTCCCTGGTGGTCTAGTGACGTCGGGGCAGGAAAGAGCCCCCTCTTTCCTGCCCAGCGCGCTGCTCTCCGTCCTCCTCCGTCCTCCTGTATATGCTGCCTGACGGTCTCGGCGAGCGCGCTGGGCAGGAAAGAGGGGGCTCTTTCCTGCCCCGACGTCACTAGACCACCAGGGAACATCGCTGACGTGAGTAGGGGAGGGCGATCCCGAACTCGGACAAGACGCACCGGAGCATCTAGGTTTTAGAGGAGGGAAAAAGGAAAAAAAAAATTTTTCCTATTTCCCTCCTCTAAAACCTAGGTGCGTCTTATGGTCCGGTGCGTCTTATAGTCCGAAAAATACGGTATATAGCACTATTTTATGTTTAAATCATTTTTATTAACAAATATACAGTATAAACTTCTCTTAAACATTTCTCTTATCATATTAATGCAATAAACACTTGTTAACTGTGCAGTCTTAAACATTCTCTTTTTCCGCCCTTCCCCCCCCCCCCCCCAGCTACCAGGTTCATACTAATGTCCAAAACAGGCTATTTTGTCCAAGATCCATAGTTTTCCAACTGCCCAAGTCTGGTTCGCAGTCGTTGGTGGATCCGCCGCTGGGCGCTTGGATGTAAAGTATATAAAAATCTTCTCCAGACTTTCCTAAAGGAACTGATGTCTTGTGCTGTAGCCTCCGTCATCCCACAAAGTTCAGTGTGCAAGAGTTCTATCATCTTAGATCGCCACAAATCTTTGGATGGGGGATTTTCCTCTCTCCACAAAAGTAAAATTACTTTCTTCCCGATCATTGAGGCTCTTTGCAGAAACCCTATTAATCCCGCTGGGGCAGGTCTTTTGATATTGAATATGTCAAACAAAATCAGAGGATCAGCCAACGTCTGTCTGCTCCAGCACCGTGTAATTTCCACAAAGATTACGGTCCAAAATTGACGAATGTGGGGACAAGCCCAAAACATATGACCCAGCGTGGCTTGGGCAGCGCCACATTTCAAACACTCACCAGTGCCAAATCCAGCTTTCTTTGCACGGGCTGGTGCTATATAAAATCGCACCGCAAATTTGTACTGTTGTTCCCAGTCTCGGATAAAGGTTGATCTTTGTAGTATTGAGTTAAGGTATCCCTGTAGCGCGTCCGCCGTAATCTCTCCTCCAATGTCTTTCTGCCAGCTACTAGCTAGTCCACAATAGTCTATATCTTCTGTGGAGTCAAGTAGATATCTATGGTGATAAAGGCACCACATTTTGCGATCCCAATGTTAGTGCCGTGGCCAATACCTCCTGCACATCTTCGCTTAGATTTACTGCTCCCAGGGATGCTGTGTAGTGTCGTACCTGCAAATAGGCGTAATAATCAGTCTGTGGCCACCTGTATTCTTGTTGCAGCTCCTCAAACGGTTTTATCTGTCCGTCTTCATTTAAAAGTTGATAAAGATAGTGTATCTCCTGTTGCCTCCACCTTACAAAGGTCTTCTGCAAAGTTCCCGCTGGAAAATCCGGGTTCAGGTTTAAGGACAGAAAAGGAGTGGCCTTCGCTGAAAATCCGTGCCTACGGCACAGCCACCGCCACATTGCCCTCAGTGAGTTGACGAACAGATTCCTCCGTGGACGGCTGCCGGATCCTGTTCCGGTCGTGTGTAATAGCCAGCTAAGATGTATGTTGGGATGCATGGAAGCCTCTAACCGTACATTTGTGAACTGTTGGCTGCCCACTAGCCAGTCTCTTGTGTGGCGCATGGCACACGCTACAGTAAGATATCTTAGATTGAGCTGTCCCATTCCCCCGTGCGTTTTTGGCTTATTCATGATGCTTAAAGCAAGCCGGGGACGCCTATTTTTCCAAAAGAATCGCCTTAGCACAGCCTGCAATTTCCTCTCTTCCTGTCCCCCCAAGTATAATGGCAACATTTGAAATTTATAAAGCCATTTGGGCACCACCACCATATTATACAATGCTATTCGCCCCGCAAGAGACAGGGGGCAAGACCCCCACAATCCCAGTAACTGCGCAGTTTCTGCCAACAGGGGGGCCACATTTTTATCATATATCGTGTCTAACTGAATGGGTATTGTAACTCCCAGGTATTTTATTTGTCCTGCGACCCACTGAAATGGAAATGATCCCTTCCACTGCATTTTTGTGGACTCTGATATTGGGAGTGCCAGAGACTTGCTATAATTTAATCTAAATCCCGATAGTACCCCGTAGCTCTGCAGTTCCATCATCAAGTGGCTTACCGATGCTTGTGACTTATCTACTACCAGTAACAAATCATCTGCATATGCTAAGATTTTCAAAATCTCATTTCCCACCTCAATTCCCACTATATCCGGATGTTCTCTTATTACATTTATCAGGGGTTCCAGGGTGATCACAAACAGTAAGGGAGATAACGGACAACCCTGTCTCGTGCCTCTTTCTATCTTAAATCCTTGTGTTTTCACCCCATTTACCAACAAGCATGCCGTCGGGTCCGCATAAAGCATCTGCACTGCATGAAAATACCATCCCTGCAGGCCCATCCAGTTTAATGTCTCCCACATAAAAGGCCAAAGCACCCTGTCGAAGGCGCATTCCGCATCTAAGCTTATCACCAAACTCGAGGGTGCCCTGGCAGGGGCTTCTATTAAGGCCGCAACCAACCGACGCACATTCATCACAGATTGCCGTCCACGGACAAATCCTACTTGTTCAGCTCCCACAATAAATGGCAATATCGGCGCTAGACGCTCCGCCAGGACCCGCGACAAGATCTTAACATCTACGTTAATCAGCGATATGGGCCTGTACGAGGCTGGATCTAATAAGTCTCGTCCCGGCTTTGGTATTAAGCTAATCATGGCCTCATTTGTATATTTAGGGAATCTGCTGTCCTCCACGGCCTCTTCATAAAGATTAACTAGGGGCCCCACTATTTGAGCTCTTAAGAGCTTATAAAATTCACTGGAAAAGCCGTCCGGACCGGGCGCCGAGTGCAATTTTAATTTCTGAATCGCTACCCCCACCTCTTTAGCTGTTAAAGGTAAATCTAGTTCTTTTATCTGTGCATCAGTGAGTCTTGGCATGTTGGATCTTAGCAAGTACTCCCGAATTTTCTGTTTAAAATCCCCCTCGGGCTCCCCTTTATATAACTCTTCAAAATGCTTCCTAAATAATTCCGCAATATCTGCTGGGTGGGTGGCAATCCCCCCCCCCGCTCTCCCACGGAGCCGTGTTATAAAATGTGGCTTACGGGCTCCTTTTACCAAGCGTGCCAACATCCCCCCAGGTCTGTCTCCAAACCTCTTTAGAGCATATTTCCGCATCACCATGGATCTCATGGTTCGTTCATGGAGTAAGCTGTTTAACTCTGTCCTTGCGTTTATAAGATTTTCAAATGACACCTGCTTGGAGTCCCTGGTGTACCGCCTTCTCATTCTATAATTTTCTGCGCTATTTTCCGATTCCTAAGACTTGTGTATGCTATCAAGTCTCCCCTGATCACCACCTTTGCGGTCGACCAGAACAGACCAGGATTATCTACATGCTGTTCGTTATTTACTGCAAAGTCCTCCCATTTGCCTATTAGGAAAGATTTGAACTCGGGTGAAGAGAATAAGTAGGCCGGAAAGCGCCACCCCCTGGGTTCTTGGTAGTACGGCTGCATCTCCAGGTCCACCCATATTCGCGCATGATCGGACACCCCTTTCTGTGCCTATCTCCGCTTTGAGAGTCTGGGGGAGTAAGTCCTGCGTCATCAGGATATAATCTATTCGTGACTAGGTTCGGTGGGCCCGCGACGTGTGCGTGTAATCGCGCTCTTCCTCATGTAAAAGCCTCCACGGGTCCACCAAACCCAGCAAACCACAGAACTCCACCAGCAATGTGACCTCATCAGTTCCTCTCACGCCTCTAGGGTTTGACCCATCCAGCTGGATGTCCAATACCTGATTCATGTCTCCCGCAATTAAGGGGTCCCTCCCATGTCTCTGGCACTCCGCCATCAATTGGGCATAAAATTTTTTCCCACCTGCTTGTGGTGCATACACTGCCACCAGCGTACACAGCTGTCCTTGCAGGTACAGGCTAATTCCCACATAGTGGCCCTCAGTGTCTGCGAACAGCATTTTAGCTTTGGCCGCCAAGCTTTTGTGCAGCAAGATTACTACTCCTCCCCTTCTGCCGCTAGATGGAGACCCAAAAATTTCTCCCACCCAGTGCCGTTTAAGTTTATCCTGCTCCTCCTGTGGCAAGCGCGTTTCCTGTATACAGGCTATATCCACCCCGTCTCTTCAGGGTATATAATATCTTTGCTCTTTTTATCGGGGACGTGATCCCTCCCACGTTCCAGGAGGCTATTCGTATCCCCGTGTTGGTCCCTTTAACCATATTCATAGTCTGTAGCCTTCCTTTCAGCTAAATCTATTCTAACATCCCTCGGGGAGCCCAGTCTCCCCCTCGGGCTTCTATTACCACCTGGTGCCTTCTCGTATTGTATCGAGCAGCATGATCTCTTTTTCTATAGCTCTGCCTTCGAATTTCCCTCAAATCCTGGGGCTCTAACCTCCCTCTACCCCTTTTATTCCCACCCCCCTCCCAGCTACTCCCTTCCCTCCTCCCTTCTACCCTCCCTTCTTCATTGCCCTGTGGCTCCCCTGGTGCCCCGCCCATCACAAAGGATAGGCTCTAGGGGTTTTCAGTGCTTCTGGGCCCCCGCTCTTACAAGTAACAGTTTCCCTTGCAATTTCACATTGAACATGTTAACAACATCTTACCATAAACATTTTAAGCCAACAGTTCTACTCTTTTATAAAGATGTCAGACGCCTCCCTCTTCTTGCTCAATATTTTGTCTGTTCTCCTTTATTTCTTGTACACATTGTTGTGCTGTAGAAACACTTTCAAACTGCTTCCATGCTCCATCTATTTTAATCTTCAGCAGTGCCGGGTACAATAGCATGAATGGAACATGGTAGTCATGAAGTTGTTGACATATAGGTGTAAATTTTTCCCTCTTCTCCTGCAATGCGGCTGAGTAGTCTTGGAATATTCTGATCTGATGTCCATCATAGCGTACTTCATTTCGTTTTAATCTGTATCCTCGCAGAATTTCTGTTTTGTGCACATAATTATGCACCTTAATAATTACTGTGCGGGGTGTCCGTCGTCCATCTTGAAATCGTCCTATTCGGTGCGCTCTCTCTAGACAAACTTTCCCCACATGATCCGATAGCGCGAATTCAGCTGCCAGCCAAGTTTCCAACACAGAGGCAAGCACCCGATCGCTGACAGATTCGGGCAGTCCCACCAACCTGAGATTGCCAAGCCGCAATCTGTTTTCGATATCGTCTAGCTTTGCCGTTAGCGCCTCTACTTTAGCTTCAAGCATGCTTACTTGCCGCGTGGCAGGGCCGATCTCATCTTCCGCTGCAGATACTCTTGCCTCTAGTTCAGTTGTTCTTCTGACTGTATCTGTGAGCAGCGCTTCAAATTCCGCGCTCCGTTCGCTTAATTTTTCGAACTTCGGCATCAGCGCTGCTCCGACCGCCTCTGTTAGCTGCCGTAGTTGTTCTTCTGTGAACTGCACGCTGCCATTTTGCGCCGGGCCTTCTCCCACAGCACTCACCGCCTTCGCTTTGTCTTTTTCTTTTTTAGCGCTTCTGCTAGCCATATTTGTAGCTGGCGTGCCCAGATATTTTTCCATGTAATCTTCTCTTTCAGGTAAGGTGGTTTTAAATCGTCTTCTTGCAAGTTTACGGGTTAATAATTGCTTTGAATGAGCAGGGGCCTCAGAGAGCACAGAATCACGTCCTCTCCGTTCAGAGCATCACGTGACCCCCATAGCACTATATTTTAATATTACATCCTCAGGGTGTCATTTCAATCATGCACATTTTTAAGTTGAGGTGCCTGCACTGATGTGAACATCCAGGAAATAAGGGAGTGGGAAAGAACAATAATTCAACTATAAAAGGAGAGGCAAAACATCAAAAGCCAAACACTGAGTCACTGGGATGTGCTGCAATACATGGAATCGCTGCTATAGGTGGGAGGTAACTCCCCTGGGCTTTCATCATGTGGGCATGAGGAAACTCTGGATCTGAAACCAGGAGGGTGAAAGGTGCAAACAAAAACAGAATGGAATGTGGGGGACCCACCTCTCACCAAAATAACTAAGAGAAATCTGACACTCTCTGAAATTCACCCTTTACATGACATTTTTTTCTTTTTATAGCCAACATTAAACCATTGAGGGATCTTTTTATATTTCAACATTTTTTTATTGAAAACAGTGCACAGAAAAAAAGAAATAAAATACTTCAATATATGTTTCTCAATTCAAAGAACATCCATTAACATAACTTCGCTGTATTACAGAGCTTTTCCTAACTGTCTCCAAGTTTTCCCTTGCCCCCCCACCCTCCCATTTGAGGGATCTTTTTAAGTAATCTCTGAGGTGGGAGATCACCAGAGAAAGTTCTGTTCCCTTTGCTCATCTCCTGAGCAGCATCCTTTTGCTCATGCAGGAGAGCACCATCTAGACTCCTTCTGAATGTTACTCAGGGTTTGCATGACTCACTGTGAAACCATGCACTTGACCAGGGCAACACAGTCAAGCAGAGTGAACTGGCCAGGACCCTGCTTCCGTATCGTAGTGAGCAGCTGTGAAAAAGGATTTAGCAAGAAGTCAGAGCCAAGGCACGTACCTAAGGTCTGCTGTATCATCACCCTCTCCAATGAAAACTTCTTGCTACTGAGGGGAAGAGGAGGAAAGGATAAAGGGCAATGGCTGGGCAATGTCCCTGAAAATGATCCATTCCAGAACAGTAGAGGATGCTACCCTGCTATCTGAATTCCATAGTGCTGGTTTGGGAAATGATCGCAAAAAGAAGTGAGGCCTGAAATATTTTTCAGGGTGGCTAATTGTTTCTTCAATAACTACACTGGAGTATGCAAGACCATGTGGGGGAAAGGGAAGGGACAAGGCATTGCTAGATCAAAAGGATGGAGAGGAAGGGAGAAGGGATAGGGAAGATATTTGACTATAGATGAGTGGGGAGAGAAAAAGGGGAGATGCTAGACAACGGGGTTAGGGATGGGAAACTGCTGACGTATTAGGAGAGGGGGTAGGACGGGGAAGAGAAAGAAGAGAGATGCTGGACTGCATGGAGAGGAAGGGAGAGAGAGAGAGAGGGGAGAAGTTGAATTACTAGGGGGAAAAATGCTGGCCTCGATGGGACCATATGGGACAGACCATGAGAAGGATGGATGGAAACAAAGCTGCAGTGATAATAAAAGGGAGTAATCAGAGACTAGGTGAGGATAAGACAGAAGATACTGAAGGGAAGGGAGTGACTGACAGTTAAGGTGCCAAACCTGGTCAAAGATGAAAAACAGAAAAAAGTAGATGAAGGCTATGGTACGGATGAGTACGGAGGATGAAAATGTTCTTCTGATGAGATATGGGTGAAAGAAAAAAAATAACAGGCTGGGGAAGGAGACAGAAAATGGGAGAGCCAGGAAGACAGAGTGAGGAGATGGGTTGGGAAGAAAATAAGAGAAAGGAATAGAAAGTTACATAAGAATAGCCATACTCAGACCAATGGCCCATCTAGCCCAGTTTCCTGCTTCCAACAGTGGCCAATCCAGGTCATAGGTACCTGGCAGAAACCCAAATAGTTGCAACATTCCATACTACCAATCCCAGGGCAAGCAGTGGCTTTCCCCATGTCTCTCAAAAACAGACTATGAAAGGTAGGTGAAAAGTAAAAAGGAGACTGACACCTGGAGGGTGAGAAGGATGGTGAAATCTGAGAGGATACAGGCAGAAAGAAATGGGAGGAAAGATCAAAAAGGCAAAGATAATATGCAAGAGACAGATATAGGGGAGAAATGAAGACAGGAGCAATGATAAATCCAATATAATAATAATGAAAAGGATAACAAACACTGGAACGAGTTAGAGAGAGGAAAGCAGAAGAGAGACAGGGAACAATGTGATTGGAAAAATAAAAAGCCCAGAGAACAAAAGTAGAAAACATAACTGGAGAATACAGTGCACTCCATTTAAGTGCACGTCGGATAAGCGAATGCTCTGTTTAACTGCATGCCATACTTCGGTCCCATTTTTGGCGCCATCAATTTCTATGGGGACAAACTTCTGTTTAGCGCACCACTGATAAGTGCAAGATTCGCTTATATGAATGGTTTAAGACCGCTCCTCTGCAGGAAAGACTCCACATAAGCACACGCACGGAATATGGAAGCCGATTGGCGTGTGACAAAGGGGTGGTAAATTTGAAATCTCGGTTAACTGCCACAGGCAGAAGAAGCAAAAGAATGTTGTTAGAGTGTACAATGGAATCATCGTCGCGTAACTGTAAGACTTTAACACTGGCTGAACGAATAGAAGTTCTTAAAAAATTAGAAAACAAACAAAGTCAAGCATCTATTGCTAAAGAATATGGTGTCAATCCCAGTCAAATTTCACGTATCTTGAAGCAGAAAGACCAGCTTCTGGAAGACTGGCAAAACAATACAAATCCACAACAGAAACAGGCGGGAAAAGCTGAGGATGTAGAAGATGCTCTTCTTCGGTGGTTTTCTCAAGTCAGGAGCAGACAGTTTCCTGTCAGTGGTCCACTGCTTATGGAGAAAGCTAATCAGCTAGCTGAAAGTCTTGGACTAACTGAATTCAAAGCCACTGTTGGATGGTTGGAAAGATGGAAGGAGAGGAACAACAAAATTCAAGAAACAGCATGGTGAAAAACAAGACGCTGATGACTTTGGTGATGAAAATTGGGTTGCTTGTTTCAGTTCTTCCTACCATCTTGAACGAGTTTGCACCTCGTGACATTTTCAATGCTGACGAAAACAGTCTCTACTGGTGAGCGATTCCTGATGGAACACTTGCATTCAAACAAGCCGAAACTACAGGAAGTAAAACGTTGAAGGACCCACTGACGATCCTCCTTTGCTGCAATATGGATGGGGGTGAGAAGTTGGAACCACTTGTCACTGGAAAGAGCAAACAGCCCCGTTGCTTCAAGAATGTTAAGCGACTTCCTGTGTCATACGAGGCTAACACAAATTCATGGATGACTGGGGAAATTTGGAAGCAGTGGCTAAAGAAGTTAAGACACTAGAATGCGGGCACAAAAGCATCAGATTTTGCTGCTTTGTGATAATTGTGCTGCACACAGGGATGATGTCAAGCTGTCTAACGTCAAGGTGGTCTTCCTGCCACCAAACACTACCTCTCTAATCCAACCTATGAATCAGGGCATAATAGCCAATTTCAAACAACATTATCGGGCTCTTGTGCTATGTCGTCTGATGAGTATTATGGATGGCCAGACTGGCAAGGATAAACGTGTTGTTGAACTGGCTCGTAATCTATCACTGTTGGATTCCCTACATATGCAGAAAGAAGCCTGGAATCATGTTACCATTGTGAACTGCGACAAGCGGGAAAGCTTTGTTAGGGATGTGAAGAGGGACGAAACAGATGCAGTTGTTGCAAACGCGTCAGATGAACAGGCTATTGACATCCCAGCCGATGTTACTGAAAGGAATGGAAATGCGACTTGATATATTGCCATTCAAAGCGGTTTACATATATTCAGGTACTTATTTTGTACCAGGGGCAATGGAGGGTTAAGTGACTTGCCCAGAGTCACAAGGAGCTGCAATGGAAATCGAACTCAGTTCCCCAGGATCAAAGTCCACTGCACTAGCCACTAGGCTATGTAGCTGTTGATTACGATCTACAAACAGCTGACGACAGCACTGATGTCCAGATATGCGCCTACACGCAGGCAACGGCTGATGATGAAACAGATGATGAAATGAGCAGCGAGGCACATGCTGACGAAATTCAACAACCTCCTGTCATTCTTGCAAGAGCGCTGGAGAGTCTCAACACCGTGCAGGCCTATCTGGAGGCCACTGGATGTCAGTGCTATGACAGTTTTTACCATCTGGCAGACAGTCTATGGAACTCACAGACACAAGATTGTAAAGAGGACTATGACTGATTACTTAAAGTAAGCCTAACGTCAATTAACAGTGACTGTATAACGTCAGTTAACAGAGACTGTATACTGTACGTATAATAAACAGTACTGTACATATGTTTATCAGATGTCAAGCTTCTTTGGGTCACAACGGTTAAGTGCACTTAAGCGGATTGCACTGTATTAGCTTTGGGAAATGGGCACCACTTTGCTTGGTTCAGTATAAGAGGAAATGCATTAATGTTTTTATTTCTTGTGTTCCAGTACATGTGGAGTCTGACTTCTTGGCGTCTGCAATTCAATTTTTGTCTTCATATTTCTAATTCTAGCTTGTGGTCCCTTGTTCTATATTTGGTGCAATTGTCTGTACTTTTCAGTATTCTGCAAGTGTGTGTGTGTGGGGGGGGGGGGGGTGCTGGAGAAGAGATCTGTAGCAGTCCCTCTTGTTCCGTTTTCCCAGTTCTGGCAGTGCTGCTGTGGTATGGTAGGTTTGTTATATGTTCTGAGTTGTCTTTTAGCAAGTACCTGGTAGTTGGAATTGGAGGGAAATCATTAAAAAAAAATCTGGTATGCTTTCTTGTAACCCCACTGCACTGTGTAAATGGTGTTCAGACACTCATCAACTTTGTTGTTGGATCAAAAGAGAAGCTCATGAAATTCCAGTGGGGGTGGGGGGCTCCAGCCCTGGTGCTACTGATACAAGCTAAAGGACAGGTGCCTCACTTGAACATTAAAAAAAAAAAAAAAAAAAGAAAGAATATAAAGGTGAGAGCTACTGTGTATGTGGGAGGGGTAAGTCTTTCTAGAAGTGGCAGAGGGAGTGTGAGACCTGTCCTATTCCACTGATATAGTCATCAGTACATCTGAGGAACAAGGTGAAGAGAGGGAGGAAGGAGCATCATAACCCTGGCATAGTGTTAGAGATTGCTTCATTTCTGAAGCTGGTCCTTAGGTACCCTCCTTGGCCAGTCCAGTTTCCAAGATACTCACAATAAATAGGCATGAGAGAGTTGCATACATATTCATTGCAAGTATCTTGAAACTTGTCTGGCTAGGAGATTCCAGGATGGTTTGAGAAACACTGGTTTAATGGGCAGGAATGTCTCACTGCCCCAGTACAAATCTATTAGGCCTGCCCACTGCCCAACAAGTACAATGAAGAAACCCTTTTAGTTCTTGCTTACTAACTGTGCTTAACTAGCTAGAATGGCACTGTGAAGTGAACAGCATGTCGGCTCTTTTCTATAGTGCTATGTAAAGAACATTAGATTGGCAGTTGTTCTTTGCCAATAACATACCAGTTAACGTCACGTAAAGAGCTTTCCAATGATCACCCTTAGTAAATACGGCAACAGTGTACTAGATTATTTTACAATATCTAACAGCTCACCTGAGGTCTTGCAACGCTCTTTCATGTTTGTGAATTAATTCCTGGGAACTCTCCAAGTTAAGATGGAGAAACTGCAGGTCATGTTGCTGTTTTACATATACCTATTTGTGGATATTGAAAAGAAAATCAAATTATGAGAACAGTTGCATTTCTATGTACAAGTTCCATTTGCTTTCTTGAAATGAAAATGCCAATCCACCAAAAACACCACAAAAAAAAGCTATAGCTAAAATGTGAACACAGATTTGTTTTGTTTTTCTCGAGTGGTACTTTGTTCATTGTGGATGTCCTGGAAACCAGTAATAAGTAAGCAATAAATAGGCATAAGAAATTTGTAAGTAAAAAGCCGCTAGTGTCACCTAGAGTAAGGAGGTTAGCAGCCACAGCTGTAAACGTTGGAAGACCCCTGAGTCTGAAGACTATTTCTTCAGTCACTTAAGATCCCCATGTTCAACATTACATTGCAATAGCTTTTAGGATACGAACATTAGGACTCTGTCATTTATTTTGTACAGCAAGGCATATGCTAAAAGCTGTGTACCAGTGGTAGAACATTACTGCCATGAAAAGTATCTTCATGTCACTAAATACAAGTACCATAAAATCCATTAGTTGATCCCATGGTAACAATTTTATCATTTATGTTTATGCTCAGTGCAGTTCTTCACCAATTTATTTTAGAATCTATTTCACTTATTGGTCATGTACCTGAAGAAAGAACATGAAAAGACTGATCATACCTTCCGCAAAGCATGCAGTTCTGAATCTGTGCGATCTTGCTTGGATTTTGCCAATTCAAGTAATTCATCTTTTCGCTTCTCACTTTCAGCTTGTAAAAGGATGATGAAATATTAAATGTCAACAGAAATAGATAGATAGATAGATAGATAGATAGATAGATAGATAGATAGATAGATAGATAGATAGATAGATAGATAGATAGATAGATAGATAGATAGATAGATAGGGCATGCATACAACATGGCAAATGCTGCCAAATAGGAGCAGGTGTGCCACAAGAACTACTAAACCATAGCCCAGGAACCAGAGAGAGAAGAGTGTAGAGGTGGACAGCTGTGTGGAGAAAAAGGAGACATGTCACATGGGGGAGGGGACAAGAGATGAGATGATGGGCTGGGGTTGGGGGGGGGGGTTGGAAAGAATATGGCCTTGATTATGCTGGGCAGGAAAGAAGAATACTGAGGTCTCTGTATAATTAGCAGATTTCTGCTAATATTGCCTTTATTACATTTTGGGATCTGCCAGGTATTTGTGATCCAAACTGGCCACTGTGGAAGACAGGATACTGTGCTTGATAGGCCTTGGTCTGACCCAGCATGGCTTATTTTATGTTCTTAAGTAATAAGATATAATAAAATATGCATTTGTTCAAATGAAAGAAATTCAGGCAAAAGGTTAAAATTATACACAGAATACCACTGCATATACACTACTAAAATGTCATCCTGTGAGCCTAAGTGTGTGGGGCTACAGCCATGTTCTTACACTAGGACTTTTAGCTGAGATTTAAGTTTGCGGGTTAAAAAAAAAACATCTTAATCCTCCAAATATTTGGGATTGGAAAATCAAATTGCGTTTTCTCTGTTCAGGGTACCATAAAAAGATGAAAACTACAACAATGTGATAAAGAAAGCCTGAGCTGTACAACAAACCACAGAAAGACTGTCTTATTCAAGATGCAAGTGAGAGAAAATCCACCAATTTGAGGCTGCTTTAAATTGTGAACATGTCTTAATATTCGTGAAGTCTCTTATATGTCTTGTCCTTGTGTTCTGACTAGATAGCCTCTCCTCCGGAGTTTATAATCTCTTATGTGTACTTATCAAGAACTGCATAAAACAGTACAAATAGTACAAATAATCTGTCAAGTTTTGTCATTCAGATGGATGTTTTGTTCCCATGCAAGATGACAGTTATTATTTGGCCCATTATTTCGCACTGATTAAATATCTGAGAAATCTCAGGCGGGCCTCTGGAATATAGTGGGAAGGACTAATGGAAAAAAAATATATCTAAGATCAAATTTCTCCTTCCATTACGTAGCTTCCCACTATCCAGAATCTGTGGGATGTATAAAAGCAATCCAAAGAGGGGATAGGATCCTGGCATTGACGTCACCCCAAGGACTGAAGCCCCAAAACTGGACTTCCGAGCACGCCGCAAAGTCCACCCTGCAGTGCTTGATAAAAGTAACAGCATAAAGACCACGTTGCTGCCTTGCAAATATCCAGAGACATAAGGTAGTCTCCATCCAAGATGTTGCTGTACGCCTCGTAGAATGACCCCGCAAGGCCTGAGGAACCTGCTTCCCCAAAAGAAAATAAGCTGCCGTGATAGTCTCCTTTAGCCATTTTGCAATTGTGGGCTTGGAAGTCATGAGGCCAAGCCTCTGCTTACCAAAAAGGACAAGTCTGATTTGCGAAACTCATTTGTGACTTCCAGATATTTAATGAAGACTCTACACACATTGAAAAGCTTCATGGAAGAATACTGAGCCTCTTTGCGAAAGGACAATTTCCAAAGATTGGTCGAGATGAAATGCTGATACCGCTTTTGGAAGAAAGGAAGGAACTGTGCACAGAAAGATGCCCGCCTCTGAAAAGCGGAGAAAGGGATCCCAACAAGAAAGAGTCTGAAGCTCTGAAACTCTACGTGCTGACGCAACAGCAACTAAGAACGCTGTCTTTAGCGTAAGATCTTTCAAGGAGTCCTTGCGAAGTACCTCAAAAGGAGGCTTCTGCAGAGCCCAAAGGACTAAATTAAGGTTCCACTCTGGTCATGGCATATCGAAGGGATGCCGCAAGCGGCCCATTTCCTGCAAGAAATCGAACAATCTCTGGGTGAGCCGCAAGAAACGTCTTCTGTAGTTGTCCTCCATGAGTGTAGTTTGACTGTTTCATTGGGGGGGGAGGGTGGCTTGGCACATTTGCATATTCATTTGCATATAGACATAAGAACAAACAGCCATAATTGGTCAGACCAATGGTCCATCAACCCCAACATCCTGTTTCCAACAGAGGTCAAGCCAGGTCACAAGTGCCTGACAGAAACCCAAACTGTCACAACATTTCCATGCTACCAATCCCAGGGGCAAGCAGGGCCAAGCAATGGCTTCCACATGTCTGTCTCAATAGCAGACTATGGACTGTTACTCCAAGAACTTGTCCAAACCTTTTTATTATTATTAAAGAATCATTTTATTAACTTTCAAATAAATGCATCAACAACATACATGATGCAATGACAAAAGAAAATAGTAAGAAAACCTCACATCATCTTCAGCAACTGTTCGAACAACCAACCAAGTACTCTTCCACCCACCCTCCCCATAAACAAGTACCATACACAAAATCCTATGATGATACTATTGAACATGGGTCGAGGTCTGGACTCTTAGACCTCAGACCCTTACCAAAGATATGATCCCTCCCCACTGTAACCCAGAACTGCCTCCCCCAACTGCCCCTATACCTATGAATGATTCTGAATGATTATTGAAACTTATTAAGAACTTGATGACAAGCAGTCGGTGAAATTGTCACTAAATAAGGGTCCCAAACCCAGAGATAATTGCGCTGTCCCTTAGGATGAGAACAAGCCGCCCACATTTCTCAAACCATTAGAGCGTGTGAAAAAAATATTTTCTCCTATTTGTTTTAAAAGTATTTCCATTTTGATTCTCATCGAGCCCAGTTCTTTCCAATGGCTGAAGAACTTGGGCACTTTGGTATTCCTTTTTGTTGCCATTAAGTCCAGAAGTGGAGAATCCCATCAGTCCACTATCAGCTGAATACCCTGGCTGGATAGATCCCATTCTCCCTGATGAGAAAGTCCACCTCCACATTATTTGTAGTTCCTTTCTTTTTCTGTATGTTTTTTTAGTTTTGTACACCGCTCTGTTCTGCCCAGGCAGCTACAGCAGTTAAGCAAATTCAATAAACTATAACTGTAAAGACTCAGCGATGTGAGCTGCCGACAAGCAGAGAAGTTTTTTTTCTCTGCCTAACCCATGAGGGAGGCCACCTTTACCACCATCAAACAGCTGCGGGACCTGCCTTGTTTGTTGATAAAAGCCATCACTATTGCATTGTTGGAGAAAACTTGGACCTGGGACCCCACCAGAAAGGGAGCAAAGTCACGTAAGGCATTCCACACTGCCCTGAGCTCCTAGCAATTTATCAACCACTGAGACTCCTGTTCTGTCCAGGTGCTCTGTGCCAGATGGAACTTGTAATGAGCTCCCCAACCCGACTTGCTGATGTCCGTTGTCACCACCTCCCACTGTGTCATAGGAAAGGGAGTTCCAACAGTCAAATTCCTAGGTGGCAATCAGCACTGCATACTCCATCTGGCAAGCAGCATCCAAGGAAGTAGAAGATCGTACTTCTGTGACAACGGAGACCATCCGCTGAGAAGAGACTCCTGTAATGGCCACATGAGCCCTTGCCCATGGCACCACTTCCATTGCTGCCATCATTGATCCCAGAACCTAGTCGTCCCAAACCCCAGGCCTGCCTTAACTGAGGGAAAAATGAATATGCTGAACCAGCTTCGACCTCCTGAATTCCATGAGGAAGATCCTCTTCCTTGCTGTGTCAAACAGAACACCCAGATACTCCAGCTCTTCTTGAAATTGATCACCCAACCCAACAACTTCAGGAGACAACTTTGCTAGTTGTCGCCACACTGAATGAATAGGATGGCGCACGAATGAGCCAGTTGTTGAGATACTAGTGAACTCTGACTCCCTGGCACCAAAGGAAGGCCACCACAACCTTGATAAACATTCTTGGTGCTATGACAAGACCAAAGGGCAAAGCCCTGAACTGGAAGTGAAAGCCCAGCACCGCAAAATGTAGAAACCTCTGATGCAGCAGCCAAATGGGTATATGCAAGTACATCTCCTTGAGGGCGGTGAGAAATTCCCCCGCTTGAATCGAGGCTATGACTGCTCTTCGTGTTTTCATGTGAAAGCGGGACACTCAAGAGGCAGTGGTTTAGACCTTTGAGATCTAAGACTGGATGAAAGATGCCTTCCTTCTTTGGGACAATGAAATAGACGAAGTATTTGATTTGTGCCTGTTTGGTCTGGGGAACTGGAACAATGGCCAGTAGCACCAGCAAGGAATCTACACTGGCCTAAACCTTGACCGCCTTGGTTCCCTTTCGACAAGAAGACTGAAAGAAGAGAGAAGCAACTGGGCAGGAGAACTCCAACTTGTAACCTTCTGTAAGAATATCCAGAACCCGCTGGTCTGGCATGATTTTGGCACACACCTCACAAAACTCCTGAAGACATCCTCCCACCGGAGGAAGAGTGGACCAGCCTCACATCATTACGAAGTTCTGGAGGCACTGGGTGCTCCAGCTGACAGAGAGGAGGACTTCATGTCCCGCATGAAAGGAAGACTGGAAGTGGGACTTCTGACTATATTGCTGACAACCAGGCCAGTATCGTCTGCTGTCTCGAAACTGAGATCAAGAGCCCCCTGAAATTGGATGGCCAGAGGCTTATCCTACTGCAACTGCCATGGCTTAGTTTTCCCCAGTTCTTTCACCAAGTTACTGAGATCTTCTCTAAAAAGCCACTTGTCCTGAATGGAAAGTTTAACTAGATGTGACTTTATGCTACATCTGCTACTCAATGCCGCAACCAGAGTGACCGACATGCTGTGGCAGCCAAAGACATACTGCAGGCTGTAACCTGTAACATGTCATAAATAGCATCCGCCAAGTAGGCCAACCCCGCTTCCAGCTGAGCATTATGGTGACTGTCTTGTGTTGCAGACTGCTGATGCCACTTCAGGCATGTTCTTCCCACAAACGAACTGCAAACTGTCGCTTGACGGTCCAAAGAGACCACTTCAAAAGCCTTGTTTCAGCTTTCTATCTTGTTGGTCTTTTAGGGCAATACCCCCCCTTCCACCAGCAAGGTGGTCTTCTTAGTAACCACTGTAACAAGAAAGACCACCCTGGGAAGCTGCAATTTATTTTTCTCCTCTGGAATCAACAGGTGTCACGTCCCTCGCCTGCTCGACGCTCCTCCCGCAGTATCATCTGAAAGGGACAAGGATCAGTCTTAGGAAAGGTCGGTTGCGGTTTCCTATTTTCTGGCAGCCCTCATCCTGGTTGGAGCAATGGTCTTGGCCATCTTGAATAGCTCAAGGGAGTCAGCCATCTTGGATACAGCATCTCCTAGGAAGCCATCTTAAAGTAACAAGGTCAGGAAGGAAGCCCATATTTGGGCACAGGGCAGCTCCTCTGATGGGGGCAGCCATCTTGTGACAGCTGCAAATGCTTGAGCCTAATGCCTGCACTACTTAAAACCCTGCCATCAGTCCTTCCTTGCTTCGGCTTCTATTCGGTTCCCTGAGTAGTGGCAGTGCTTCTGATACTTCTTCTGATTATTACCTGGTCCTGACTTCTGCTGGTTCTTGACAACTCTCTGCTCACTGCCTGCCCTGACTTCTGCTGGTTCCTGATAACTCTCTGCTCGCTGCCTGCCCTGACTTCTGCTGGTTCCTGACAACTCGCTGCTCGCTGCCTGCCCTGACTTCTGCTGGTTCTTGACAACTCTCTGCTCACTGCCTGCCCTGACGTCTGCTGGTTCCTGACTACTCTCTGCTTACAGCCTGCCTGGATCTCTGCTGGTTCCCGTTCCCGCACTACCTGTAGCTCGACCCAGCCTCCTGGACTTTCTGTCTTTCGTGGTCAGTCCGTCAACCCCTGCGGTTCCGGAAGCCCTGCTGGCCGCCCGCACCTGGGGGCTCAACCCCTGGGGAACGGCGGTCACCGCAGGTGAAGACTTGGGGTTGCTCAGCTGTCCCTTGGAGGGCTGGTGTCTACCGTCACTTCTGCCCTCCAGCTGGACCTAAGGGCTCACAGGATCTCCATACAAGACAACAGGTAGAGGTTCTTTCCACTCTCAGCCCTGCATCCAGTGAGTCCCATTCTGCTGTAATCAGATCTTTAATGTCTGGATGCATCAGGAAGGCCTTAGAACGACCTCTAAGCCCCCTCATGATCGACGAAGATGGGAGGGAGTCCTGACACCAAAGCAGAAGGCTCCTCAATGGAAAGCACTGCCAGTACATCAGAAATAAAAGTACTAAGCTACTTTTTACGAAACCTCAGTATTTTTCGATCTCCATTTAACAGTTCCTTCAACAATAGCTCCTCTGAAAAGACCAAGGCCACATCAGATAAGGAGGGAGAAGCAGAGAGAGCCTCATCTGCCCACTCCTGGAGGTCTAAACGAGATCCCTGCTTCAGTAAATAGACCTGGTGTAAAAGCAATATAAACTCCAGAGAAAAGAAAATCCTGATGCAGCTGAATGCTATTGCGCATGATCAGACAGAGGCTGTTCCTCACTGCTAGTCAGCCTTGACAAAATGGCACCCATTCCCGCGCTCTTCTGCATCAAATTGTTTACCAGCCCGGCCAGAGAACCCAAAGTCCCCTGGCATATTCGGATGCAGCGAGAAATCAGAAGATGTGTAAGCTCTTTGAGCAGGGACTGTCTTTTTTGTGTATGGTGTACAGCACTGCGTATGCCTTGTAGCGCTATAAAAATGATAAGTAGTAGTAGTAGTGCCAACCGTTTCCTCCATGTCCCGCAGGATTCCCAGCTTGCACAAACTGCAATGCCCTGAGACCAACCAGTAGGTCCCACAGAAGGAACACCGCTTAACTGCCTCCGCAGGAGTTGCCATTCATCCCGACTGTCACAAGTACAGCACAATGCGGTCCAAAAGCAGTGAGACAGGATCCTTCCCCTGCACCAAGTAGAACTTGCAGCCTTCCAAGCTGTTCTGAGTCAAACTTTAGTAGGATGTACCTCTGCCAGCTGCTCCCCAAGTTCACAGTCTCCACAAGTCTTACCACAGATAAGCAAGAAAGATTATCAGTCCTGGTCCTTCTCCTCTCCTTTTTTTTTTTTTTTTTTTAAGGTTGTTGTGCTGGAAAAGGAGAGCTCTACAGGTGAATGGAGGGAAGAAGTAAATTTGCGGGGCACCAGAGACAGATCCAAAGACCTCCAGATAGGACTCTGCAGACTCAAGCCACTCACAAAACTCAACTAGACCAGGAGCAAATCACTCAGAACCAGAGGCTGAAAAGTGTGTCCATTCACCTGCTGGAGACAGAAAATAGTGAGAAGCCGAAATAGAAAATGTGAGAAGCTAAGAGTGATGTCTCAGCTCAGTTTTCTATCCTCTGGTTGATGGATAACTATTCCACAGGTTCTGGAATAGTGGGAAGCTACATAATGCATATAGGCACCCTTATCTCAATCATCGCACAAAATGTGATGTCCATATAACACAAAACTGTGAAAAACTTCATACAGGATACTCTTTAAAAATCTTCACAAAGAGCACTTCGCTTGTAACAGAAGGTTCCCAGCAAATCCAAGGTGTGATGAGGGTGTCCATGCAAATAGAATGCCCCAACCAGGATCCAAGTTTCACCATAAAAATGGCTTCATCAGGGGGTCTAATACAAAACTAAAAATAAAACATGAATTAATCAAACTGCAAATCCCCCAAAATTACAATAAATAAATATAATTACTAATCCAAAAGCAAGACAGCAGATCTACCGGGCCAGAGAAATCCACCCGACTCCATCTTGAAAATAGAAGAGAAAAAATACTCAGTCTGGTATAAAACTACTCCTGAATGACATAATCAATTCTGTGATGCTCATTCGGGAGCAGTTTTATACCAGACTGAGGCTAACCGTTTTTGCGTTATTTTCAAGATGAAGTCAGGTGGATTTCTCTGGCCTGGTAGCTCTGCTATTTTGCTTTTGGATTAGTAATTATATTTATTGTTGGTTTCTGGATTTGAATTTTGATTAATTTATGTTTTGTTTTTAGTTTTGTATTAAAGGCCTCCTGATGAAGACATTTTTACGGTGAAACTTGGATCCTGGTTGGGGCATTCTATTTCTATGGACACCCTCTCATCATGCCTTGGATTTGAATGGATACTTCTGTTATAAGCTAAGTACTCTTTATGAAATTTTTTTAAAGCTTAGTAACCTGTATGAAGTTTTCCACAGTTTTGTGTTATATGGACATTACATTTGTGTGATGATTGAGATAAGAATGCCTATATGTGTTTTGTAAAATCACTTTGGGGCACCAAATTATTTCTGACCACTTTATTTTTTTTTTCTCTTATTTAGTTATATTGGGTCCAGGATAGAATATTTTTCTGTTATATGATTATTGTTTATCCAGGTGCATACTATATTATTCTTTCGTTTTTTTTTTTTTTGTGGAAGCTACATAATGGAAATTTGTGTTTTCAGAGAAGATTTGAATATGGCCAGGGAGGCAGCAGGGTACACCAACAAAGAAAGGCTGTACCAAGGATATGTGCAGCAAAGCAGAGGAAGGTGCAATATGCAGAAGCCCTCATAAAAGCATTATCTTTTCAATGCAGGTGTTAGAAAGGGGCTCAGAAGAGCAAGTGAATTAATAAATACAGGAGAAGGAAGGAAGGTTAGAGGAAGAGAGGTATCATTAACACTCACCCGATAATACCAGCTCTCTCTGAACACAGCTGTTTTCTTGTTTTAGGCGTATAATTTCTTCACGTTGCTCATTATTTTCTACAGTCTTCTGGCTGAGCTCATCTGTTAACACAAAGACAAATTCTACAGTGTGAAACATACCAAGAATACCAGAATATGCAGCTCTTATAGAAAAAACTAAAAGCTGTAGACTAAGCCAAGAACTACAAAGGGTTTAGGATTTTTTCCAGATTCTAGCACTCCACATCTACTTGGACTTTTTTTTTAAGAAGCTAGAATAAAGTATGTAGAAAACCAGCATAAAGAATCTGTAGCACCCCAGTTCCAGGAACTACAACTATCTTCATCTGTATGAGTTTTAGATGGCACCTATTCCAAGGAACAGTGACAGTGCTGTGTTACAAAGCATTTGAGGAATGAGGCATTACTATAAAACCCATCTTTAACCACACGGAGAAAATTCAAATAAGAACTTACAAGGTGGCAGCATTCTTTATGAAAAAGAAGCTTACATGCAAGCTGTCAATTATGAAGGTGGATGAAGCGAGGTAATATTTTACTGAGACAGTGACAGATGAGTAGAATGGTTTACAGGCAGCAGCAGAAGCCAAAACAGGAACACCTATTGATTGTAAACTGCCTTAACTATGCTGTAATAATTTAACAAAAACAAGCGAGATACCTGCCCAAACATCCAGTCACCTAGGTCCCTGTGGCTATGATGGATAGTAGGTACACCACCGCTGTTACCATTACCAACCTGCTGGTATTGACCTGACTTATTGCTAGAAAGCCACAGTCTGCTGTTTCGAAAGCAACTCTGCCAGGAAGGTAGCATTGCTAGATTGTACATTCTATATCCAAATCTCCTGCACTAAGGAGAGATGCTGCCTGAACCACAGGGGTGAAAAACCTGGCATAAAGAGGGCAGTGGGTTGGGTACAGAAGGCAGATGACTAGAGATCAAGTATAGTCTACAGTGACATTGTAGGCAGGAACCCATTAGGCAGACTGGAATCCACTATGTTTATCTAGGGAGAAAATAACCACTAAATTAAACATACAATATACAGAGATCATATGACACCATGTTGCAGGAGAGATGTTGATCTTTCTGTCTCCTGCCTTCACCCCGGCACCTCTGGTATCTTGGTGGAGATTTAGCTTCGTTAGTAAGTACGGCGAGCAGACATTCTTGCTTTTTACATCGCTGAATGATGAGTAAATCCACCCGCAAAGATAAAGACTGTGGCCGGCTCCCAGAGAACAAGATGTCAGCATCAGCTAGTCCCTCCACCTTGTTGGCACGTTCAGTGTGGGCTGCGTAAATTACCACGGAGGTCACCGCAGTCTTAGAAGTGGTACTAGCAAGAAAACTGCAGCCTATTGAGGCTAAATTAGAACTGGTGGAGGTAAAGCTGGACGAGTTCAATAGAGACTGCTGTATTTGAACAGCGCACTAGCGTTCTTGAAGACAGGATGCAGGGGGTGACTGATACCCAGGCCTGCCTTCAATCAAAAGCTTGAGGCCTTGGAGGACAAAATAGAGGACCTTGAAAACAGGTCCAGGTGAAATAATCTGCACTTGATTGGCCTCCAGAGACCCTTGGGGCTAAAGATCTGGCCTGCATGTTGGAGACCTGGCTCACGAGGGAACTTCAACTATCAGCTACCATGGGGCCCCTTCGTATAGAGTGCACTCATAGAATTAGGACCCGAAAATCATCCAGTACTCAGCCTCAACCGGCGATTCTGCGTTTGCTCAACTTTGCGCACAAGGAGCCAATTCTGCAATCACTTCGTTCAAGCAAAACCCTCTCTTCTGAGGGGACCCATGTGTTATGTTTCCAGGATTATTCGGTCAGCAAAGCAACAAACAGGCAGACCCTTACCTCGATCTGCTCGAGTCTGCATGCAAAGAATATCTGCTTTGTGCTGTTTTACCCTGAGAAATAGAAAGTCCTGTTTTTTGACACGGTGACTAAGGCCCAGGCTTTTTAGAATCGGCTTAATTGAGAAGAGGCGGGGGCTGGTGATAAGAGATGCACAGTCTTCAGAAGGATCACTGGTCATGGTCAAATATGCATATGCATCCAGCTTTTCCTACATTTGCACCCAGCTCGGGAACGCTTTACCTAGAAACATTAGAACTGTGAACACCCATCTAAAATTTCGAAAAGACCTCAAGACTTACCTCTTCTGGAAAGCCTACCCAGCAGGCCCAAACTAATTAATGAACAATGCCTCCCATCTTTCGATCTAGGAAATGAACAATACCCCTTCCACATAATCCTATTTCTTCAAACTGTATGAATTTTACCACTCCAGTTATAATTAAGTGTACTTCTACCCTTATCCTACACTATATTGCTCACTAGAAGCTGTAGTCCCATCCCCGGAGACTTATCAGCCTCATTGGGATTACTTCTCTCTATATGCTACTATATATTCGTCCCAAAATTGTATTCTCTTTTCCAGAACCTTATCAGCTTCCTTGCACCTACTGTTACTCTATTTTCCACTCTAATGGAGCTCTCTTTCGTTTATTGGAACGTCAAGCCTCGCTCAATGAGCTCTTACATCAATGGACAACTAAGTCCTTGGCTTACTATAAATGTTGTCTTTATCGCCATGGGAATAAGGGAGAGCGACTATTGGCACATTTTTAGTCCCCTGCGACTGGCCCTCGCTGGATCCATACCATACGGACGGCAGGGGGTGGGCTTCACACCGATTGGGAGATTGCGGATTGCTTTCTTACTCACCTATAAACCCATTACGATATGACTGCGAATGAGGGTTTGCAGGGGGGAACAATATTTGGAGGGACTGACTCTTCCCTGTTTATCGCTGGAGGGACAGGAGGCCTTGGGAGCCGCCGCTATCTCTATGGAGGAAGTAGTTTGGGCCTTAAATCAAAGCCAGGATGGGATGGATTTCACATCATTCTTAAGATTCTGGGAGAGAAGGTAATTCAACCTTTTAAAAGATATGTTTAATGCCCTTCTTGATTCAGATCAGCTACCGGGCGAGTTGAATATGGCAGATATTGTTGTCCTATTGAAACCTAGGAAGGACCTGTTGTTACTGGATTCCTATCGCCAGATCTCCCTTCTGAATGTGGAGACTAAGCTCCTGGCTAAAGCTCTGGCAAACAGTATGGCGCAGACCCAAGTAGGGCTTGTCAAGAAGCGCTCTATTTCTAAAAATGTGCGCTGAATTCTCGCCTCCCTAGATTATCGGGAATGGGCAGATCTACCTTCTCTGCTAGTGAGCTTTGATGCAGAGAAAGCATTTGATAGGGTTCATTGGGTTTTTTTGTTTTCAGTTCTGCAAGCATATGGCTTTGGAGATCATTTCATCCGTTTTATTCGGCTTTTATATACTGACCCCAGAGCAAAGGTAATGGTCAATACGATTCATTCCGAGGCTTTTCCTATTCTTCATGGTATCCTCCAAGGGTGCCCACTTTCTCCGTTGTTATTTATACTAATTTTGGACCCTTTGATTCGGGATGTTTATGCCAACCCAGAGATTAGAGGGGTGGACTTGGGAGCCCATAGCTTTAAGCTTGCTGTTTTCCCAAATGATATTTTAGTGCATCTGTTGGATCTGTATAATTCTCTGACTGCCTTGTTGGAATATTTATCTGAATCTGGAGTAGAGAGGTGTGGTAGCCGTGTTAGTCCACTCTTAAGGTTATCAATAGAAATCAAACAAAATAAAACATGGAAAAGAAAATAAGATGATACCTTTTTTATTGGACATAACTTAACACATCTCTTGATTAGCTTTCGAAGGTTGCCCTTCTTCGTCAGATCGGAAATAAGCAAATGTGGTAGCAGATAGTATATATGAGACATCCAAGCATTACTTTGACAGTCTGAAGGGTGAGGGTGGGTAGGAGGTATGGATGGGGACATCAAAGCATTTCATTGATATTCTAACAGGATGGCTGTGGGTAGGTGAGAGGAGGGTGATAAACAGAGAAATACAATTTTATGGTTTATAATGGGCTAGAAAACCCAGATCCTTGTTAAGTCCTGTCTGTTGGGTGTCTGAATCTGGAGAATTTGCTGGCTTTACGCATAACTTTCAAAAATCGGAGGCTAACGGGCTGCATCAATTTAAGATGGTTTTGTTTCCTAGATAGTTGTACCTTCTTCAAACCCTTCCCCTGCGATTACTGAATAAGGATATTCTGCGTTTTTATAGGTTGCTATCCAGATTTTGTTGGGCATGCAAGAAGGCAAAGACCCGCTATCATTGGTTGTTGGGCATTTGGGCCACTGGGGGTTTAGTCCTCCCCAATATTAGGCTTTATAATCAGGCACATTTATTAAGTTACTTATATAATTGGTTTTCTGAAGGCCAGGACTACACTCCTATTTTTTATGAAGGGGCCTTATTTTCACCCTTTCATTTTTTTCTCCTTGATGCAAGCCCCATTCTGGGCACTTCCACTGTTCGGGATAGAGTGTGCTTTTTCAGCTGTTACAGGACGCCTGTAATTTTTGATTGGCTTATAAGGAGGAGACCCTATGGCGACAGATCAGCTGCCCCTTCGAGGTAACGTTTTCATGCCCCGTCGAGAAGATGAAACATTTGTTAGGTGGGGAACCCGGGGTTTGATCCTGTTAGAGCATGTACTTGCTCCAATGGGCGAGTTGAAATCGCTGGACACCCGTATACCCTTGGATTCTAGGGAGTGGGGAGAGCATTTTGCTTACCATCAGCTAAAACATTATTTTTCCAGTATGCAGCGGGCTGCTTTTGGAGTTCAGAAAGGGACAGTCTAATGGCTTTTTTTTGCATCTACATCTGAAGAAAAACTGTCTATTGCTGGCCTCCATAGGGCGCTTAGTGATCGAGTGGCAGGGAAGGTGGTTGCAGGCATGGTGGGAACAAAACCTTGCTTTTGGCCTTGAAAACTATGCCACAGAGGTGGTGATGACAACTGCTCTACAGGAAACACACTTTAAAACCCTACATAGAGCTTATATCTCCCAGTTACAACTTTTCCGAGTGGGACTTGTGCCCGCTGTACAGTGCCTTAAATGCTTTGAAGAGGAAAACATTTTTTCATTCCTTTTGGATCAGTTTGAAGGCTCAGGCTTTTTGGAGGAAATTAAACACTTTTTTTTTGCTTCTGCCTTGCATGTGTTGGTTCCTCTAACTCCACAGGTCTACTTGTTGGGGGCAGTAGACGCTGGAACCAAGGGCAGGAAAAGGAAGTTTCTTTTGTTCCGGAGTTCAGGTTGGTGGCTCTTAAATGTGTGTTACAGGTCTGGGTTTCTGGTGATGCCTCTTCTTTTTGGGGTTGGAAGAACCAGGTACATATGTCGGCTCTTTGGGAGGCTTGGGATGCCTCTTTTTCTCCTAAGTACACACAGAGATTTTTACTTACCTGGATTCTTATCATCCAGTTTTATCACCCTCAGAATTTAGTCATTTGTTAAATAAATTACATTACTGAACAGTCAGAGGAGAAGGCAGAATGGTTTGGGTTAGGATGTCCTGGAGAGGGAGCATAGGTTAAACGTCGGGATGTTCTGTTTGAGGTCCCCCTGACTGGACAGCTCCGGGAGACTATAAGGAACCCAGTTTCTTGGATTCTACTTCAGTGGGGGTTGGGGAATCTGCTCTAGTGTGAGCCATGGAAGTAATCTATATGGGTTTGAGGGGTAGGCAGAATTGGCTTTTATGGGATGCTCCCCTCCTCGGTAAAGTTGTGCTTATTCTGAGGCTGATTCCAACTTTGTTTTTTGTTTTTTTAATATTGATATATATTTTTTTACTTTGTTATGCCAGTGGCTCCAGTTTTTTTAATCCTCCACTGGACAAGATGCTGTACAATTGTGTGTGTGTGTGGGGGGGGGGGGGGGGTATGGCTTATGATGGGTTGGGGATTATTTTCATTTCAATTTGCTGACAGAGCTTGCCTTTTTGTCTTGCTTTTGTTTGTTGCATGTTTTGGTTTGTTTTGAACACACATATTATTGGCTTCTGGTAACATGCTGAGATATCATTATATATTGTTGAATCATTAACGGATGGGTAGGGGCGGGGGAAAACTTGTTAAAGGTTTGATGACTGTAATATTTTATTTGTATTAAATACGTTTTGGTCTCTGAATCTCTGTATATTAATAATGTTGAAGTTGTTTACTTCAATTGTGTCATCAATAAAATTGTTGAACAAACATACAATTGTCTTGTGTGCAAGGACGGTGAGCCCTTAGGTCCCGTAAGGCCCCGAGGGACCTTAAAGAACAGCCGTGCAACCCCAAGTCTTCACCCGCGGCGACCGCCGTTCACCAAGGGTTGAGCCCCCAGCTGCAGGCGGTCAACGGGACTTCAGGAACCGCGGGGTGCCAAGCTGACCCGGACAGGGACCAGGAGCGCAAAGGGCAGATGGAGAACGAGAACATCCAATAACAGTCGAAGTTCAGGGCAGGCAGCAGACAACGAAGTCAAGATCCGGCAAGAGGTCGAGGCAGGCAGCGAGCAGGGAAAAAACCAGGAACAGTCCAGAGGAACCCGAAACACAGAGGAACGCAGGAACAAAATGGAAACGGGCCTCGGGAACAGAACCTGAAGCAAAGTTCTAACTCAGTCCTCTCCCTTAAGTACCGTTCAGCATCAGCCGCCCCCGCAGGTGTAGCTGACCTGGCTATTGACAGAGCCCTTCTGATTGGCTCTGTCTGCCCAATCCAGCACCTCAGAGGCGGAGCTCCGGACACCCGCGCCCGGGAGAGACGAGGACGCCGGCCATCACGCTTTGGCACCGCCTCCTCCCGCAGCGCAAACACTGCCCCCACAGCCGGCGACCGCGAGACCGGCGGCCGCAATCGCCGGTCTCTGGCCTCGGCCCCGGATTGGGCGGCCATCACCGCGGCGGGCCCCGGCTCCCCGCCGCGGCTTCCGGATCGTCAACCCTCGCCGAAGTGGACGCCGGCTCCCGCCCCCCGCAGCGGAGGAGCCGGAGGGAGCTGCGGACGCGACACAATATACAGTACACTCTGGTTAAATGCAAGGCCTCGGGACTGAAAGTATGTCATGTTACTACTTACATAGCCAGGGTAGAACCATTATGCATTAATAGGACAGTAGACAATTTTGTAAAAAATTGAGTTAATTACATTTAAGTGTGATTAGCTAAGACAGTATGACACTATTTATTAACAGGACAGTAGTGGTGGCAACACACCAATGAAAGGAAACCAGGTGGGCTGGATAGCTGAATGATCATAAACGGAGTGCCAGTCAAGTGGGTGCATATAAACAGAGCATGCATTTACTGCTGGTGTGCTTAACCGAAGTGAATGCTCATTCAAATTTATAGTAGAAAAAAAGTGGTACAGGCACTCTGTAGTGCATATAGACCGAGTATACACTTATCTGATGTGCACATAAGTGAAGTGCACGGTATAATACAGCATGGCTAATAAACTGGGGGGGGGGGGGGGGGTTGTCTCCTCACCTTTTAGCTTATTTATTTCACACTTCAATCCTTTAAGTCTTGAATTCAACTCCTGCAGATCTTCGTTAGCACTGGTTTCTGCTGTTCGGGACTCTCGCAGTGCAGCTTCTAGCTTCTTAAATCTTGAAGTAAATTCTGTAATGTGATTGGTTGCTTCAATTATATCTTTGTCCTAAAGGAAATCAAAATCATGTCCTAAAAAAATTTAAGTTTGAATGGCTATAGGATAAGAGCTAAATGCTGTTTCACCACATGGAGACCTGCAAGACTATACGAGCCAATATAAAGAAACATCATTTAAATCAGAATTTAGTGATATTCATACTGTGAAGGGGAGGACCAGGGTTTTGCACAGATGGAAGTGGAGGAGGGAGAAGGAAGGAGGCTTAAGAGCCGAGGAAGACAGAGCAGAGCCCTACCTTTAATCATTCCTCAGAGAGAGAGAAGGAAAAAGGTAGTGCCCCCTAGAAAATGGAGGTGGGAGAAGGACTACATTTCCCAGCATCCCCGGGGAAAACCCTGGTATAGGGATTATGGGCCCCAGCATTCCCCGGGAGAAGGCTCTGACAAGGCAAAGGAGGGACACCTGGAACATAATCAAGTAAGAGAGGAACAGCAGATCAGGGTGGAGGAGAATGAGTCCATGGACTGGCAAGCTGCTGGAGAGCAGGAGCAGGAGGCAGGTTCTGGGGAACCTATGGACATTTCTGCCTGGGCTCATGCCTTGAAAACTAAACTGAAAAACCAGGTGAACTCTTGGTGTCAGAGCTGGGTTGAAAGTGGGAAGGGGAAGGTTCATGCGGGAGGAGGGTCAGTGAAGTAATAGAGTGACCCTGAATGGGTGGGAGCCTTTCCTCTTTCCCAAAAGAGTTCAGGCTGGGTGCTTTGAGGAGACTGGGTGTCTGAACTGTGTGCTAAGGCAGTTAGCACTGTGGAGTTTGAAATGTTAGGAAACAAACCTTCTTTTGGGTGGGGGAGGGGAAAATAAGCTACATTGTTTTTTTTTTTGTGGGCTGAGGCCCACAAAACTGTGTGTTTTGGACTGTTTGCAGAAACCCCGTGGGGGTGGACAAGATACAGGGAGTCCTTTTTGGGGTGTGAAGTTGGACTACAGAGGAACCTATCTGTGGGGACTGTTAACTGGGCTTCAACTTACTTGTGCAGCTGTTGGAAGGGAACTTGTTTTGCGGTTCTGCTGCACCTGGGCCCTGAGAGAAAAACAGGAGAGTTGTTTTGAAGGGGCTGCAGGATTCCTTTTGAAAATTACTGAACTGTGAATCCCTGACAATAAAGGAGTGTGGTGACTTTTACTTTTTTGGAAGTTTATTTCCTTTGAGCCTTGCCTGTCTGTGGACTGCAGTGAGCCGGAAGGCTGGGTGGCCCGGGGAGAGGCAAGATCCCGAAGACCCTCCGGCGGAGGGTAGGAACATTTTCACAAATGGTGGCAGTGGTGGGATTTCACAGCGGACGTCCACGCAGAAGGCAGACGGATCCCAGGGGAGCTGAAGCCCGTCGAGGGGGCCAACGCTGAGAGCAGCGCAGACTCATCTCTGCTTCCGGTAAGCGCATACGGGAGCAGGGGTGGAGTGAAGGTGAGCGGGAAGTGGCCGCGGGGCACAGGGGTTAAGCTATTGCACTTGGAGAGTTTTTTTTTGTGTCCTCTTTGCAGGTGACGGCAGCAGCCCCCACGATGGATCCTAAGGAGGTTTTTGCCTGGATGACCCTGCAATTCCAAAAGCAGCAGGAATTGGCGGAAAAGATGATGGGGGACTCCTTGGCGGCTAATCGAGCCCAGCAACAGCCGGTGCTGGACATGTTCCAGGAGTTCCTGCAGAGGGAAGCACACGCCCAGGGAGCCGTGAGTGGGGCAAGACAGCGGGACTTGACTGTTGATGGGACAAGCATGGTAGGCCCTTATCACATGAACTGGCTCACCTGGGGTAAACTGTCGGAGCAGGACAATGTAGATGACTTTTTGTGTGCTTTCGAGAGGGTGGCGGTGTCCGCTAACTGGCCTCAAGAACAATGGGCCATTCGTCTAGCCCCCTCTCTATCAGGGGAGGCATTAGCGGCTTTCCGTGGACTATCGCCTATAGATGCGGGGAATTACCCCAGGGTGAAAGAGGCCATCCGGGATAGGTATGGGCTTAGTGCCCAGGCCTATCGTAGGCAATTTAGGGCCCTAGCTTGGGGGAAAGGGGAGTCTCCCAAGGGCCTAGCCACAAAATTGATGGACCTAGCGAAGAAGTGGCTAGAGCCGGAGGGACGTACGGTGGAAGATATCCTGCAGGAAATAGTGTTAGAACAATTTCTGCAAGCTTTACCAGAGGAAGTAAGGGTATTGGTGGTACGGAGGGGGTGTCATACCCTGGAGGAAGCGGTGGGGAGCCTAGAATGCTGTTTAGAAGCCCAACACTGGGGTAAGGTAGGGAAAGACCCGGGGGGAGGGAAAGCTAGTGTTAGCTCTCCCGAGGGCTGGGTTCTTCCTTGCCTGACCAAAAAGGGAGGTCCAGGGGTAGGCCCTGTGCTGTCCCGGGCTAAAGTCCCTCTTCCTCAGGGAAGGGACATTAAGGGAGCAGGGCTGTCCAAAGAGCGCCGCTGCTACCAGTGTGGAGGGACGGGGCATTTTCAAAGCCAGTGTCCGGGTCGAGCGGGCTGGATTTCACGAGTCTCCCCCAGTGCCCAGTCTAGTTATACCCAGGAGGTTGGGGTGGAAGGCATCACGGTAAAGGCCCTGTTGGACTCCGGGGCAGATCAGTCTATGATGTCAAGAGCCCTGTGGGAGAAGATAAGAGGGACCAGAGTGCCTGATAGGGGGGCTAATGATGGGCAGGTTGTGATCCAGTGTATCCATGGGGCCAGCACCCCGTATAGGTTGCACCAGGTGAGCATTATGGGGCCCACAGGGAAGATTAAGCTAGCCATAGCGATTTTGCCCAGGCTGCCCCAAGAATTGATTTTGGGCAGGGATTGGCCCCCGTTCGCCGATTGTATAGAGAATAAGAGGGTTATGGTGACCACTCGTGCGCAGGCCCGAGAGCACCAGGCATCAGAGCCCAATCTAGACCAAATTTTCCCTTTTCAGGGGGAGGTGGTGAGTGAACCCGGGAAGACTCGCAAGGCGAGGGCAGACAGAAGGGCGGAGAAAAGGGAACGGAGAGAGGCCTTTGACCAGGGCGAGACGGAAGCTTATATACCCCAAGAAGTAGGCCGCCTCAAAGAGCAGTTTCCCCATTTCCCTAGGGAGCAGGAGTCGGACCCGACTCTAGAGTATGCTTGGGAAAGTGCCCGTAGGGAGGAGGGTAGCCAGGTCCCAAGATTTATAGTAGAGGAAGGGGTGCTGTATAGGGTGAGGCCCACCTGGGAGAATCCCGAGGGAGGGAAGCAGTTGGTGGTGCCCCGAGCATTCCGGCCCCTGGTAATTCGCCTGGCCCACGATCATCCCCTGGGAGGGCACAAAGGGACCCAGGCCACATTGGAGCAGGTACTGGAGAGATTCTATTGGCCCGGGGTGTACAAGGAGGTGGAAGGGTACAGTAAATCCTGTCCGAATTGCCAGAAGGTGGCCGATCGCCTACCCCCCCGGGCTCCCTTATGTCCTTTGCCCCGGGTGAGTCAGCCCATAACCCGTATAGCTATGGACATAATCGGCCCGGTTACTAAGTCGAAAAGGGGCCATAAGTATGTACTGGTAGTGATGGATGTCGCTACGCGATTCCCTTGGGCCATTCCTCTAAGGAATATCTCAGCTAAGGTTATAGCGGCAGAGATAATTAAACTTTTTTGCGAAGTAGGGTTTCCCAGGGAAGTACTGACCGACCGGGGATCTAACTTCATGTCCCAAACCTTACAGCGGGTGTGGGAGGCCTTTCAGATACACCATGTGAGGACTTCAGCATATCACCCCCAAACAAATGGGCTGGTGGAGAGGTTTAACCGAACCCTTAAGGGGATGCTGAAGAGAGGGCTGGGAACCGAGTTAGAGAACTGGGATCAGCTGCTCCCCTTTGTACTGTATGCATGCCGGGAATCTATTCAGTCCTCCTTGGGGGTAGCGCCCTTTGAACTCCTGTTCGGGAGACCACCAAGGGGGATCCTGGATATCCTGAGAGAACAGTGGGTGGCCCCGGAGACAGGGGAAGAATCAGTGGACACCTTCCTGCAGGACCTGAGAGGAAGGCTCGGGCGGCTAAAGGAATACTCGCAAGAACAGCTTAGACAGAGTCAAGGGAAACAAAAGGAGTATTATGATCAGGGCACTAAGGAGAGAGAGTTTCAGGAGGGGGATAAGGTCCTCATATTAGTGTCCGAAGCTCCACATAAATTTGAAAGCAGGTGGAGAGGTCCCTGGGTGGTGCGCAGGAGACTAGGCCCCCTGACATATGAAGTAGCCCGAGGGTCTGGGAAGAGGCAGACCTTTCATGTTAATTTGATGAAGCCCTGGGTCGAGAGGCAAGGGTTTCAGGCTCTAGCTAAAGAGGAGGCAGAGGAGGACCTGGGGCCCCAGATAGATGAGATTTTCAGGCCCGGGTCCCTAGACATTAACGCCCAGTTGAGTTGGGTCCAGAAGAAGGACATGCAAAAGCTCCTGAAGGGGTTTAAAGATGTCCTTACCCCCTGTCCTGGGCAAACGCACCTGTTGCAACATGAGATTGTAACAGAGGAGGGGAAGGTGGTTAGACAGAGACCTTACAGGCTGTCCCCCCAAAAAAGGCAGGAGGTCATGCGGCAGGTTCAGGAGATGCTAGGCTTTGGGGTGATCGAAGAGTCCAATAGCCCCTGGTCAAGTCCGGTGGTGCTGGTGCCTAAACCAGATGGGTCATGGCGGTTCTGCATTGATTTTCGTCAGCTGAACACCATTGCGCAGACCGATGCCTACCCCATGCCCCATATTGATGAATTGCTAGATAGGCTGGGAACGGCCCAGTTTCTCACCACGCTGGACTTGACCAAAGGGTATTGGCAGATCCCCCTGTCAGAAGAAGCCCGTCCTAAGACGGCCTTCCGGACGCCCCAGGGTCTGTACCAGTTTAAGCGGTTGCCTTTTGGGTTGAATTCGGCATCGGCTAGCTGCCAACGCCTGCTGGATAGGGTGCTGCGACCTCATCAAAACTATGCTGCCGCCTACATGGACGATGTGGTCATTCACAGCAGGGACTGGCCTACCCATATGGCCCGAGTCCGAGCGGTGCTTAGTTCCTTCCGAGAGGCCGGGCTAACCCTGAATCCCGAGAAATGCCACTTTGCCCAAAGGAGAGTGAAGTACCTGGGGTATATGGTAGGGCAAGGCGAAGTCAGGCCCCTGATTGACAAGGTCCAGAGTGTCCAGGAGTTTCCCCGGCCTAGCACTAAGAAACAGTTAAGGGGGTTCCTAGGGCTCATAGGATATTATAGACGGTTTATCCCCCATTTTTCTACCCTATCAGCACCCCTTACTGACATGCTGAAGGGGAATAAGCCCAATCAGTTAGTGTGGGAGGAGGATGGGGTACAGGCGATAGAAACCCTCCGGAGGGCCCTGTGTGAGGAACCTGTCTTAACAGCTGTAGATTTTAAGAAAAACTTTATCCTGCAGACTGATGCTTCAGGGGTAGGGCTGGGAGCCGTGTTGTCCCAGGAGCATAAGGGGGAAGAGCATCCAGTGCTGTATTTGAGTAGAAAGCTCTTCCCACATGAAACACACTACTCCACGATTGAAAAAGAGTGTTTGGCCATTAGGTGGGCAGTCCAGGCCTGCCAAGTGTATTTGGAGGGGAGGGAGTTTAGATTGGTAACCGATCATGCTCCCCTCAAATGGCTCAATCAAATGAAGAACAATAATGGCCGCCTCATGCGCTGGTATCTGGCGCTGCAGCCCTTCCGTTATTCAGTGGAGCATCGACCTGGCAGTGCCTTGGGCAATGTCGATGCTCTATCACGAATCGGAGAGGAGGATACCGAGTCTAAGGTTCACGAGAGGGGCATTCTCTTAAGGGGGGGGGTATGTGAAGGGGAGGACCAGGGTTTTGCACAGATGGAAGTGGAGGAGGGAGAAGGAAGGAGGCTTAAGAGCCGAGGAAGACAGAGCAGAGCCCTACCTTTAATCATTCCTCAGAGAGAGAGAAGGAAAAAGGTAGTGCCCCCTAGAAAATGGAGGTGGGAGAAGGACTACATTTCCCAGCATCCCCGGGGAAAACCCTGGTATAGGGATTATGGGCCCCAGCATTCCCCGGGAGAAGGCTCTGACAAGGCAAAGGAGGGACACCTGGAACATAATCAAGTAAGAGAGGAACAGCAGATCAGGGTGGAGGAGAATGAGTCCATGGACTGGCAAGCTGCTGGAGAGCAGGAGCAGGAGGCAGGTTCTGGGGAACCTATGGACATTTCTGCCTGGGCTCATGCCTTGAAAACTAAACTGAAAAACCAGGTGAACTCTTGGTGTCAGAGCTGGGTTGAAAGTGGGAAGGGGAAGGTTCATGCGGGAGGAGGGTCAGTGAAGTAATAGAGTGACCCTGAATGGGTGGGAGCCTTTCCTCTTTCCCAAAAGAGTTCAGGCTGGGTGCTTTGAGGAGACTGGGTGTCTGAACTGTGTGCTAAGGCAGTTAGCACTGTGGAGTTTGAAATGTTAGGAAACAAACCTTCTTTTGGGTGGGGGAGGGGAAAATAAGCTACATTGTTTTTTTTTTTGTGGGCTGAGGCCCACAAAACTGTGTGTTTTGGACTGTTTGCAGAAACCCCGTGGGGGTGGACAAGATACAGGGAGTCCTTTTTGGGGTGTGAAGTTGGACTACAGAGGAACCTATCTGTGGGGACTGTTAACTGGGCTTCAACTTACTTGTGCAGCTGTTGGAAGGGAACTTGTTTTGCGGTTCTGCTGCACCTGGGCCCTGAGAGAAAAACAGGAGAGTTGTTTTGAAGGGGCTGCAGGATTCCTTTTGAAAATTACTGAACTGTGAATCCCTGACAATAAAGGAGTGTGGTGACTTTTACTTTTTTGGAAGTTTATTTCCTTTGAGCCTTGCCTGTCTGTGGACTGCAGTGAGCCGGAAGGCTGGGTGGCCCGGGGAGAGGCAAGATCCCGAAGACCCTCCGGCGGAGGGTAGGAACATTTTCACAATACATAGCAGTAAAGCATTTATAACACCAGCGTTGAAGTGTCATTTAATTTAAAATGTAAATAAAACAGCAGCCAAGTGTCTGAAAAAAAAATCCAAGAATAAAATCTGAGAATAGTACATCAAGTAAAGACAAACATAAGACTACTGTGACCACCCACCTCGAAGTCCATCCCTGCTCTCAGATTTTACTTAAAATCAATAAGCTAGACAACGAGCAGAATTTCAGGACACCAGGCGATCAGCATTGTATAATTCGCGACTCAGCTACTATTCACTACAAAAGGTCTTTTTAAAGACCATCACAATTGTATGTCATTTCGTCTGGACTCTCATTTTTTAATCAAGTTTTAAAGACTCCTGATTTAGGCTATCTGGCCGAAACACAACATTGTGTCGAGTCAGTTTGTTTTTCAAATAAACCTTGCTTCATTTGACCACTTCAGTGGTCCCGTCTTTGGATAGCCTGGTTCTCACCCCCACTTCTCTCTCTAATTGAATTTCTCCGTGGGACTTTTTGAGTTCTCCACATAGGTGGATTCTCATTGTAACAATTTAACCACCAGTATACTCAGTCAAAGACCAGTTCTGTCACTCAGTGCTCCCTCTTGGTTAGCTAAGTAATCTGTGATTTTAAACCCCTCAGGCCCATCCATATTGGTAGACAGGGTGGCCATCATAGTTCTAAACTAGGTCTCATTCTTCCCATGTAGATGGACCCATTTGCGCCACATGGTCCAAAGCTTGCCAGCCTCATGCAAACTGCCTGCCTGCCTGCCAGTATAACACACCAGAAGACAAGGGTTCTGCATGTGAATTAAATGGGTATCTGGATAGGGATACAAAATATTACATGGTTAAGCAGTAGGTAAAACCTTACCGGTTAGCAATTTAACCATTTCAAATTATTCAACATGGCTGCAACAGGCTCACGCCAGTCCACACCCAATTTTCAGGTTCCCCTTCTCTGCATGATGTGCAGCTTTCCATGTAGGAGCATGGGAGACTACAGGCAAGTAGGGGGAGTGGAGGATGTCCACGGCTTCAGGTGGCTCTTCCTGCCTTTTAAGTAGTGGTGGGGGGATTTTAGGTCAGTCCTGATTTCTAACCACCTCAGCATGATGCATTATGGGACAGAGGACTGATTTTAATGAGCAGCATCAGAGACTACAAATACCACATAACTGAGATTTAAGTTGTCTCCTTCCTTAAATCAGAAAAATTTGTAGCTCTGCTGTGGCTGCAGTTGAGTTACACTGTTGCAATCTGCACCGGCAACTTGTCACATTAGCTTAGTAGATGACAGCAGAAAAGGACAAAGACATCACACCTCTGCTACCTACCAAAACCATTTAAAGAGCTTCTACTAAGAAGAAAAGAATAGCCATACTAGGTCAGACCGATAATCCGTCTAGCCCAGTATCCTGTTTTTGACAGTGGCCACTGCAGGTAACAAGTAGCTGGCAGAATCCCAAAAAGTAGCAAGATTCCATGCTATCGATCTCAAGAATAAACAGTGGCTTTCCTCATATCTATCCCAATAGTAGATTATGAAATTTTCTTCCAGAAACTTCAAGAATCTGGGTTTAAACAAGGTTTGGACAACTGAAGTACCACATTCTCCAACAATGAGTTCCAGAGCTTAACTATTCATTGAGTGAAAAAAATATTTTCTCCTATTCGTTTTAAAAGTATTACCATGCAACTTCATGGAATGTCCCCTATTTGTACTTTTTGAAAGAGTAAACCATTGATTTACATTTACCTGTCCTACTCCACTCAGGAATTTTATAGATCTCTATCAGGTTATCAATAGAAATCAAACAAAATAAAACATGGAAAAAAAAATAAGATGATACCTTTTTTATTGGACATAACTTAATACATTTCTTGATTAGCTTTCGAAAGTTGCCCTTCTTCGTCAGATCGGAAATAAGCAAATGTGCTAGCTGACAGTGTATATAAGTGAAAACATTCAAGCATTACTATGACAGTCTGACAGGGTGGGAGGATGGGGGTGGGTAGGAGGTATGCATGGGGACATCAAAGCATCACTGATATTCTAACAGGATGGGTGTGGATAGGTGAGGGGTGGGGTGATCAACAGAGACATACAGCTTTATGGTTTATAATGGGCTAGGAACCCCAGATCCTTGTTAAGTCCTTTCTGTTGGGTGTTAAAATATTGAATCATTCTGACTTCAAAGGTCTTACGTTCTTGTATGGTTTTAAAGTTACCTTTCAGTATTCTCACTGTGAAATCACTGGTACAGTGTCCTGGTTCTGTGATTAAGTTATGTCCAATAAAAAAGGTATCATCTTATTTTCTTTTCCATGTTTTATTTTGTTTGATTTCTATTGATAACCTTAAGAGTGGACTAACACGGCTACCACACTCCTCTACTTATAGATCTCTATCATATCGCCCCCCTCAACCAACTCTTCTTCAAGTTGAAAAGCTCTAACCTCTTAAGCCTTTCCTCATATGAGAAGAGTTCCATCCCCTTAATCATTTTGAACTTCTTTGAACTTTTTCTAACTCTGCTATATCTTTTTTTGAGATACAGCGACAATACTCAATGTAAGGTTGTACCATAAGAGCAATACAGAGGTATTATAATATTGTCTTATTTTCCATCCCTTTACTGATAACTCCTAGCATTCTGCATTTCCTTCACAACTGGAACCTCCCCCAGACTGGTAAGGTGACATACTTCACTAATTCAATTGGGTATTCCTCCTGTAAAATGTTATACTAATGAAGCTAAGAAATGCAAAATCTGACTACATACAATATAACTGAATCTTCATGATTTTTATGCTCATTGGTCTCAAACCAGAAGGTAACTGAACAGCAAAAGTCCCATAGGACACACAACGGTACACAAAAAAGTGGGAACGGAGGAAGGCTAGACAAACCTCGAGAACAATGTATGAAAGTTTATTACGTAAAATATATGCAAAAGTAAAATAAAATAAATGCTCCAAATGTAGTGTATGTAAAATACATGTTTAAAAAAAACAGTACTATACACTGAGTAACATTTCCCAATTATTTTTACATTTTTTATGATCCATTTATTTACAATTTTAGATTCATCTTTTATGTACACGAATTATTATATATTATACATATACTTTTATTAAGCATTTATAATTATGCACCTGTACATTCTGACATGTCTCAGGCACACCTTCTCTATGTATGCGTTTGTTATATTTCTAGCGCTTTTTTTATATCCCTTATATATACATTTGATATATATTTTTGATGTTCTTATTCATACCTTATATGTATTTCACACTTTTTATGTAACATCTCTCAAATTTGTTTTACCTTTTTTATGATTCATTTATTTCATATATATTTTTATGTACACGAATATTACTCTAATTGATGTTCATACTTATATTACGATTGATGCTCATGTATATTTGTTTTATCACTGTTTTACTCCTTTACCTTTTTATTGCAGACTCCCGAGGCAGGCACATTACATGCCGAAACACGGTGCCGTGTAGTCTTGAGCACTGATATTACTCTCAGTGTATATTACTGTTTTTTAACACATTTATTTCATTGTGTATTGTTTTACATACACTACATTTGGAGCATTTATTTTATTTTACTTTTGCATATATTTTAAGTAATAAACTTTCATACAATGTTCTTGAGGTTTGTCTAGCCTTCCTCCGTTCCCACTTTCTTGTGTACCATTGGTCTCAAACACCATACCCTCTGTTTAGTTTCAAAGAAGACGTCTACCTGCTTCCTAATATATATCCCAACTTTCCATCTTCCTATGCTTTCCACAATCCCCAAGAATGGGGGCACCTCAATGGGCTTTTTCTCATCTAATAGTTCTACTTACCCACAACCAGTCCTGATGTCTTGGCCACAGAGTATGAAACGTATGGAGCTGTGCCCATACACACAAGTCTTACAAACAAATCTGTTGACGTGTGAGACTATTCTGTGACTATTACCTTTAGATGCAGCATGGTTCGGAGCTCCTGCTCTCTAGCCTGTAATTGCCCCACTTGGGCACAAAGTTCTAATGTAGATGCACTGAGTGCTTGATTTTTCTCCTAGCAAATAAAGAAAAAAAAGAGACACTCTATATTCTTACTACAAAATATCTTATCATATTCCTCCTATTGTCAGATTTAGGAAATGTAGCACTTAGATTCAAACACATTGCTATACTGCAGAATTATCTACATCTACCCTGTTTTCACAAATGTAACGTGCCAAAAAAAAAATCACAATTTACAACTAATTTTACTGAAACACCTGCTATCACAGAACATGAAATGTTAAACTATGGAACATTCGAGTGAAAATATTAACTCACTAATCACCTTACTCATGCTTATCAAACCAAATCTCATTTAAATGGGGGGAATAACTTCTTTATCAGAAAATAATCCATAACAAGAAAAGTGTTCATACACCATTCATCTCATTTTGCAATGATTCACCACTAGTCAGTAAGGATTGCTGTGGTGTTTTAAAATTTTATTTAACAAATTAAAGAAGAAAAGTAGAAATAAGACCCTGAATTGATAATGTATCCACCAGTTCTATTAAGGAAATGTACTAGAAGGGTAAATTTTGGAATAGGTGAATTCTGTCTGACCATACTTCCAGGTCTTGGCACTGAGTAGAGGCCTCCAGTTCTTTCTGGGAAAGCTCATGAAGTAGTTGTTGAGTATTTTCAAGTGTAGCCCGTCCATCTCGCTGCTGAGATTCGAGGGCCTGAATCCTCTTGGTCAGAGTTCCGATTATGTCATTCCTCTTGTGCAGTTCATCTAATAAAGAAAACAAAACCTCCTAGACTTACTCATTTTGTTTCTTGCGTTTTGATTTAACAAAACCTTAAGTTGAACTACATTTACCCTTTAATCACTTACTAAATACTGACAAGCCTCACTCAGAAGACAAAATAAATAATTCCTAGTATTAATTCCGATTTTAATTTCTTCTAGTTAAAGAAATCTCTGATATAATTAGGCTCCTAACAGTTGCGTGATTTTGTGATGGGCCTCCATAAGAGTCTTGATAATGTGTTGCATAGGGAATTACTGTATAAGTTTCCCTTTGGTTACATGTTTTTCCTCAAAGAGGTTGTCAAGCACAGTTGGTGTCACAGGCTCTTCACCCTAAATGTGGGACCGAAGCAGCTACACTAGCACATACATTTTGGCACTGTACTTTAGTCATCCACTTTTGGAACCATCTGTTATCCGCCACAGAAACCCTCTGCAACTGTACGGTGCGTTATGATCCTTTGATACTCTTTGGTCATTATATTTGCAGTGACACCATACCACCAGGATTTAAAAGATTTTTTCCCAAGGCTGGTCTGTTTGGCCAAAAAGCAATTTTGTTAAGCTGGTTGCTCTCAACTTGGCCAACATCGCAACACTGGCATACACTGATGATCACACAAATGCAGGAGTGAAGGAGTGGCCTAGTGGTTAGGGTGGTGGACTCTGGTCCTGGGGAACTGAGGAACTGAGTTTGATTCCCACTTCAGGCACAGCTCCTTGTGACTCTGGGCAAGTCACTTAACCTTCCATTGCCCCAGGTACAAATAAGTACCTGTATATGTAAGCCGCATTGAGGCTGCCATGAGTGGGAAAGCGCGGGGTACAAATGTAACTAAAATAAAAATAAATAAATGTTGACAGACAGGGAGTTCATAACTTTGATGATCCAATATCCAAGTCACTTAACCCTCCATTGCCCCACATAAGCCGCATTGAGCCTGCCATGAGTGGGAAAGCGCGGGGTACAAATGTAACAAAACAATAGGAAAGGAGTTTCAGGAGACATGGGATACAAGGTATGACTGCTGGGGGGGGGGGGGGGGGGGGGAGGTTGGATGAAGGCTGGCATTGTAATTGTCAGATTTCATATTATTGTTCCTATATGATGTTGTTTCTACAATTATTGCTGAATGATATTTTGTTTGATTGGAACATAATAATAAAAAAAAAATAAGCTCCTTTCTACCTTTGAGAAAAAGAAGTGGTCAGGAAGCACAGAGCCATACTATTTTGCTTTTTTGTTAGTTTAGCAATGTATTTTAAAGCCAAGGCTAATTTCTTCACTTCTGTAATTCTGTTGCTGCCGAATTATATTTAAAAAAAAAAATTTTTACACAACTATCAATAAGGTTGGTTTATTTAGTATCATACTCACTTTCCAATCTGCTACTCCGTTCCTCTAAACTAAGTACTCTCTGCCTATCCTCATTCCATGCTACCAGCTGCCTTTGATGCACTGCAACCATATCATTCAGCTCCTTATCACGATCCTTTAGTTCTGCAATTAAGAGCTGTAGCTCCTTCCTCTGTCTCTGAATAGTAGAATTCTCAAAGTCTGTTGCAAGATTCTGTAAAACAAAATGGTTTCAAGTTACAACTGAAAATGTTTTTTATGCAAAGAAGTTAGATAAGATGAAGATGAGGATGTGGCTGGATTGTCCAGGATTTTTAAGACATTTTCTTGGATGAAACCTTTACAGTATTTTATTATAAACACTTGTATTGGTATTTAGCTTGATCAATTCCTATTGCAAAATATATAAAGAAGCAAAAAAAAAACTGTACAGCTATAATTTCTTTATTACACCCTTTCATAAAGCAGAATATATTTAAAAATGTTTATGTGACTGATAGTATTTAAGTAACATAAAATCATCTTGGAACACATAAGTGAAGTACAAGAGCTGGAATGTACAAGAAGGTGTTAATCTACAGTTTTGTTTTTACTCCAACCTTAGGTGTAGAGGATAGTGGTAATGAGTTCATAGGTATTTCAGGTCTGGCTCTTTATGCAGACACAAACAGGAATCCTTTGGTTCCAGAGTTCAACGAAAGATCCCATATAATTCACCAATCAAAAACTGAGCTGTCCATAAAGTATCCATAATTATTACCACTGTGAAAAACAAGAACAGATTACAATCCGAAAACACGTTCATAAAATAACCGTGCGGTTTGATGTGTACATTGGTAATAAATAGAAATAAATCAAAACATACAAGTGAAAACAAAAGGATACTTTTTTTTAATTGGACTAACAATACATTTTTTATTAGCTTTCGAAGGTGACCCATGTTCTTCAGATCTTTTCCAGTGTGCACACTGGAAACACTGCTACAGTCACAGTTGTGACTTTCAGATTCAAGAGATGGAGCTCGTCCAAAATATTGCGAGCATTTAGTAACGTATTAGAGGCCTATAATCTTTACCAAAGATACCAAGCCACACGCATTTTGACTACCCCTCATTTGGCTCATGCCTAAGCAGCCCTCTGACCCGCGATCCCCCCACCCCCTAACCTCAGAATGGCATCTTTCCCACCGCAGTCCGGCGTCGTCCCCTCATTCTCAAGACCCTCACCCCCACTTCCCAACCTTAACTTCGAAATTGTTTTTACTATCGGCAGAAATTTAAACAGACCCGAAACTTTCCCGCTTCCACATCCTGCCCCACCGGAAACAGGAAGTTCCGTGGCAGGGCCATGAGGGCGGGGAAGGATTCAGTGCCGCGCCCCATGTAATCTGTATAAAATGCTGCTGCTGCTCTCTGTACAGCTTGTTCCTAGATAAGTTTGACAGTCTGGAAAGAGTGGGGGGGGGGGGGGGGTGATGGTGAGGGAGATCCGGGGGAAAGCTGTTCAAAAGATGTGCTGGATGGAGCCTTGGTGGGGGGCTTGATAATGGACGCTGAACTGGGGATTTGTTTGTTTATCCTATTTATATCCTGCTTTATCTTATAATTATGGGGGGGAGTTATAATTAAAAAAAAAAAAAAAACATATTCCACCAAAACAAAACATAAAAGCCAAAATAACTCTTTCTACACAACAGTTATACCAAGTGGAAATTGAAATACATGATCTTACTCCCCAAAGTTACAATTTAACATTTAAAATTAAAATATACAAAAAAATACAAAATCATACAATCTTCTGTATATAGCATTCAGTATAGGGAGTTGCACGGGGACAGAAATTTCATCCGACCATCCTAGTTAGAATCTAACCTGTCCCGGCCCCCTGTACTAAAATAACATAGTTGGGAATTAAATATATCGGAGATGCACATTTCCCAAACCTGACATGGTCCAGTTGATAAATAAAATAAAATATTTTTTCTACCCTTGTAGTCTGAACATTTTATTTTTCCATTCGAGTTTGTCCATGTCTTCTGATTTTCTTCGTTTTTCCCTGCCTTTCCAGTGTCTTCTATTTGGTATTTCTTCTTTCTCCATGTCTGCTATCCATCTTCCCTGTATCTCTATCTGTCCTGTCTAGCACCTCTCTTCTGTGTCCCTGTGCCTGTCTAATCCCCATGGGTCCAGCCCCTCTGCCTCCAGCCCCCCTTCACCTCCCCAGGGTCCAGCCCCTCATGCTCCCTCCTCAGCTTTCACACAGACTCTCTCTTGACCCCCCTCCCCAGCCTTCACCCAGTTTCTCTGATGCCCCCTCCCCAGCTTTCATCCAGTTTCTCTCATACCCTCCTCCCCAGCTATTACCCAGTTTCTCTCATGCCCCCCTCCCCCAGTCTCTCTGCGAGCTCGAGCTTTTTTTTTTTGTGTTGCTGTCAAGCTGTATGGCAGTTTGGAGGGGGGGGGGGGGTTGGATCCGTTTGCTGAGGTCACTTGTGCTAGGGAGCCTAGAAGACCAACTCTGAAGAAGTCACGAACACAGGCAGCAAGACCAATAGAATGTTGGAGGTGAGAATGATTACAGATGATAGGTGTTTATGGGGTCTGCATTTGAGTACATGCACATAGTTGCACCTTCATTGAACACAGAAGTTAATTTAAAGAAATCTGTAATTTGTTTTGTAAAAAGAGGTGTTTTTCCCCCTCCTGTGAATACAGCTCCTAATTGTATTAGTTTGTTCTAAGGGTTTGGTTTAGTATAGTCTTTCAAATTCTATGTGCTGTCATATCTGATCTGTTGATTAATATAGCATCAGTCTGTATAGCTTGATCTGATATACTAAAAGAAAAAACTGTTCCTATTATCTCTGATCTACAAGAACATTCGATTTCAGAAGATATTTAGCTCTTTTATATGGAATTCTGTATCAGGCACTTTTATATGGAATTCTGTTCCTATTAACAATTATCTTAGCAGGAAAAAGTTAAAAAAAATGTATCTATTCCCAAAGGAAGCAATATGATCAACCATTACTACATTGTATCCTCTAACTGTATGTAGGACTGTTTTTTTTTTAAGTTTTGACATCCTCAAACTGTTTAGGAAAGTGTTTTCTTCTTATGCCTTTTCTAGCTATTGTAATCTAATTTATGTAAACCGTACTGAACCCCGAAGAGGAGAATTTAGCGGTATATAAGCGTTGATTTGATTTGATTTACTAAAGCTTTTCTCTCTCATCTTGTGACAATAGTTAGGCCTTAAATCTCTCTTGACCACTGAAAAGCCTGGAACAATAGAACTGGCTGGGTGAATACTAGAACATTAATCACCAAATTCTCTAAGAACAGAATCTGCATATGGACAGCAATCAAAAGACGACTGGATATAACAAAAGAAAGCCCATCTACCTGAAACTCCCAGACAATGACCCATCTAATCTCTATAACCTTTGGGTGTGTACTACAGCGCAGTAGATGATCAGCCAGGAGACATGTGGCCAGCTAAATCAACATTTTCATGTCTCCATCTCAAAAACCAGAGAGAACAAGTTTCACCTATCCCCGAGTTTTAATTGGATCAATACACCCCCACCTGACTTCAGCCTATGGCCCAACAAGAATTATAAAAAAAAAAACTGGAACACAGTCTCTGCCCCTTTTTTTTCTCTCTTTCTTTGGACATGCACCTCTGACTTCTCTATGAGGAAAGGTTTGGAGAAAAGACAACTGAGGGGAGATATGATAGAGGTCTATAAAATCATGAGTGCAGTGGAACGGGTGGATGTGAATCACTTTACTCTTTCCAAATATACTAGGACTAGGGGGCACGCAATGAAGCTACAAAGTAGTAAATTTAAAACGAATTGGAGAAATTCTTCACTCAACATGTAATTAAACTTTGGAATTCATTGCCAGAATGTAAAATCAGTTAGCTTAGCAGGGGTTTAAAAAGGGTTTTGCTAGCTTCCCAAAAGTCCATAAGCCATTATTAAAATGGACTTGGGGAAAATCCACTGCTTATTTCTAGGATAAGCAGCATAAAATGTGTTGTACTGTTTTGCCAGGTACTTGTAACCTGGATTGGACACAGTTGGAAACTGGATGCTGGACTTGATGGACCTTTGGTCTGTCCAAGTACAGCAATACTTATGTACTTATCACACTCATCTATATACAAACACACAGCTGGGAGATAAAGATTCCAAAACAAAAAAATGCTTTTTACAGACTTGAGGAATAAATATATATACACACAACAGAACTGGATAATGTTGGAACATTTAGACAATCTGGACAGAACTTCTGCATGAAGGAAGGTATATTCCCTCATTAGATACCTCTCTTTGAAACAGTAATAAAAAAAAAAATCAAGTGGATTTTTATAATATACCCCTGTATTCCAAAAAAACAAAAGAAGCAAGTTCCCACATACCATATTTTTTCTTTTGATGTACGCACAGCAAAAAAAAAAAGATGTTAAATGCTCCCAGGTTTCAACCTAATTGTTTAAAAAAACCCTTTGTACTTATAAATAGAAACTCTGAATGTTGAGCATCTGATTCTTATAACATGATGTCTGTTTTGGTGGTCCTTTACTAGGTGAAAACATCTCTGCATGAAGACACCACCTGCTAGGGAGTCCATATAACCAGCCCCTCCAACTTGCACAATGATTGCAATTTAGAACTAAATACTACTCTAACTGATACTTCTGTGTACATCCATACGTTGCACAAGCCGGCATGTTTGAAAATATAAGTGAGATCAAATAAAAATGCTACAAACAATAAAGAACGACAGAGTGGATGCAACAGCTGATATGTTTGTTTGCTTTGGGTGTACCAAGATGGTAGCTGCACAGGGGAAGATGGCTTCAGCTTTTTTACCTCATGCCATCCCCTGTTTTCTCTCTAACCTCCTTGGGTAATGGCATCTGGGTGCTTGCATGCCATTATAGAAGGTGTGCAGCATTTATGTGCCAACATGTTAGGCACAAACACTTATGCCTGGTCTAAAGCAGGTGGAAATGCATGCACTTACAGGTTGCATTTTAGCATCTAATGTATAGTATTTGGTAAGTTATGTGAGGGCCCCCCCCATACAGTTGCATGCTATTGCTATAGAATAGTAATTTACTGCAGTTTCACATATAAGTGCAAATAAGTGCAAATCTTCACTGAATCTTTTCGGGCCTTACTGGATTTCACACACACACACCCAAGATAAGACTTTCTCCAGGTTGTATACAATGAAAACATTATATACAAATGAATCTCGTGCCTATTCATTGTGGAAATTTTGAAAACCTGACTGGGTTGTGGCCTTTGAGGATTGTAGTTGCTCACCCCTAGACTATATGTTTGCAAGAAAACTGGACAATTTTGGCACGTTTAAAAGATGTTCAGCTTTAATAGTACACAGTCTCCTACCAGGTTACAGATTAAACTTGGCACATGTTCTCACCACAGCGAGGAGACTGTTCCAGGACATACTGGCTCTTTAGACAGAGCCATTCACTTTTCTACATCAGCACTACTGTTTCACAACCCTCTTGATTTAAATTACTCCTGCTATTACAAAGCTCTCAATGTAAAAGCCTTTGTTACCCTGCCAGCACCTTTTAGTAAAGCTTGAAGCTCATCTTCAAACTTTTTTTCCCTGGATAAAAAATATTTGAAAGCTATTTTATTTTGCAGGGGTTTTTTTTTCTCTCCTAATATAACCTAGAATAACCTGGCAGCTATCTCTCTGAACCTGCGTTTTACAGGTTCCGGTCCTGTCATAGACAATTTGGCTGTTCTACCTTTATATTTGAATAAAAATTGGGCCAGTTCTTGGCTGGCCAGAATGTTGTGGGCTTTAGCATAGTGCATCTGAGTTTGGAATCCCCATCCAGAAGGGGCAGTTGGGTCTGGTTGTGCTACATGACAGCTTGCATAAGTCCGTGAAAGGAGGTAAGACCATTATAAGTACTCTGGTGCTCTTAGAGAAGATACTCCTCCAGCACAGCCCACTGCAAGAACAAAGAGAGTAAAGATAGATACATGAAGACTATTACAACAACTTAATGCTCACTATACTGAGTGAAGCTTTCTAGTGGTGCATCTGGAGTATAAATTTGAAAAGATCTGCATGTTTGCTTTTTGAATACTACTGAGGGTCTAGTGTAATGGTTTGGGTACTCCTGGCATAAAGGAGCCCAAGTCTTGCATTTCCTCTCCTACACCCTCCTACTCTTTCACATACCCCCCCCCCCCCCATCCAGCATTGCTCCCTCTCTTCCCCCTGTGGTTCAACAGCTCTCCTTCCCTCCATTCTGCCCCCACATCTTAACATATCTCCCTCCCTCTCATGATCCATCATCCCTCTGTCCCATCCCCCCGCTCACTGATGGTCCAGCATCGCTCCTTCTCAAACCCCACCACCACCACCACCACCACCACCACATCCTGCCTTCAAGCTAGTCTTTATGGGAAGAGGTTACTGACAGCAACAGTGATTCACAAACACTGTAACCAGAGCCATCCCTCTGCAACATCTCCTCCCACTGGAAACAGGAAATTGTCAGGAAGTGTCAAAGAGAAGACTCTGGGATTGGCTGCAGGTAGTATGTGTGAATTGCTGCTGCCACCAGTGACTTGTAGTGCTAAACACAAGTTGGAAAGGTAGGATGGGGACATTGAGAGAGGGGGAGATACTGGACAATGGGAGGGATGTTGGACCACAGGGCCAGAGAGGAAGACAGAGTGAGGAAGAGATGCTAGACCATGAGGGGGAGCAATGAGAGAGGGAGAGATGTACGAGTGTTACCTTCGATGCTGGGGTCCCTAGCTTATCACCTTAGAGCCTCAGCGGCATTTAGAAGCAAAACAACATCCAGATCTTTACAATCTTATATCCTGGATGCACTGCTAGAAAACCTCATTCATTGGCCTTCAAGCTCACTCACTGGGGTGGTGAATCTCACTTTTTGGGTTGGGCCACCCTTGGCATATCTGAATTACTATGTACAGAAAATGGCGTAATTTTTTTTATAAAACTGGTGATTTGGAAAAGGAAATCAGATTAAACATTACTGTGTACTGCTGTCTCAGGCGAGTCTATATAGAGCTACAGCACAGGATCAGAGCAGGCGCTGCAGAACTTCAGTGTCCCTGCTGAAGCTGCTATCATTTTCTTTCTAAAATTTCTATCCTGCACTATCGTCCTCCTCCTCCTCCTCCTACTACTACTGGGAACAGGAACCAGCCCGCAATAACCCCTCACCCTCCAAACTACCTGCCACCAGCAATTCCCATTCTTTGAACAACCAAACTCTTTCCCATCACCAGGCTGCACGGCTCTAAGTTTTGTGATACTCTCAGCCGGCAGTGCAGCATCTTGCAAGATTTCAGTTTCCCACCCCAGCAAGGAAGATAGTTGAGGGATGGGACCCAGCTCTGTCAGAGGTTTGGGAATTATAGTTCCTTAGGCAGATATTACAGGAAGCCACTGCTCCAGCTAAATAGACTATCTGAAAACTGCCCAATCTTCCTGCAGGCAAAAGTATATGCCAAGGGTTGAGTATTTGGGGTTATCAGAGCCTAGTCTTTTGGTTTGACTGCAGATAGTTTTTTTTTTTCACTTTAAATATTTTTATTAATGAAGCAACTTACAACATTCAAGACAGTACAGATAATGCCAAGTTGTCCTAAAATATTGGACATCCATATAACAGAAAAAAACAAAACAACAACCCAGTCACCCATATGGTGAAAATTGAACTATCAACTCCCAATCACTATAAACAAGGGTCTACACCCTCAGCTCTGTCCTACCCCCTTAAATTTGTTCAAGCATATAATTGCCTCATTTCCCCCTCTAGCCCTCCTCTTCCGTTCCTTGCAGATAGTTTTTACTGCTATGACCACTTAGGTTTGGGTAGTCAAAATATTTTTCTTAGCATTCTCAGTAGACCAGTCCAGAACCTATGGCTTGTGTTCATTGACCAGTGGATGTAGACGGGGGGGGGGGGGGGGGGGGGGGGGGGGGGGGGGGGAATAAGCCCACACATTCTGTGCGCTTCATCCCATAAAGGAACCATGCAGCCTTACATACTCAGTATTTTTCCACCTCCTTCAGCTTCTGATTCAATTGGAGAACTGGACATCAGCTGAGCAAAGGGGATACTGCACTTGAGGTTTTAAGTTCCATTATTAAAAACAAAATACATAAAGCAATTGAATTAGACCTGGAATAGGGATGATACTCGGAGTCTGAGTTCTTCACGGACAGTGAAGGGAATGCAGCCACACTCAAACATGACAACAGTAAGACAGCCTTGTGTGCAAATACTTTTCTAGCTCATGGAAGTCAAAAATTTATCTGAGCATGTGTGGGAGTTCCTGCACTGATTCACTCTCCCCCCCTCCCACTCAGTCGTTAACATCCGCAGACATGCTACATCTCTCCTCAGCACTTCACAAAATTCAGCTCAGTTTTCACTGGCTTACCTTTAATTTTATGTTGACCATGTTCAGCTTTTCTTTGTAGCTCCAGGCCTAAAGTTTTACTTTCACTTTTGTTTTTCTTCTGAGCATGTCTGTGCCTTTGCCATCCCTCTGCTCCCATGATGCCTCACTTCCCCCTCCCATTCTTTCTTATTCATTACGTGGCGCATCGGTCATGGGACCAGATGTACGTAGTAGAATCTGGTAGCACCTGGTGATGGTTAGCATTTTGTTTTGTTTTTTTTTTAAATAGACAACCACCGCCAAAATACAAACATTCACAGAATTCCAGAGGGATTGGATAACAGAACTCTCCTGACTGTGATACCATGTTATTACCATGAGCCACTATCACCACACAGTCAAGGCTGAGTTTTAATGGGGACACAATTACCTGTACATAGGGCCGCTGTTAAGAGGGTGAAAGTGTCCTGGCCCTCCATACTATAATGAGCCACAGGCCTGCTTCAAGCTGAAGGAGGCATAAAGCGCTGGCAGACTTTGGAACCCCATTTTATTGTTCTTATTATTAACCTCTAAAAGAGAAAGAGAGGGAGAGAGACTAATGGGCTCACCTCCTGCCTGCTGGAGACTGAGAAAATACTGAGGCTAAGGTCACATGGCCAGGGCTCTTATTGGCTCTCTAGAGTCACAGTTTTTTTTTCTCAGTCTCCACCTGCTGGAAGGTGAGCCCATTAGTCTCTCTCCCTCTCTTTTTTTTGAGTGCACATTTGGAAGAGCACAGCAATATACGATGGCGCTTTGCACCAAACACAAATACAAAAACAAGACTGTTTGAAGAAGCATTAGATGTCAGATGTTATAGATCCACTGGCTGCTGGAACGACACCAAAGAAAACCGTTACTTAATGACCAAAAATCAATATTTTATTAACCCAAATACCTCTCTCATGCAACAGCATGATGAAACTCTCATAATGTAGCTTTAGCAATTAAAAAATATCCGAGCAAGCAACCTTGTACAGCATGGTGATGATGCCACAGATGAGGCTGGTCTATGGCTATACTGTACACTTAAAACTATATTTTCAAAAGCGTTCCTTGCTTTGCAATATCAATTATATCTTTATATCATTAAATACAGGCACGTTGTCAAGTCACTTCTTTACTTCTCCCAAATCTTCAATGCTGTCATCATCCACCTAACAAAAAACACAAAGCATTTTTAATTGCTACAGTTTATTTTGCTTCATTCATACATTTTTTTTTTCATTTTGTGCAGCTTATTAATGGTTTCCATCATTACTTTTGGATATTAACCTGAAGCCCTAGAGCAGCTACTCAAAGGTGTCCTTGTCCTGCACCAATCAGGACTAATTCAAAATGACTCTTACCCACCCTGTGCCTGGGGGGGGGGGGAGTATTTGACAGGGGATTCCAGCCTGAAACATCCTCCAGCAAGTCAAGCACAAATGATACCTCCTGTAGTGGAGAAAGCAAACGACCCTTCTGCAACTCATCCAGAGCCAGATGCACTAAAGTTGTCGGTAATTCCCGTTCCCTACCGATTCCATAGCGAATCGGTAGGAAACGGGAATGCAGCAACGATAGGGAATGCAAATGAGCTACCTGTTGTAGCTCGCTTGCATTCGCTATTTTCCTCGGTTGCCAGTCGGAGAATCGGGACGTCCCTTTCGATTATGCACCTCTTCCTGGTCTCTTCAGCCAATCAAAGCGCGTTTAGCTGGCTGGTGTCAGCTAAACGCGCTCTGATTGGCTGAAGAGACCAGGAAGAGGTGCATAATCGAAAGGGACATCCTGATTCTCCGGCAACCGAGGAAAATAGAAAAATTTTGCTGAGGAGGGGTAAGTGGCGCGGTGAAGACAAAATAGAAGGGGGAAAAAAACGCCTCAGTCACGAGCCCCAGCAGAGTGAAAAACAGTGGAAAAAAAAAAAAAAAGACGTCCCTCACAAGCGCAGGGAGAGTACATCCATAAAGGACGCCCCTCACATGCGCATGCTGTTTTTTTTTTTTTTCTTTTTTACCTTATTTGGGGACCCTTTTCCTTTCCGATTCCCTCACAGGAGCCATAACGAGAGGTGCAGACCTCCCGTTAGGGTTCCTATGGTAAGGGAATCGGAAAAACGGTAGTGCAGCTCATTATAATAGCTTTTGAATAATTTGCATTCCGTTTTCGTTACCTGCTACCGTGACAGGGAAAATGCCCTTAGTGCATGCCCCCGGTAAACTACTTGCGTTTTAAACTGGCGGGAACCAGTTTAAAACGCAAGTTGTGGGCTCGTTAGGTTTGGTGCATCTGGCCCCTATAATAACACAACAGTTTTTGCTGTTACAATGGTATATGTAACCACCCCCTACCTAATCACACAATAGTTTTTGCTGTTGTAATGTTAACCTAGAGCTTAATTCCTGGTGGAACCTGGAAATGCAGTTCCCCTACTTGTTTTCAGATTCCAGAGCAGCAGGGTGTTCTGCTCTAGCTCCTCCTTTCCAGGCAGCCTGCAGAGGAGGGGTTGGTGCGACCCTGGAACACAGCAGAGAATACTCTCACCCTACTCCCTAATCCTGCCCCCGCCCCCAGCTCCACAGTTCTATTTCCTTTTTTTCTGCCAATTAAGCCTGCCCTACCCCCTCCACGTAGGACCTCTCTCACAATTACCTCAGGCCACTTCTCTTGAATCACATCAATGATGTCATCTGTAAAATCTCCCTGAATGATGATCTCATCTTCTCCCGTTACTGAAGCCCCACAGGAGAACTTCTGAGCAAATAACCTTTGTGCTTCTTTGAGATCTATTTCTATTCAAAGAAACCAGCAAGTGTTAGTTCATTCCAAAACATCACATCCTAAATATGCCTCATCTTTTACATAATCATACATGTAAAGAGCAGCCCAGTGGTTGGAGCACCAGGCTGACAACCAGGGACGCTCAAATCCGCTACTGCTTCTTGTGATCTTGTGCAAGTCACTTAACTCTCGATTGCCTCAGGTATCAACTTAGGGACAGATATTCAGCCGGCAGACATGTACATTTTGTTTTTAAACTGCCAGTTTTATGCCTGGATATTCAGTGTCTGGCCATGTTGAGGCCCTGGCATTGGATATCTGAGTTTATGCAATCTATTATTGTAGGATGATATGCTGAATTTTCAGAGTTATTGATTTTGCTGGATAAAAGTGTTGTGCCATGCAACTTGATCAGTGTCAGAAAACAGATCTGACCTCCATCATCCTCCTTCAGACCACTGAAAGCCTGGAAAATCAGAACTGGCTGGGTGGATTCTGGAAAGTTAATCACCACATTCTTCAAGAACAGAATCTGCATATTGACAGCAATCAAAAAGACTAGATAAAACAAAAGAAAGCCCATCTATCTGAAACTCCCAGACAATGACCCATCTAATCTTCTCAATAACCTTTGGGTGTGTACTACAGCGCAGTAGGTCAGCCAGGAAACATGTGGCCAGCTAAATCAACAATTTAATATCTCTATATCAAAAACCAGACAGAACCAGTTTCACCTATCCCCGAGTTTTGATTGGATCAATACACCCCACCTGACTTCAGCCTATGGCCCAACAAGAATTATTAAAAAAAAACTGGAACACTCTACTACTACTACTATTTAGCATTTCTATAGCGCTACAAGGCATACGCAGCGCTGCACAAACATAGAAGAAAGACAGTCCCTGCTCAAAGAGCTTACAATCTCTGCCCCTTTTTTCTCTCTTTCTTTGGACATGCACCTCTCTGGATTTTCACTGAATCTTTCCGGGCCTTAGTCACTGGACTTCACACACACACACACACACACCCAAGATAAGACTTTCTCCAGGTTCCATTCCCAACAAATCTGCAAAAAGACTTCTTTTCCAGCAAGGATCCACCATCCAGCTACAGAGACAAAACCTCCTTCACTACTCCAACCAGCAGCAGAAACAATACATCTGAGCCTCAATCAAAGTGAATATTGTTGGAATGTAATTGTATTTTACATGCATTGCCTGTCACCTATTATTTCTCTGTGGTTACTCTGTGACCTCTGATGTGAATTACTTAGAGAGGTCACACAGCTATGTAACTTCCTGTGGGGGGCAGATGCAGCAGATGCAGCACATGGAGCACATGGAGCTCATGATCTCTCCTAACCTGAGAGGATCTATGGTGGTGTGAGCATCCATTACCATCTAAGCACATGGAAGGAGCTGATAATACAAATGTATAATAATATGTATATATAAGCCTGTCTGATTATAATCTAACTACAAACTGTGAGTAAACAGATGTTTTGTTACTTCAACTTTAAAGTGACTCAGCAGTGAATTATTCTGGGGTGAATGAGAGAGAGATGAAGAAAGAAATTAACATTTCTAAAGCTGAAGCTGTGTGTACTAAAATCTGCTAATTATTTACTACAAATAATCCAACAAAAGGGTTATGGGCCCAGGGCTCAGGAATTGAAAAAGAAGAGAAATATTACCAGGCAGTAAAAAAGCCACATTTTTCTCTTAAGTTTTAAAGGAAAGATTCAGTCTGTCTCTCTCTCCCCCCACACAGCAGACAGAAGGCTAAGAAAATGGCTGAGGGAAGAAATTCACCATTGTTCTATTCTCTCAAGGTGCCTAAATTAACTGAGTTTAATTATCAGCAGTGGGAACTAAGATTCATATGTCTCCTTCGAGCAAAAGGATTATATATATGCTTAGATCAAGACAGAACAGCTGAAAATATGGCTGAATGGGACAATGCAAACTATTATGTGAAGTGCATGCTTTGGAAGCTCTCTCAGAGAAACAAGCCATATTAGTGGAGGGAAAAGATACACCAAAGGACATTTTATATAAACTGAGAACTATGTATGCAACTACATATGCAAAGCAGCAACCAATTTGGCTGGCAGAGTTGAATGAAACCAAATTAAGGGATAAAAGTAAATGTAATGATCACATTATGCATCTTATGTCTTCATTTCAAAAGCTAGAACTTTCTGGAATTCCCATGTGTGATGCATTGAAAAGAGCATTTCTTTTTACCTCACTATCAAAGAAGTTTGATGTTTTTAGGTCTGTAAATGAGGCCATTGAAGGGCAATCTTTTGAACAGACAACATCAAAACTAAGGCAGGAATGCATAATAAATGATTCTGAGGAGATGTGTTCTCAAAGCAAGTCAGAGAGAAATGAAACAAATTTCTTGGCAAAGAACAGAGGAAGGCGGAGCTATGGGAAAACTCCACCCAAGGGCAAGCTGATTTGCTACTCATGTGGAAAGGAGGGACATGTATCTAAATGGTGTAAGGAAACACAAAACACTCCCTCTAGCTCACCTAAGCCAATAGAACTAAAGAATTTTCAAACCAGGAAATGTATGAAGGACAAAGATAAACACAAGGGCTTTCTAATGGCAGAAAAATCTTTGACTATGGTAAATAATAATTCAAATGAAAGTACTTGGATTTTGGATTCAGGGAGCACATGCCATTTAACCAATTGTAAGGATTTCTTTCAGGAAATGTGTCCAGAGGAAGGTATTCTTAAAACTGCAAACGCAGGGACTGCTCAGATCCAAGCAAAAGGAATTGGATTCTTAAAATGCAAAGTGTCTAATGAAGTTAAAGAAATTCCTGTAAGTGATGTCTTGTATATTCCCCAAGCAGTTTGCAATATGCTTAGTGTATCTACATTAGATAAGAAGGGATTTGCGATTCATTTTGAAAACAGTAAGTGCACAATCTCTAAAAATGATGAAGTGTATGCTGAAGCTTTTATGCATAATGATGTTTATAAGCTGAACATTTCAGGTGAAGCCTCACATATGGCGCAAGTAAGGAAGAATGATGGTAAATGTAGTCCGGAAATCTGGCACCGCCGCCTGGGACATCGTGATTTTAAGGTGATCCAGGATCTTTACAGTAAGCAACTGGCCACCGGCATTCAGATAAGTGCAGATGCTGGTAAAATGGAGAAATGCATAGACTGTGTTACTCAAAAAGGTGTGAGACCCTCATTTCCTGCATACACAGGAAATAGGAGTAATAAAGTACTGGACTTAATACACAGTGACTTATGTGGACCGTTTAATATCCCATCATTGGGAAATAACAGATTTGTGCTAATATTCTTGGATGATTTTTCTAGATATTGTGTGGCCTATTTGCTGAAAGAGAAAAGTCAAGTCACAGACATGCTGAAGAAATACGTAGCCATGGTGAGCAATAAATTTGAAAGAAAACCAAAGGTTCTTCAGACCGACAATGGTGGTGAGTTCACTTCACAAAGCATGCGCACATTTCTAGAACAAGAAGGCATTCAGCATATCACAACAGTAGCTTATACACCAGAGCAAAATTCTGTTGCAGAGAGAAAATTTAGGTCACTTGTGGAAATGACCAGATGTATGCTGTCAGATAGCAATCTCCCTAAAAGACTATGGGGGGAAGCCATTCTCACAGCAGTGTACCTACAAAACAGAATGCCAACTAAAGGCGCTGAGCGCACACCACATGAGACATGGCATGGTAGGAAGCCAAACCTGTCACACATAAGAACATTTGGAAGTACAGCATATGCTCATATACCAAAGCAAAGAAGGCATAAGCTGGATTCCACAACAGAAAGGGGCATTTTAGTTGGCTATGCTCCAGGACACAAAGGATATAGAATTTTGAATCTGAAAACTGGCATTGTTGGCATAAGACATGTTACATATTTTGATGAAAACAAAAGGGTTGATAAAGGCTGGATTATCCCAGATGAGCCTTATCATCCAGAATATGAAACTAGAACCATAATAGACATGCCAGTGTATATAAATGCCATACCAAGGCAGATGTCTGAAAGCAACTCACCTGTATCTAACGAGGAACAGGCAGAGGAAGCAGACACAGAAAGGATCATTGAAGAAGACAGTACAGTTGGAGAAGGGGAATCAATTGGAGAAGAACTCTCAGATTTAGAGGATGCGGAAAGGTCAGACCAACCTGTTGTCAGACGCTCATCCAGGGAAACAAAGGTGTTCCACCCCCAAGACTGTCTTACCTAACAAAGTCAGCAGAAGCTCAAGAGCCCTTAACATGGGATGAGATTGAGAAAATGCCAGCAGAAGAAGCTGCTGAATGGCATAAAGCTGCACAAGAAGAAATTGATGCATTGGATAAAAATAATACTTGGATTCTTACAAAATTACCTCCTGGCAAGAAAGCTATAGGATGCAAATGGGTATTCAAGTTAAAAAGGAATGCACAAGGAAAAGTGGAAAGGTATAAAGCCAGATTAGTGGCAAAGGGATATCTTCAAAAATATGGAGAAGATTTTGATGAAGTGTTTGCACCTGTAGTGAAACACACGACAATCAGAACACTTCTGAGCATTGCAGTCTCAAAAGGCATGCAAGTCAACCACATTGATGTGAAAACAGCATTTCTTCACGGAGATATAACTGAAGACTTGTACATGGAACAGCCAACAGGTTTCATAAATACAAAACAAAGACAGCTAGTGTGTAAATTAAACAAAGGTCTTTATGGATTAAAGCAAAGTGAAAAATGTTGGAATGACAAATTGCATGAAATATTGACAAATTTAGGATTTAAGCAAGGTGAAGCAGATAAATGCTTGTACACTAGGTGCAGAAATGGACAATATGCATACATTTTAGCTTTTGTTGATGATCTGCTCATTGCAAGCAAAAGTGAGCAAGAGTACAAGGACATTGTAAAGTGTTTAAACCTCAATGTTGAGATAAAAGAACTTGGTAATGTGTCATACTATCTTGGTATAGAAATTGAGAAACAAAATGATGGTTCTTATCTTCTAAGCCAGAAGCAGAAAATAAATGAGCTTATTGAAAGTTTAGGTATGCAAGATGCCCAAGTTGTAAGCACTCCCATGATCACTGATTTTCTGAAGGATGAAACAGTAAGAGAACCTTTACCAGATAACATCCAATATAGATCAGCCATAGGTAAGCTTTTATATCTAGCTACCACATACAGGGCTGATATAGCAAATGCAGTAGGAATTTTGAGCAGAAGGGTCAGCTCACCTACCAAATCAGATTGGACTGCAGTTAAAAGGATGGTAAGGTATTTAAAGGGTACCATTGATTGTAAATTAAAGATTTCAGCCAATAGTAATCCAAAACTAATATGTTACTGTGATTCAGATTGGGCAGGGGATCATTCTGATTATAAATCCACAAGTGGATATGTGTTTATGTATGGAAATGTACAAATTTCATGGGCCAGTCATAAACAAAGTATTGTGAGTTTGTCTTCTACAGAAGCTGAATATGTGGCCGTATCGGAAGCGTGCAGAGAACTGATGTGGATTGAAAAACTTTTGCTGGATTTTGGTATAGCTGAACAGAGACCAATCCAGATAATGGAAGATAATCAGAGCTGCATCCGACTGTCACAGAATGACAAGGTTCAGTCACGCACCAAGCACATCGCAACGAAATACCACAACGTGCGAGAGTTGGCAAAAGAAGGGGTCATCAGTCTACACTATTGTCACACCAGTGAGATGACAGCTGACATCATGACCAAACCGTTACCCAGAGAACATTTTGTGAATCTGCGTATAAAGCTTGGACTTTGTATGAATAAATAATTGCATGACAGTTATGCATGAGAAGGGGTTTGTTGGAATGTAATTGTATTTTACATGCATTGCCTGTCACCTATTATTTCTCTGTGGTTACTCTGTGACCTCTGATGTGAATTACTTAGAGAGGTCACACAGCTATGTAACTTCCTGTGGGGGGCAGATGCAGCAGATGCAGCACATGGAGCACATGGAGCTCATGATCTCTCCTAACCTGAGAGGATCTATGGTGGTGTGAGCATCCATTACCATCTAAGCACATGGAAGGAGCTGATAATACAAATGTATAATAATATGTATATATAAGCCTGTCTGATTATAATCTAACTACAAACTGTGAGTAAACAGATGTTTTGTTACTTCAACTTTAAAGTGACTCAGCAGTGAATTATTCTGGGGTGAATGAGAGAGAGATGAAGAAAGAAATTAACATTTCTAAAGCTGAAGCTGTGTGTACTAAAATCTGCTAATTATTTACTACAAATAATCCAACAAATATTAATCCAGCATAATTAATAATTCTGCCTTGATAACAATATTTATCTTGTGGCACATTTCCCTTGTGTAAAATCCCTAAACTGCCTTCTAAAATTATTGAATTACCTGTATTGTAAATAAAGTTTATTTGTATCTGAGAATAAGAATCTAGTTCTTATGTTCTGAGCACATTTCCTTAAACATTATACAGGGCAGGTTAATGCAATTCCCTAAAACACACACAAATCTATATATCTATATCTATCTATATCTCCTTAACACATTATACTATCTCTTATATAGTTAAGTGTGATATGCTAACCCATCCCCAGACCGCCCACAAACGTTTAGGAGTCTGTGATGATATTCAGCAACATGAACTGGTTAAAAGCCACTGAGTATCAGCAGTTAGCTCTAAACCAAGCGATTTAGCCCGTCAGGCGCTGTTTCTGGCTAGTTACATCACTTTGAATATTGACCCCTTAGATTTTAAGTCTTCCAGGGGACAGGGAAGTACCTATCTCACCTTGAGCTACCACTGAAAAAAGTCAGAGCTACATTCTAAATAAAAAATACAAATACAAAATGGCATTAATGAGACCTCACTATGTCTCAGATACAATGAGGCATATTTTCAAAGCACTTTGGGAGGCTAAGATCCATAGGTTTCTATGGAACTTTGGGAGGCTAAGTGCTTTGAAAATGAGCCCCATTATGGACCAAAAGCCTGATTAGAGACTGATCAAATTTCTGCTTTGGTTTTAGCACCAAAACCAACTGAAATTCATATTTGGTCTTATTTTGGTTTTGGCTGAAAATGCTAGTGTGTTTTTGACTGAAACAGTGCTGTGTCCCATAGCTCCCTCCTTCGAATGGAAGCAGTCCTTACTCCCCCCCCTCCCCAAACAGAAGTAACCCCTTCCCAGGCCTACCTTATAAATCACTAGTGGTCAGGGCAGGAATGATTCCTAGTTGCTCCTATCTATGCCGACTCCAGTCCCATAATGGCTGCCGTGACCTCTACTGGTAGTCTCATGAAACTGCTATTGGAGGTCACATCAGCAATTTGACAGCAGAGCTGGCATGAGCAGGACTGACTGGGGATCACTCTTGCCCCGATTATGCCACTAGACCACCAGCGATTGTAAGGTAGACTTGGGGGGGGCTACGAGTGGGGGTGGAGTCCAGAAAGGAGGCTTTTCCTGTTTGGTGGGGGAAAGGTTTAGTGCCGATTAGGGGCCGTGGCGGCCGGTTTCAGTTATAGTTTTCTGGCTGAAACCCAGGAATGAATTTCAGTCACAGATTCAATTTTGGCCAAAATCATAAAAAGCAGTTTTGGTCTCTTCTAAGGCTGATGTCAAAGTGCTTTCAGGCACCTCAAAACAATTTGTGGTATATAATACTCAGGGCCGTAAACTGCATTTAAGTTATACCCCTGGACAATTTCATGAAAGCACGTAGCCCTATTATATTATCAAGATGTTGGTATGAGCACAGCTTAATTGGCAATTTCAAATATATTAAATGGAACTGCCAAACACCCAACAAAAGAAGGACTCCCTGACTCACTTCCATCCTCAGGCACATTACAATTGAATGCATTCTGTCAATCTGACAGTCTCAGAATTCCAGTTTCAGCAAACTCAGAGGTCACAAAACTATGCTTTAATGCAGGAATCCATACTGTTCACTTCTAATTCTCAAATTCTAAAAGAAACTTAACAAGTATTTTTAAGTGGGATTAGAATTAGTAAATAATATTTAAGTGTGAAAATATCAGTACATCACGGACATAAATGCACGTTTCCTGGCTTGCTCACAACACCGAATAGTTTAGGTGCTGTTTACTGTCTTTCTAGCAATTCATACTGGATCCTAACCTCTAAGTGGCAGGGTATGGTACAAGTCTCACAAAGACCACAGTGTAGCAGGGATTCTCAGCCTAGGCCTATCTGCCATGAATAAGCAGGAGACAGAAAACTCTCATGGTGGATATACTGAAAATCCAATTGGCTGAGCATGCCCTGAGGACTGAACTGAGAACCACTGGTAGGGAGTGGAATGGAATGCATATGCCTGCTGTCCATGCTCCAAGCTGGAAACAGCAGCAGATCACGTGTGAAGTTAGGATCAAGGACCAATCCTTCTGTCCTCTCACACAGCCTTTAGTAGATGAAAACATAGCCACGTCACGTCAGGCAATCTCTCTGAGATCTTTGTTTCCTTCAATAAAAGAACTGATCCTTGATCCTAATCTTGCGTGATCTGCAGAAGAGCAGGAACAGCAGCAGATCTCCACCACGCCTCTTTGCTCATGCTCCAAGCTGTGCATTTAACATAGAAACATACAAAATGACAAAGACCATATGGCCTAACCAGTTGCCCATCCATACCATCTACTATCCCTTCCTCTCCTTTAGCGATCCTTTGTGCCTGTCCCAAGTAAGGCGGCTGAAAGTCAGACCAACCAAGAAAAAGTAGAAAGGAAAAGTGAAACAACTATACACAAAATGAAGGTAAAAATAGTTCACTGGCTATCAAACTCAAACCCGCTAGGCAAGCATATACTACCCTCCCCATGTGAAAATATAGTCAGGCCCTGTATAGTATATTCAAACCATATGTGAGATTTGAAACAATACCCAGAGCACAGCACTGCTACAATGCAGTTATCGAGACCATTACTGCAGTTATAAAAATCAAAAAGGTGTGATTTGTAGTATTTAAAATAAATCCATGACTTACCAAAAGTTCCTAATCCACAAACTCTTGTGACATATTTCTTTTTGGCTCTAGGAATTTTGGCTATTGTTACCTTCTGAGGCACCGTCTTCTTTTTCTGTTTTATTTGACCTCGTCCACCTTTAAAAGAACAATTAAGAAACAGCTTGAATGTGTGTAAATATTTTCAATCTTATCAAAAACACTGTTTCTAGCACCTGTTCTAGCCGTGCTGCTATACATTTGATTAGGACCAATATTTACTATTTAACAAGTCTGTTCTGGAGTTCACCTCAAGAATGGGACCTGGACTGCTAATCACTGCCATGTGGGAGACCAAGTTCCACATCCAGGGTCTTTTTATTCCTGGCTGGCTGAGAGCAAGGCAGGAACAGCACTCACAACCTGAGTGAAGGGAGAGTGATCTAAGCACTACCATGAAGCGGGGCAACAAGCAGCTGGGTTTAAAGTTAGTGGTAATGGTGATGCTGCAGTGCAGGTGCTCTCTCTACATTTTCCTCCTACTCCCCACTAAAAATTCTCCTGATGGATTAGTACAAAGCCAAGTGTTACATCACAGCAGAAAGGTGTGACAAAAAAGCCATTCACAACAGCTGCATTATACATTCTAGGTTTTTGGTTCATAACTGTGGAAATCTGTATAAATTCTAATCAGCCAAACAAGAGGTTTGTTTAAAAGGCAGAGGAGTCAAGACCCTACATAGCTATACCAGTAATGTTTAAGATTAGGTGCTCAGTTAGTCTACATGGCCATTCTTCAAGTGTTTTGGTGACACCTGCTGGCACAGGATATGCATTTCAACTTAAGTTTTAAAACAGGATCTAGCTGGGTTTTTTTTAAGGGGGGTGGGGGAGAGGAAAGAGTCCAAAAAAACCCACAACCACTTTTAAGATGTTGGAATGCCAGATCAACAAAATGTGTGTACAAGGAATAAGGTAATGTCTCCCCCTCCCCCCCCCCCCCCCACCAACAGTTCTAGCTTGCTGTTTGCACATCTCTCTCCCACAACCCTTGCTCACTCTCTGCTCATGTCTCTTAGCACTCTCTGTTCACTTTCCTTCCTGTTCTATGTGGAATTAAAGGATGCTTTTTAAGAAGGCATCCAAGACAGGCTGGCATACAGTCTTTAGCAATGCACATCCTGCCTGTATTGGCACTAGTGAACATCTGTCACCCTACTGTATCTGAGCTGCCAGAAAAGGGGGTAGTGTATACTGATAATGCACAGCAGGACCAAGACAAGTCTAGGGATTCCTTAAGCAGTGCTCCCTGGTTTTGAGCAGAAAAGGGGGCAAGAGAAAGGAGATTTCATTCCTAAACCGGAGCCATAATCTGCGTTGTATCTGAGTAGGGCTTCTGTATTTGGGAGTAAAAAATCTTTTTTTTTTTTTTTAAGATATCCTTTGTTGATCTGCATGACAGATACAAGCGTATGTTGGCTCCAAGAATCAGACTGTATATGTAAATGTATCTCATGCATATTTATTAATGTGAGTCTGCCAAAAAATAAAGATTGCTGCAAGGCACCCTGATTTGCATTCTTCAAATTATGAAAATTAAATGCTAACCCTTGAGTAATGGACTCATTTAAATATACACAGAAGACAAGCATTCCAAAAAGAGTTGTTCAAAGATTTAGCTCCCTTCTTTTCAAAGCTCATTCATCTCTTTGGCTGGTTTCAAACATATGACTGTCAGATTTGTAGTTGGCTTTTTTATTTAAAAGACCTTGAAAGAAAGCGAAATTGCTTACCTCTAATGGGGGTTCTTTGATGGATAACGGGATAATACAAACACACTTGGTAGAGTCCTCCTGAGCCTGGGATGTGGAACAGCCTTCTCTAGCTTGATGACATTTTTTAGACCAATGCAGAGCTCCCTGTCCTCCCCGCCTTCATGATGTCAGCGCTGTAACCCCTTAGTCCATTGCAGTGAAATAAAAGGAAAAATGTCTTTCCATACAGCTTGTACCTACTGCAATATGCCTGGTGATGCCTGGTAAGTTTTCTTTTGCTCCTGTGGTATAAGTGGGTATTGCTTAATGCCTTAAAGTTCTTCTCTTTTCTCTCTCTTTTTTTTTTTTTGAGGGGATGAAGGATGGGAAGGTCTGTCTGCATTATCCTGTTATCCATGGAGAACTTCTATTACAGGTAAGGAATTTCACTTTCTCTGTGGACAGACAGGATAATGCAGCCACACACTTGGTGCTTCCCAAGCTGAGGGCTGTTAGCTGAGTTACTCTTGTAGAGGACATGCCAGTAAAAAAAGGTGGAGGACAGGCAGCAATATCAATGCAATAATGTTTGATGAATGTGTGAGGAAAGTATCAGGTGGCTGCTTTGCAGATATGAATGAGCAGGATTCCTCATAGGTGAGCTGCAGAGGTGGCAAAGACTCCAAGGCAATGTGCTCCAATGTGACCCAGAGGGTCCAAATTAGCTTGGCGATGAAAGAAATACAGTCAGCAATCCATGTGGATAAAGTTCTCTTGGAAACCGAACGGTCAGATGATTGTGGTTGAAACTAAGAAGCAGCTGCAAGGAGTGACAAATATTCTTTGTATGATTCAGATAATATAATAGAGCACGACAGCAGTGCAAGGTATGCAAAGATTCTTCTGCAGGATGATTGTGAGGTTTTTTTTTTTTTTTTTTTTTTGGGGGGGGGGGGGGAAGACGGGGTGAATAATATCCTGAGAAGGAAAGATATGACATGACCTTGGGAAGAAGTTCTGGATTTGTTCAAAGGACTACTTTTGCGGGAGAAAATCTCAGGAAGGGATGATAGTGAGCCAGAGCCTGAAGTTCACTAATTCTCCTGGCCAAGATGATGACGTTTAGAAAATGAGTTTTCCAAGTTAGGAATTTCAAAGAGTTGGTGTTGAGTGGCTCAAACAGGGGAGATATGAGTTGCGGGAGTACTATTAGGGGCTCATTTTCAAAGCACTTAGCCTTCCAAAGTTCCATAGGTTTCTATGTGCTTTGAAAATATGCCTCTATATGGACATCCCATTTGGGAGTTGACGGTTGACCTGGAGGTATAATTCCAAAGACCTTTAATGAAGCAGACAATTAGAGGATGAGATGAAATAGGTTTGCTGTTCAAGTCACTAAAGGCCGAAATTCCTGCCAAGTGAACTCTTACTGAAGAAGTTTTGAGGTCTAAGTCAGAAAAGCGCATAAAGTATTGCAGAAAAGTGGATACTGAGCACATAAATGGAGTGGTACGATGAGAGTTACACCATATTCAGAATCTTTTTTCATTTGAGATTATATGATTTTTATGTAAATGGTTTTCTACAGGCTTCAATGATGTGTAAAATAGTAGGACGAGGTAAAGGTTCTATGTCCATCCTTTGACCATCCAGGCTGTTAATGCGAGTGATTGAGACTAGGGTGGAGGAGGAGGCGCCCTTCCTGCTGAGTAAGGTCAGATGGATGCCAAGGTGGATGGGCTGGTCTATCACTAGAAAAGTCAGCCCTAAGTCCCAGAGCTGACGAGGCCAGTGGGGAACTACTAGAATCAAGTCTGTTAGGTCTTGGATTATCTTTTGAATGACTTTGGAAGATGAGAGAAATAGAAGAAATGTGTACAGAAGGACCAATTTTCAAGCTAGGGTGAATGCATCTGCGGAGAGAATGTCTAATGTTGAGATTCTGGAACAAAAGAGTCTGTCAACTGAGATCTGAAGCTACTGGAGATTCCATCTGTGAAATAAAGGTCAAGCGACCTGACTGGAGAGGAACCATTCATGCAGTTGAATTCTGCCGAGATTGTCTGCTAGTACATTTTGGTGTCCCGGGATATGTGGCATGGATTTGAATGTTTACAAGTTCTGCCAGTGATAAGATGTGATATGTCCCTGCATAGGAACAGAGACCCCCCCCCCCCCCATTTATATAGAACATTGCAATTTGATTGTCTATTCTGAGAACGATAGTCTTGTTTGCTAGTACACTTTTGAATGTTATTATGGAGTAACAGATTGTATGAGGTTCAAAGGGATTGATTTGAGATTTGGAATCCTTGGATGACCATTAACCCCTTTAGTCTAGAAACGATGAGTTCCCCATCCTATTAATGAGGCATTAGAGTGAGGGCTGGGCTGTTGGGTTGGAATGGAGCTCCCACTAAGAGATGATGGGCTGTTGCCACCACCTGAGAGCCCGTTTAACTGGCAAAGTGACCCATACCTTCTGAGAGAGGGGCTGAGCGAGCTGGTTACATTGAAATTCAGTCCCTACTCCTACTGAATGGGTCTCAGGTGGAGTTTTGCTGAAGGAATGACCGATGTGGTAGCTGCCATGTGGACTAGAAGTCAGAGGAATGTCCTTGCAGTGCATTTCTGAACTGACAAGAAGTGGTAGACGAATTTGGATAATTTGCAATCAGTTTTGAGAGAGAAATGCCTTTTCTTTGTATTGTGCCTACGTGTGCTCTAATGAATTAAATAGTCTGAGTGGGGTCTAATTTGGAGTTTTCCTTGTTGATGATGATGCCAAGGGAGAAGAGTTGTAATTGTGGTTTGGAGAAATTGAATCGACACCTGCCTCAATTGTGCAGAGACTAGCCAATCATCTAAACATGGAAACAAATATCCCAGATAAGTGGCTACTACTGAAAGACATTTAATGAAAACCCTAGGTGCAGACCAAAAGGCCGAAGGGCAGGGATTTTGTATTGGTAGTGGACCTGGCTGGACTGAAATCGAAGGTATTTCTGATATTCTTGGTGGATTGGAATGTGTGTATAGGCATCTCTGAGGTCTACGCATGCTAGCTAGTTGTGTCGTCTTATCAGAGGGAAGATGGTTTGTAGTACAGCTGTACTGAATAGCATATTTTACTATTCAGCTGTATACGAATAATTAAATTATTATTAGGCTGAATACTTATAATGGGCACTGAGCTTTAACATAACAAATAATAAATCCAGCAACATGAAATCAGCGATCAAGTGTTTATTTCAGTAGGATTTAGCACAGCAGAGCCCTGGATCATTCGTATTCAAATTTACATCACTATTCGGCCGAATACAAATAATATACTTGGGGCACTATTCAGGGCCGAAATCGAATACTAATATTCCATACAGCCCTAGGGCCCTGTTTACTAAGCAGCGTTAGAGGCATGTTAGCATTTTTAGTGTACGCTAACTTTGTAGGCACCCACAATATTCCTATGGGCACCTACACAGTTAGCGCGCGCTAATTTTGGGCACGTGTTAAAAACGTTGGCGCACCTTAGTAAACAGAGCCCCTAGCTTGTAGTGACTACATTCTGAATTTTTCTTTTTTTTTTACCAAGACGTTCAAGTTCCTCAAGTCCAGGACAGGGTGAAGTCCTCCTGATTGTTTTTTTTTTTTTTTTGGGGGGGGGGGGGGGGGGGGAAATCAAGAAGTAATGGGAGTAGAATCCTTGATAAGGTTGATGAAGGGGTACTTCTCGAATCGCACTTGCGCAGAGGAGGGAACATATTTTTTGTTGAAGGATTTCATTTTGGAATGGAAAATGGAGTTTTGGAATGGGTGGAGAATTTTGAGAAGGCTTGAGAAATTCAGCCTGTAGTCTGTAGCCTTATGAAATGATCTTCTCAACCCATTTGTCTGTACTGATTCTCAGCCATGCTTTGTAAAACAAAAAACGGAGTCGACCCCCTACTGGATAATTGTCAAAAACTAGGAAATATTTTTACCAGTAGGGGAAAGAAGCAGATGGCTCAGAGTTCCGCTCCTTGGGCCTTTGTCTCTGAAAAGTGAGCACTGTTTATATAACGGTTTATGATCACTAAAATTTGTTTTAATAAATTACATTTTGGACACTGTAAATGCTGCACATTTTGTGCAACAAAAGGCATTTAGTTGTGTGAATACTTCCAAAGAAGGGAGCTAAGACTGTAAATATGTGCTTAAGCACAGTACGTCACAGCTATTCTTTTATCCTAAACAACTTTTTTTCTTAATTTCTTTTGAAAAATCTTTGACAGACTGCTTGCCACCTGTGTATATTTCATTTAAATTTAGTCATTTCTATGCTGGTTATTTTCTGTTTGGGGTTTGGTATTAAACCATTTTTATACCATTTTCCTAACCAGGTGGCAAAACACTAGTTAAAACATTATACATAAAAAACAAACAAACTGTGGCGTTTTCATTTAACTGTTCTACTGCAATTACAGATCTAACAGGAAATTGATGCCAAGAGCATGCATGCATTTCGGTTATTGTTTTAATCTCTGCTCACTGCTTTATACCTTTTGCTCCACTAATTGTGAGTGAGCAAATTACTAGATTGTCAGAATATTTCATATAAAGATTCAACTTCCAGCACTGGGAAAACCAAAAACTCCCGGGTTCAAAGGCTTCTTCTGAACATGAGGTGGCTCTGAAAACAGCTGATTGCACTATGAACTGCACTATCAGCCTTATATCCCATCTTAAAGATCAGCTCCATCTTCTACAAGGATGGGAGTTCTCTTTGCGGTTACCTCAATAGCTGAGCCTATAGTAGGGAAAAACATCTGAAAGCAATGACTGATAACGTCCCTAATACGATACACACATTAATTGGTCCAGATCTACTCCCCACTTAACCACACATATCTATCAAGTTGTAATCACATCTTTATTCCAGCTTGCCTCAGTAGTGCTTGATTATCCCTCAATGATTTCTTAGGGTAATCCACATGGCACTAACATGTTCATCGGCTTATTAATATTCTTTATAAGTGAAATTCTACAAAGTACTTATCTTCACCACTTTACTTGGACAAAAGGAGGATACGTTGTCCAACACGCATGTTTCGCCACTAGGCTTTCTCAAGGACTTCCCCCATACGCCGTCCCAGCGCCAGCTCAACCAACATGTCTAGGGTATAACTCCCTTGACGGGCTGAGCTGGCGCTGGGACGGCGTATGGGGGAAGTCCTTGAGAAAGCCTAGTGGTGAAACATGTGTGTCGGACAACGTATCCCCCTTTTGTCCGAGTAAAGTGGTGAAGATAAGTACTTTGTAGAATTTCACTTATAAAGAATATTAATAAGCCGATGAAGATGTTAGTGCCATGTGGATTACCCTAAGAAATCATTGAGGGATAATCAAGCACTACTGAGGCAAGCTGGAATAAAGATGTGATTACAACTTGATAGATATGTGTGGTTAAGTGGGGAGTAGATCTGGACCAATTAATGTGTGTATCGTATTAAGGAAAGGGTCCTGGTGAAGTACAGGGCTGCCTTTTAAAGCACGATATTCTGATAACGTCCCTATACATTATTTAGACATCACCTCTTCTCTGTTTTTTCTTTTCTTCCTCTTCCCCTGCTGCTCCTGGACCTTCTCCAAAACCAGCATCTTGTTTAGGGGAATTCCCTAAAATAGCAAAACACGTAAAATAATCTTTAAACACAGATAGCAAACTGATGCTGGAAATACACAGTGTACTCCCATGGTATCACTTCCCTGGCCTCTCTTCTGTAATTCCAAAATGATTATAACACTGAATATAAATCAAATATTGTTCACACAAAGAGGCTTGGCAAAGAACCTTAGCGCAAATGAGCTATTTTACTTGGAAACAACATACTTATTTTGGTTTTTAAGGCCTTGCATGATGATACTCTACCTTGCATTACTGCGGTTTTAAACATTTATAAGACAGTGTGTACTTTGCACTCTTCAGAAATGGGATTATTTGATATGCCTTCATTTAGACAGATCAGGCTTGATGTCTATCGTGATTCACTTTTTATGGTGACAGGAGCAGTTCTTTGGAATGCTCTTCCACAGAGTGTATGTTATATGTCAGCATTGCTTACTTCCAGAAAACATTGAAAGCTCAGCTTTTCCAGTAAGCTTATTCTCAGCACACCTAGACCACAGTAATGTTTAGAATCTAGGATGGAGGTTTTAGTTATTAGTACGGTCATCAATTTATAGCCCGGATGACATTTTACATATTTTTTATTATTTTTGTTAGATTATATATGTTGATTTTGCTATCTGCTTAGATTTGGATAGTGCAGGTTATTATAATTTTAAATAAATAAATTAAATAAATAAAATATCTAGGCAAAGCTCATCTGTTAATGTCCTGGAAATGTATGGGCGAGTATGCACAGTGCCGGGATTTCACCTGCATGACCATATAATCCAGAGAAGCCAACCAAATTTTGGTTTCGATGTCTAAACTGTTCCAGAATCCTAATTCGGCCCTTTTCTGGTTTCAGCCAGAAATAAAAGTGTATTTCGGCTGCAGCCCCTGTTCGCTCCCTCCCTCCCCCTCCATTAAGTATGCAGTCTCCAATCTCAACGTGCCTGCCGCGAGACTACTACTTGAAATCCTGGCAGCCATGTTGACAGAGGAGCCAGCAGGGGCAGGAGCAAGTCAGATCTCTCTTGCCCCCACTGCACCACCAATGCTTTTAAGGTAAGCCTTGGAGGGGGGGGGGGTCTAGGGAGAGCCTTGCCTTTGTTCCGGGGGGGGGGGGGGGCAGACCTTGGAGCTGAGCTCCTCCTGTTTGGGGGGAGAGAGGGGGGTGCAGCGCAGTTTCATTTACAGTTTCAGCCAAAACAGAGTGACAAAATGTTTGGTCTGCCTCTAATAAGTCTGGTGTGAACCCTGCCTTTATTTATTAAAATCCTTGTATTCCACTGATTATAACATTCTTAGCAGTTTACAATCCAAATGCTGACATCAGGAAGCACACATTCACAATAAAATTCATTACATAAATGAAAATTAAAATTCAGAGAGCTCACAATTAGATTTAAAAATCTATATAAGTTTGTTTCATTAGAAGAGGCTTTAGCATTTGCTATGACTAGTATGAACACTAGACAACTGTCAGTTTTCTCCATATCTAGAAAAATTTCACAGATTAAAAACATTTTATACAGCTAGAAGACATATCAGGCAAAAGACAGGCGGTAAAGAGAGATGCTGTATATGGGAAGAAACTCAGAATCAAAAGCTTCCATACCTACAGTAAGTTTTGAAAATTCATTTGGGAAATTCTTTTCTAACCATTGTCTACATTTTGCAACATCAGGCATGTATTCACAGTACTAGAAGAGAACCAACAGGTCACAATTAGTGGAGAACAAAAAAAATAATGAAATGATTCCATCATTTTCCAGGACATATTAGAATTTCTTCAGACAAACATACTGACATTTGCTCCATATTGCAAAGATGGTTCCATGATATAAAAGGCCAAAAGACTCGTGTTCAGACTGTAGCTTCACAGAACATCCAAGTTATAGAATAAGATGAGTTGTATATATAACTTAATAATGATCTGATAATTGGCATTAACAAGCAATAGACTATAATGTGCTGTATTTGGCACTATCGGCCCCAATTAGCAGTTACATATGTAACGTTCCTTAGTTGGTATTCAATAAATTGCATGCTCAAATTCCAGAGCACGCAACCTTGAGGGGGTGTGTGGATCTGGGAGGGGCATGTCAGGCAGTTATGCACACAGGTTCTAGAATACTAACATTTATGCACTTAACAGCGTACAACTAGGCGCAAGCACTTACAGCAGCCACTGATCTGGCGTAGGCGCTTGTGTCTAAAGTCAGGTATGAAAAACCAGACCTGTGCGCACAGCTGCCTTTGTAGAGTTGATGCCTTTCCTCGCGTTCTGTTATTTACATCTTCATGCTACTTGGTTTGGTGTAAACTGGTCATTTTGGACTGTTTTGTGATTCTTTGACTGTTTTCAATAAAACCTCATTTGAATTAAAAAGAACAACCCCCCTCCCCTCCCCTCCCCCAAACAACTGCCATTCTAGAATTCTCACTTAGCACGCATCATCTTGGAACCTACATTTTGTCAACCTTTTGAGAATTTACCCCAAATTGCTTTTACTTGAGCCAGTGTTCCAAATCTATTGGAGCAGAACTCGACAATGAGACTTCATTATTGGCAGTTAGGTAATGTAACACCCCTCCCCACACTAAAAATGGAAGAACAAAAAAACCCAAAAAACATTTAACCCCCCCCCCCCCTCCAACTCACCTCTGCAGGCAAAGAACAAACTGGGGAGAAAAAAAGAAAAACAGGCTGTTAAAAGATTAATACTGTAAGATGTAGTGCTCTGTGCAGCCATGAAGACCTGGCTTTGATTCTCCCACTCCCCTGGTTCACCTGGGTTTATGGATACTGCAGAGGCTGCTTTCACAGTTCCCATAGGAGGTTTTGAGGCCCAGCTCAGAGTGTATGTGACCAGATTCGAGAGGACTGCAGCCAAGGATTAATCACTAAAAACAGCTGGTCTGGGTGCGGGTTATAACTAGGGGAAAACTCTGGGCAGTCGGGTAGGTTTGCCTCATGCCTTCGTTCCCAGCTGAGGCTGGTTTAGACGGAAGCCCAAAGGAGCAGAAAGGAAATGCCAGCCCCAAAACTATACAATATTAAGATTACCAGCATAGAATACTGCAGCGGTCATTCATGTTCACCATGCTCAAAACCACAGAGGTAACCAGTCAAACAGAACTAATGAGAAGTGCTGTTTAACTTCCTGAAAAATAAACTCTCTCAGAAATTAATGTTTCAGTTCATATTTCCAGGTAATTTTTGCAAATCATGATCATGAATGCAAGCCAAAATTAGCTCGGGTAGACAGCTATGAATTATTATTAATTTAAGAAATGGTTATAATCTTAAGAACTGCATTAGGCTTGCAAGAAAACAAGGGAATCTGCACAGAGCCAAGGTTAAAACTCAATCATCAACATGGATGGCAAGGCCAGATGTTTGAAGCAGCAGTTTCACAGATCTTGGTGGCTGCATGGACTGTCACATAGCTCGACTGTATGGAAAGGGTTCTGGGTGTTGGCTGGGTGATGCCCTTACAGGGATCAGAGTGGAAAATGACAAGGCCTGGAATGACCTGCAGGTGAAGGTAGTGGATGCCAAGGTTAGGACTGTGATAGAAGTTGGGTAGCTGATGTTGGCTCAAGCACAGAAACATTTGCTTGTCTATCTAGGCTGGAAAAGAATCTTACTTGGGCAGGCAAGCTAAGAGTAACTAATCTATCTCTTCTGTATGTTTATGCTATTAACCACTTAGTAATGCAAGATAAGTGGTCTACCAATGATTACATGAAATGAATTCACTATGGGAACGGAAATGGGACTTGATATACCGCTTTTCTGAGGTTTTTGCAACTACATTCAAAGCGGTTTACATATTTTCAGGTACTTATTTTATACCTGGGGCAATGGAGGGTTAAGTGACTTGCCCAGAGTCACAAGGAGCTGCAGTGGGAATTCAACTCAGTTCCCCAGGATCAAAGTCCACTGCACTAACCACTAGGCGGATAATGTACTAACAATTAGCATGCACTAATGCCATTAATGCATGTTATCCCCCAGATTCTATACACTGGCCACCAATCCAAGATATGTGCCCAACTACTTTAGCTAACAAGCCAATTAGTGCCAATAATTAGGTGCTAATTGGCACCAATTGGCATTTTAACACATCTTGTCACATGCAATTCTATGACAATGTGCACTCAAATTCCATCACATGTACCCCAAAAGGGGGCACAGCCATAGGAGGTGTATGGGCGTTCCTAAAATTTGCACACAGTGATACAGAATATCAGGGATGTGTGCTCAAATCGGGCAGAAGGAATTACGCCTGGTTTCAGCAGGCATAAGTCCTGTTGCCCAAATCTGGGCACTGAAATTGACCCTCAATGCTATTCTATACTGGGCATGCATCTTTTTTTTGAGTGCTCAATATAGAAGACCATTGAGTGCAAACTTACTGAATCTAGCCCTATGTGCTGAGCAGCCCATTTTATGCAATTAACCCCATGGCAAATAAATGCACATTAAGAACATTAGTGCATGCTGTTACTATGAAACACATAAATGTGTTTTCAAATTCTTTCACATATAACTTGAACACATGATACTTATTTTGCTTCATTTATTTGATAAGTTATGCAAGGACTGATTAGTTTTCAGTCTATTTCATACCAATATGCTAATATGTGCAGAAAAAGAAAACACACTTTCAAAGTTCTGCTTCTTAAGGTCATTTTGATCACACGCTTTGCCTGGAAATTCACCTGAATTACTAAAAGTGAAAAAGGCAAAATACACTTTCAGTAAGTAGGTACACAAATATATTTCCAGTGTTTCGTAAACACTCATGATTGTCGGGTCTCCATAACTTCGTTTAATATTAGTACAGTACCATAAATGGTCAAAGTTATAATCCAAAGCAGATTTCTTTTATTATATATATATATATATATATATATACTAGCCGTTAAGCCCGTAACAACGGGCTAGTTTTTTGTTTTCCTATGGCCTCCCCCCATCCACCAACCCTGCCCTCCCCCCTGCGCTCACCCATGTCTCTCTCCCCCCTCCCATCCGCTCCATCCACCCGTGTCCATCAACTGTTCTCTCCCCTACCACCCATCCACCGCGATTGTGACCTCCTGTGCCGTCCCCGCTGCCGTTATTTCGCCGTCCCCGCCGCCGCCATTTTGCCGTCCCCCGGCGTCACCCTCCCTCTTTCCGCCGTTGTCGTGTCATCAGTTCTCCATCGCTGCGTCTGTTTCCCTCAGTTCCACCCCCTCCTTCCCTCCCTCCTCCTCCGGTTTCCACACCCATGTCCAAGCCCTCCTCCCTATTGGGCTGTACTGCTGGTGGAGGCGGGGCTTGGACGTCTACACTCTCAGCGTTCCGACTGTACTGCGCATTTGCAGGCGAGTCAGTCACTTGCCGTTTATATGTTTGATATCTAATATAATAAAACGCACCGTGAACGTTCTAATGAGGACAACGTTCTGAAGCCATCTGACGTCACTCCCTGAGTCCCTGGCTGTAGGGTTCGTGGCGTTCGTGGTGTGAAGCCACCCAGCCGTCTCTGCCCCGCCCTCGCGTCTAAACAAACAAATCCGGAAGCGAAGCGTCAGGGAAGGAGGCGGCGCTCCCGACGTCTACCCTTCCCTTCGCTGTGTTCCGCCTTCAAACAAAGGCGGAACACAGCGAAGGGAAAGCTAGACGTCGGGAGCGCTGCCTCCTTCCCTGACACTTCGCTGCCAGAAACGCCACGGAGGTAAAGTTAAAAAGAATAAAAAAAACAAAAAAGGGATGCATGGATGCGAAGGGGGGGGGGGCATGGATGCGAAGGGGGGGGAAGAAGAGGGCGGGCCAGGCTGGGACATGGGAGAGAGAGGAGCATCGAGGAGGGGCCTTGGAAGGGAGAGAGGGGACTTGCTGGAAAAGGATGAATGGAGGCAGCAGGGGACAGAGGAGCATGGATTGGGAGGGCAGGGCTCAGGGAAATTGCTGAAAAGGGATGAATGGAGGGGGCAAGGGACAGAGGAGCATGGATGGGCATGGATTGGGAGGGCAGGACTCAGGGAGAGGGGACTTGCTGGATAGGGATGAATGGAGGGGACAGATGGGCATGGATGGATATGGATTGCAGGGCAGGCCTCAGGCAGAGAGGGGAAATGCTGGATAGGGATGAATGGAGGGGGCAGTGCCCATGGAGAGAGGGGAATTGCTGGAAATGGATGAATGGAGGGGGCAGGGGACAGAGGAGCATGGATGGGCATGGATTGGGAGGGCAGGACTCAGGGAGAGAGGGAAATTGCTGGATAGGGATGAATAGAGGGGACAGATGGGCATGGATGGATATGGATTGCAGGGCAGGCCTAAGGGAGAGAGGGCAATTGCTGGATAGGGATGAATGGAGGGGACAGATGGGCATGGATGGATATGGATTGTAGGGCAGGCCTCAGGCAGAGAGGGCAATTGCTGGATAGGGATGAATGGAGGGGCCAGGTGACAGAGGAGCATGGATGGGCATGGATTGGAAGGGCAGGACTCAGGGAGAGGGGACTTGCTGGATAGGGATGAATGGAGGGGACAGATGGGCATGGATGGATATGGATTGCAGGGCAGGCCTCAGGCAGAGAGGGGAAATGCTGGATAGGGATGAATGGAGGGGGCAGTGCCCATGGAGAGAGGGGAATTGCTGGAAATGGATGAATGGAGGGGGCAGGGGACAGAGGAGCATGGATGGGCATGGATTGGGAGGGCAGGACTCAGGGAGAGAGGGAAATTGCTGGATAGGGATGAATAGAGGGGACAGATGGGCATGGATGGATATGGATTGCAGGGCAGGCCTAAGGGAGAGAGGGCAATTGCTGGATAGGGATGAATGGAGGGGACAGATGGGCATGGATGGATATGGATTGTAGGGCAGGCCTCAGGCAGAGAGGGCAATTGCTGGATAGGGATGAATGGAGGGGCCAGGTGACAGAGGAGCATGGATGGGCATGGATTGGGAGGGCAGGACTCAGGGAGAGAGGGAAATTGCTGGATAGGGATGAATAGAGGGGACAGATGGGCATGGATGGATATGGATTGCAGGGCAGGCCTAAGGGAGAGAGGGCAATTGCTGGATAGTGATGAATGGAGGGGCCAGGTGACAGAGGAGCATGGATGGGCATGGATTGGAAGGGCAGGACTCAGGGAGAGGGGAATTGCTGGATAGGGATGAATGGAGGGGACAGATGGGCATGGATGGATATGGATTGCAGGGCAGGCCTCAGGCAGAGAGGGGAAATGCAGGATAGGGATGAATGGAGGGGGCAGGTGACAGAGAAACATGGATGGCCATGGATTGGGAGGGCAGGGCTCAGGGAGAGACTCACTCTCTCTCTCACACACTCACACTTTCACTCTGACTCTCAAACAGTCACTCTCACATACACTCTCCCAAACATACACACTCCGAGGAAAACCTTGCTAGCGCCCGTTTCATTTGTGTCAGAAACGGGCCTTTTTTACTAGTATATATATACAGTGGGGGAAATAAGTATTTGATCCCTTGCTGATTTTGTAAGTTTGCCCACTGACAAAGACATGAGCAGCCCATAATTGAAGGGTAGGTTATTGGTAACAGTGAGAGATAGCACATCACAAATTAAATCCGGAAAATCACATTGTGGAAAGTATATGAATTTATTTGCATTCTGCAGAGGGAAATAAGTATTTAATCCCTCTGGCAAACAAGACCTAATACTTGGTGGCAAAACCCTTGTTGGCAAGCACAGCGGTCAGACGTCTTCTGTAGTTGATGATGAGGTTTGCACACATGTCAGGAGGAATTTTGGTCCACTCCTCTTTGCAGATCATTTCTAAATCATTAAGAGTTCTGGGCTGTCGCTTGGCAACTCGCAGCTTCAGCTCCCTCCATAAGTTTTCAATGGGATTAAGGTCTGGTGACTGGCTAGGCCACTCCATGACCCTAATGTGCTTCTTCCTGAGCCACTCCTTTGTTGCCTTGGCTGTATGTTTTGGGTCATTGTCGTGCTGGAAGACCCAGCCACGACCCATTTTTAAGGCCCTGGCGGAGGGAAGGAGGTTGTCACTCAGAATTGTACGGTACATGGCCCCATCCATTCTCCCATTGATGCGGTGAAGTAGTCCTGTGCCCTTAGCAGATAAACACCCCCAAAACATAACATTTCCACCTCCATGCTTGACAGTGGGGACGGTGTTCTTTGGGTCATAGGCAGCATTTCTCTTCCTCCAAACACGGCGAGTTGAGTTCATGCCAAAGAGCTCAATTTTTGTCTCATCTGACCACAGCACCTTCTCCCAATCACTCTCGGCATCATCCAGGTGTTCACTGGCAAACTTCAGACGGGCCGTCACATGTGCCTTCCGGAGCAGGGGGACCTTGCGGGCACTGCAGGATTGCAATCCGTTATGTCGTAATGTGTTACCAATGGTTTTCGTGGTGACAGTGGTCCCAGCTGCCTTGAGATCATTGACAAGTTCCCCCCTTGTAGTTGTAGGCTGATTTCTAACCTTCCTCATGATCAAGGATACCCCACGAGGTGAGATTTTGCGTGGAGCCCCAGATCTTTGTCGATTGACAGTCATTTTGTACTTCTTCCATTTTCTTACTATGGCACCAACAGTTGTCTCCTTCTCGCCCAGCGTCTTACTGATGGTTTTGTAGCCCATTCCAGCCTTGTGCAGGTGTATGATCTTGTCCCTGACATCCTTAGACAGCTCCTTGCTCTTGGCCATTTTGTAGAGGTTAGAGTCTGACTGATTCACTGAGTCTGTGGACAGGTGTCTTTCATACAGGTGACCATTGCCGACAGCTGTCTGTCATGCAGGTAACGAGTTGATTTGGAGCATCTACCTGGTCTGTAGGGGCCAGATCTCTTACTGGTTGGTGGGGGATCAAATACTTATTTCCCTCTGCAGAATGCAAATAAATTCATATACTTTCCACAATGTGATTTTCCGGATTTAATTTGTGATGTGCTATCTCTCACTGTTACCAATAACCTACCCTTCAATTATGGGCTGCTCATGTCTTTGTCAGTGGGCAAACTTACAAAATCAGCAAGGGATCAAATACTTATTTCCCCCACTGTATATATATATATAATTATGTCTAATGCAGACAAAGTGAGCAGTGTAAAATAAAAATTAAATACAGTTTAAGTAAATATATACAAAACTCATTTTGTGAAGAACTTCTCTACAACACTTTGTTTGAGGTCTAAATTCACTGACTCCTCATAACTTAGGGGCCCTTTTATTAAACTGCTGCTGCAGTAAGCTCCAAATCAAAGCACGCTAAAAAAAAATATTTGTAAATTTTTGTTGGGGGGGGGGGGCGTGTCTGGGGAAGCAGACAGTGAGCATTCCTGCACTACTCAACACAGCTATACATTACTGCAAGCTAACTGGTTAGCACAGGATCACCACATGAGCCATTACTGACTACAAAATAAAAAGGGGTTGGTATGTGCTCCTATCATAATTGTGTTTTATGGCCGTGCACTACTACTACTACTATTTAGCATTTCTATAGCGCTACAAGGCGTACGCAGCGCTGCACAAACATAGAAGAAAGACAGTCCCTGCGCAAAGAGCTTACAATCTAATAGACAAAAAATAAAGTAAGCAAATCAAATCAATTAATGTGTACAGGAAGGAGGAGAGGAGGGTAGGAGGAGGCGAGTGGTTACGAGTCAAAAGCAATGTTAAAGAGGTGGGCTTTCAGTCTAGATTTAAAGGTTGCCAAGGATGGGGCAAGACGTAGGGGCTCAGGAAGTTTATTCCAGGCGTAGGGTGCAGCGAGACAGAAGGCGCGAAGTCTGACATTGGCAGTAGTGGAGAAGGGGAACAGATAAGAAGGATTTATCCATGGAGCGGAGTGCACGGGAAGGGGTGTAGGGAAGGACGAGTGTGGAGAGATACTGGGGAGCAGCAGAGTACATTTATAGGTTAGTAGAAGAAGTTTGAACAGGATGCGAAAACGGATAGGGAGCCAGTGAAGGGTCTTAAGGAGAGGGGTAGTATGAGTAAAGCGACCCTGGTGGAAGACGAGACGGGCAGCAGAGTTTTGAACCGACTGGAGAGGGGAGAGGTGACTAAGTGGGAGGCCAGCAAGAAGCAGATTGCAGTAGTCTAAACGAGAGGTGACAAGGGTGTGGATGAGGGTTTTGGTAGAGTGCTCGGAAAGAAAGGGGCGGATTTTACGGATGTTGTAAAGAAAGAAACGACAGGTCTTGGCAATCTGCTGGATATGAGCAGAGAAGGAGAGAGAAGAGTCAAAGATGACCCCAAGGTTTCGAGCTGAGGAGTCAGGGAGAATGAGAGAGCCATCAACAGAAATAGAAAACGGAGGGAGTGGGGAGGTGGGTTTGGGGGGAAAAATTAGAAGCTCGGTTTTGGTCATGTTTAATTTCAGGTGGCGTTGAGCCATCCAGACAGCAATGTCAGACAAGCACGCTGAAACTTTGGTTTGGATGCAAGGTGAGATATCAGGGGTAGAAAGGTAAATTTGGGAGTCATCAGCACACGGCCATTACCTGAAAAGATAGAAAATTGTCCATTTTTAGGCTGCAGTAAAAATGGCTTTAGCATGCAGGAAAAACCCAATATAAGGGTGTGCTAAGGCCACTTTGCATTTCTGGCTGGAAGAGGGGAGAAACATTTGGTGCCTCACTTCTGTAAAGAAATACAGAAACAAGTTGAGCTAACACTGCCCCCCCCCCTCAAGAAAATTATACTATCAAAAGATATGACGATTAGAATACTTGAAAACAGCAGTATTAGGTTCAGTGTATCTGCAGTCCTTCTAGTGGCCCTGCTTTAAAAAAAAAAAAAAAAGAAATAGCAATGGAAAGTAACAGACCCATGTCCACAGATAAAATTTACAGAGTGAGAGGTTATAGAAGAATACTCTGATTATTCTAACACAGAAACAGATGTAGTGGTATTATATCTAGGGCACGAACCTACCCAGTAGGAAATTACTATACTAACTTGTCTTAGGACACTGTTTACTAGGTATACAGTACACGACCGTTCTCAAGCATATTTAAAACTGATGGCCACTAATGAGGGGTACTTTGATGTAATGTTTATTTACAAAGCTGATGCCACCGAAGTGTAGAAGGGTGCATGATCGAGGTGGGCAATCTTCCTGCCATGAGAATATACATGCAGCCTCTATAGGCATCAGTCCAAGCCACCAGCACTTGCCTCCACAGTAAAGGACCTTCAGGGGATACTCCACGTCTTCTGGTGGCTTGGGAGGTCGCAGGTCTCCTTTGCAGTCCAGAGAGACGGGCTCTGCACCGGCGTCTACAGCAGCCATTTCCCCGGTATCTGAAGACAAGCAGGCGACAGCGAGATCAGTGACCGTTCCCAGAACGCCACTCCCTGCCGCAAGCCACAGGGAGTGGGAGGGACACGCCCCTCCCGGGAAGTACCCTTGTCCGCCGCCGCCGCCCCCCAATTCACGCAGCAGCAGCAGCAACCGAACGGCAGCAAGAACACATGCAACTCCCCAAAACCCGCGCGAGCTGTCCCCTTCTCGCGAGACCTGAATCCAAGGACCGCGAGAGCCGGGAGCGCATGCGAGACAGAGATGCTGCGAGATGCCCTACCTTCTTGAACACGGAGGTTAGATTGAGTTCTTGAGATGCTCCGGTAAAGCTTAGCGCGCTCTGGAGCTGGGCACGTGACTTCTTTACGTTATGCGCAGAGCGGCCATGTTTAATATGGGCAGCATAGGAGAAACGCCCTTAAGTGGGCTGCCCTTTTTTCGAATTGCGATCAAAGCAGGATGCACACTAGCACTAGGTAGAATTTTTTTTTTTTTTTAAGGAAGAAGCCTTCTCAGATGTCCTAATTCATTGGCTCCCAAGGCAGAGATTTGCTCTGTTGGGCCAGCTGCTGGTAGAAAGAAAGGAGGGAAGCAGGGATCAGAGCGACTGTTACTAGCAAGGATCTGTCTATTCCTCCCACCAACTATGCATGCATGCTCCTCTGCAGTCTGAACCAGTACAAGGCCCAGTTAGTGGGCCTTTTAAAATGTAAACATGTAACAATGGGGGCATAATGTGCTTCCATATCATCAAGCTGATCAATCCATAGACTGGTGGGTTGTGTCCATCTACCAGCAGGTGGAGATAGAGAGCAAACTTTTGCCTCCCTATATGTGGTCATGTGCTGCCGGAAACTCCTCAGTATGTTCTCTATCTCAGCAGGTGGTGGTCACACACAGCAGCAGCTCTGGCTAGGCCTCCAAGCCTAATTTTTAGGTTTTGTTGAGTGCCTGGGGTTGAGGGCTCTTTTGAGCAAGTGCAAACCTGGTGGTGCCAGGTCCCTCCTTTTCTCCCCCCTCCCGCTGGCTCCGTTAAAAAAAAAAAAAAAAAAAAAAAAAAATTTTGAACGTCCTTAAAGGCGTTTATTTCGACGTTTATTTAAACGTTCATTGCAGCTACTCACTGGGACACCAGGTCGTTACAGCTCGGAGCGGAAAGCAGGTAATTTTTACCTTTTTATAGCGGGCAGGGGGTTCCCCGATTTATCTCCACGTGGCATTTGGCGTCGGAGGGCTCGGGCGTAAAGAGTCGCTCCCCGGATCGCTTGGGCGCTTCTAGAGGGGATGCGGGGGTCTTAAAGTCTGATTCGCCCTTGTTGGGTGACAGTTTTGTGACCGATGAGTGTCCCGGTCCTTCCTCCGGTGTGGCGGTTTTTCCCGCCATAAACGCCCATCCCCCGCTCCTCGCCTCCGCCATCTTGGCCGGCCACGCGGCTCGGACGGCTTCTTCTTGGGCCGCCCTTGAGGTAGGAGACATTAATGCCATGAACGCCCTTAATTTGGGCGACGGCACAAAGGCGGCTAAAATTAAGCGCCGTTTTTCCCGTGCGGCTCCTTCGCGGAGTGTCGCGCCGGACGCCATCTTGGATGCGCAGCATGTCTCTCCCCCACTCTTGCGAGCGCCGGTTGAGGGTGCGTCTAGGGCTGTTGCCCAGGCTGCGGAAGTGCACAGTCTGGGGGGTTTCTCCCCCGAGTTTATTTTGCTGCTGCATCAGGCCTTCCTTATGCAGAACGCTGCCCCTGCTCCCTCGTCAGGTAAAGAGGTTGAGGCCCCCGGAGGTAAACGCCCTCGGGTTGATTCCCAGGCCTTGGAGGACTTTGTCTCCTCCGATGTAGATGAGGGCAGCGTATCTGAGTTCTCCCAACGGTCCTTTGCGGATTCCTTGGAGGAGACGGATCCCCGCTCGAATGGAGCGGATGACCCCTCTGCAGCGCGACTTTTTAGCTCAGAGGATTTGCCCAACCTGTTTGTGCAGGCCATGGGCATTTTGAAGATTTCCTCTCCGGAGGACGTCTCTCCCTCAGCCCCTGTTGGCTCTGCCATTATGCTGGGGACGAAACGCCCGCCTAGAACCTTCCACGTGCATGATGCCATGCACACCTTAATTTCGGCTCAATGGGATGTCCCGGAAGCGAGCCTTAAAGTGGCTAGGGCTATGTCCCGCCTCTATCCTTTGCCTGTAAGTGAACGTGAGGCCTTTCTGTGGCCTACCGTGGATTCTTTAATCACTGCGGTGACTAAGAAAACGGCGTTGCCGGTGGAAGGTGGCACGGCCCTAAAGGACGCCCAAGACAGAAGATTGGAGGCGGCCTTAAGGTCGTCCTTTGAGGCGGCTGCTTTAAGTTTGCAGGCCTCAGTTTGCGGCTCCTATGTGGCCAGGGCGTGCCTGACTATGGTGCAGCGGGCTTCCCCCTCGGATCATTCCTTGAGGGCTGATTGGCCGGCCCTGGAATCGGGCTTAGCCTATTTGGCAGACTTGCTGTATGATGTCTTGAGAGCCTCAGCTAAAGGCATGGCTCAGACAATCTCTGCGCGGCGGTGGCTTTGGCTGAAGCATTGGTCTGCTGACCATGCCTCTAAATCCCGCCTGGCTAGATTGCCTTTTAAAGGCAAGCTGCTCTTTGGGGTCGAGCTGGACAAAATCGTGACCGATCTCGGCACGTCTAAGGGCAAGAAGTTACCAGAGGTCAGGGCTCGGGCTAGTACTCGCCCTGGTACCTCCAGAGGACGGTTTCAGGAAACCCGTCGGTACCGCCCGGGCAGGTCGGGCTCCTCTGCCCCCTCTTCCTTCAAGAGGAACTTCTCCCCCAAGCAGCATTCCTTTCGCAGAGACCGCCGTCCCGGAGGTGCTCCCTCCGGTTCTCCCCCAGGGTCTCGTACCCAATGACGGGGCCTTGGTCCACGCCTCAGTGCAGATTGGAAGACGGCTGTCCTCGTTTATGGGCGAGTGGACCACAATAACTTCAGACGCTTGGGTGCTGGAAGTCATCAGAGACGGCTACAAGCTAGAGTTCTGCCGACCCTTAAAAGACGGGTTTGTACTCTCTCCCTGCAAGTCTCCGGTCAAGCTGTGGCAGTGCAGCAGACCTTGGACAATCTGATCCGCCTGGGGGCGGTCGTTCCGGTGCCAGAAAATCAGCTTGGCAAGGGATGTTACTCCTTTTTCTTTGTGATACCAAAGAAAGGAGGTTCTGTACGGCCTATCCTCGACCTCAAAGGGGTCAATTGGGCCTTGAAAGTTCGGCGCTTTCGCATGGAGACCCTCCGCTCTGTTATAGCGGCAGTGAAGGCAGGAGAGTTCCTGGCATCCTTGGACATCAAGGAAGCGTACTTGCATATTCCCATCTGGCCTCCTCATCAACGCTTTCTGCGTTTTGCAGTACTGGGCCGACACTTCCAGTTCAGAGCCCTCCCGTTCGGGTTGGCTACTGCTCCGCGGACCTTCTCCAAAGTAATGGTGGTCATCGCGGCCTTCCTGAGGAAGGAAGGAGTTCAAGTCCATCCTTATCTGGACGACTGGTTGATCCAAGCCCCCTCTTATGCAGAGTGCGGCAAAACTGTGAACCGGGTGGTTGCTCTTTTGAGCTCCCTGGGGTGGATCATCAACTGGGAGTAAAGCCAGCTGCGCCCGACTCAGTCCCTGGAGTATCTGGGAGTTCGATTCGACACCCAAGTGGGCAGAGTGTTCCTGCCAGACAATCGGATTGTCAAGCTTCAGGCTCAGGTGGACTAGTTCCTAGTAGCCTCTCCTATTCGGGCTTGGGACTACGTGCAGCTGTTGGGCTCTATGACAGCCACGATGGAAGTAGTGCCCTGGGCCAGGGCTCATATGAGACCACTACAACAATCTCTGCTGCTGCGCTGGACTCCGATGTCGGAGGATTATGCTGTGCGCCTTCCCTTGGACCCAGCAGTGCGCAAGGCGCTGAGCTGGTGGACGCAGACAGACAAGTTGTCTGCAGGAATGCCTCTGGTGACCCCGGAGTGGATTGTCGTCACGACAGACGCCTCTTTGATGGGCTGGGGAGCCCACTGCTTGGGAAGGACAGAGCAGGGGCTCTGGTCTCCTGCAGAGGCAAGTGGTCTATCAACCTCCTGGAACTCAGAGCCATTCGGTTGGTGTTGTTGGAGTTCATCCCGGTACTGGTGTTGAAGCCTGTACGGGTCCTGTCGGACAATGCCACGGCTGTGGCCTATGTCAACCGCCAGGGAGGTACCAAGAGCGCCCCTCTAGCCAAGGAGGCTATGAATCTATGCCAGTGGGCGGAAGCGAACCTGGAGCAGCTTTCAGCGGCCCACATTGCCGGAGTCATGAATGTCAAGGCGGACTTTCTCAGTCGCCATACCTTGGAGCCCGGAGAGTGGCAGCTATCTGCTCAGGCGTTCTTGGACATCACGAAGCGCTGGGGCCAGCCGAGCCTAGATCTGATGGCGTCATCGGCCAATTGCCAAGTGCCGCGCTTTTTCAGCAGAGGACGGGACCCTCGATCCCTGGGAGTAGATGCTCTTCTCCAACAGTGGCCGACACAAGAGCTTCTCTATGTGTTCCCGCCCTGGCCCATGTTGGGCAGGGTGCTAAACCGGGTGGCAAAGCAGGGCATCCCGGCAGGGTAATCCTGGTGGGTCCGGATTGGCCCAGACGTCCCTGGTATGCGGACTTGATCAGGCTCTCAGTCGGCGATCCTCTGCGGCTGCCAGTGGAGCAGGGCCTGTTACATCAGGGTCCCGTGGTGATGGAGGATCCCTCCCCCTTTGGTCTTACGGCCTGGCTATTGAGCGGCATCGTCTGAGAAAGAAGGGCTTCTCAGACAAGGTCATCGCCACTATGCTGAGAGCGAGGAAGTGCTCTACTTCTACTGCTTATGCCAGGGTTTGGCGTATCTTTGCAGCGTGGTGTGAAGCAGGCTCACTTTCTCCCTTCACTGCTCCAATTTCTTCAGTGTTGGCGTTCCTGCAAGAAGGTCTGGACAAAGGCCTGTCGCTCAGTTCCCTGAAAGTTCAGGTAGCGGCTCTGGCTTGCTTCAGGGGCCGCCTGAAGGGTGCTTCCCTGGCTTCGCAGCCAGATGTGGTGCGCTTTCTCAAGGGAGTTAATCACCTGCGCCCTCCTCTGCACTCAGTGGTGCCTACGTGGAATCTCAACCTGGTGCTAAGAGCATTGCAGAAGCCGCCTTTTGAACCCTTGTCGAGGGCATCTCTGAAAGACCTGACGTTGAAAGCAGTCTTTTTGGTGGCTATCACTTCAGCCAGAAGAGTTTCCGAGCTCCAGGCACTCTCATGTCGAGAGCTTTTTCTGCAGTTCACTGAGGCAGGAGTGACTATTCGCACAGTGCCTTTCTTCCTGCCCAAGATTGTTTTTCGCTTCCATGTGATTCAGCAGCTCTGTCTTCCTTCCTTTCGTAGGGAGGTCTACCCAGAGGAATACTCTGCTCTCAATTTCTGGATGTGAGACGAGTCATCATCAGATACTTGGAAGTGACCAATGATTTCCGGAAATCAGATCATCTGTTTGTCCTGTTTACAGGTCCTCGTAAGGGTCTGCAGGCTTCTAAGCCTACAGTGGCAAGATGGGCAAGGAAGCCATTGCAGCGGCTTAGGGTCCGTCTCCTTGGAAGAGATTTGCAAGGCGGCAACTTGGGCTTCGGCCCATACCTTTGCCAGGCATTACCGCTTGACTGTGGCTGCTCGGGCGGAGGCCCGGTTTGGAGCTTCAGTGTTGCGGTCAGGGATTTCTATGTCCCGCCCTGGGTGAGTACTGCTTCGGTACATCCCACCAGTCTATGGATTGATCAGCTTGATGATATGGAAGGTAAAATTATGTATCATACCTGATAATTTTCTTTCCATTAATCATAGCTGATCAATCCATAGCCCCTCCCAGATATCTGTACTGTTTATATTCTGGTTGAATTTTAGGTTCAAGTTTAGCCTTCAGTTACTTCAGGAGGACTTCGTGTTCAAGTTCTTCTTTCACTTGGATTCTTCAAGAGTTGAGACGAGTTTGTGTTACAGTGAGCTGCTGCATTCCTCTCCCCTCCGTTTTACGGGGCTGGATTGAGATTTAAATTCTGCCGGCACTCCCTCCCGCTTCGTGCGGCTGTAGGGCAGCTTTGTACCCCTCCCGCTTCGGCGGTGTTAGGGTCAGTCAGCTCCTCCCGCGGTTGCGGTTGCAGGATAAGCCAGATCCCCCCGCATCGGCGGGTGTGGTGTCCCTCCCCCGCTCCGCGGGGATGAGCTGGACGGATTCCCCTCCCCCACTTGTGTGGGGATGAGCTGGGTTAATTCCCCTCCTCCGTTTCGGCGGTGGTGAGCTGGGCAGAGTGTCCCTTCGTGGGTGTAATTCTCTAAGTGCTGAGTCCTGCGGATGGAGCTTTGATATCGACATACTGAGGAGTTTCCGGCAGCACATGACCACATATAGGGAGGCAAAAGTTTGCTCTCTATCTCCACCTGCTGGTAGATGGACACAACCCACCAGTCTATGGATTGATCAGCTATGATTAATGGAAAGAAAATTATCAGGTATGATACATAATTTTACCTTGTTTGCCTAGAGTCCGTCCACGGTCCACCAAACAGTTAATCCTTTCCTGTTTGCCCTAAATTGTTCTGTTTTACTCTTAACCACCTTAAGTATTAATCTAGAAAATAACTAAACTGATAAGAAACAGATATAATAAATATTAGCGCTTTTTTTTCCCAATTTAGGTCAGTATATCTAATGTTGTCAGAGGATGTGGGAAAAACAGTTACTGTATCTGGGTTTTAAAAAGCTGTGGACAAGTTCCTAGAAGAAAAGTCCATAAACTACTATTAAGGTACAATGTCACTTTATCTGTAATATAACCTTATAGCACCGTCATCTCCACAACCTAGTAACCATCTACTCATGGTATTTGCCATAGTTGTGACCTTGTATTAACCATCTATCATTGTAAGTCACATAGAACCAGACTTCTCTGGATACTGTGGGATATAAATGCCGTTATAAATATAAAAGGTAGGCACGGAGAAAGCCACTACATATCTCGGGGGCCAGTAGCATGAAATCTTGCTACTCAGAGATTCTGCCAGGTGCTTGTGACCTGGATTAGCCAATGTTGGAAGCAGGATACTGGGCTAGATGGACCATTAGTCTGACCCAGTATGGCTATTCTTATGTTCTTAACTCAGGATGTAATTCAGGTCACAGCCTCAAGCTTTGTATAACAGATTTTTCACCATTCTGCAACAAGAGTTTGCAAATTCTGCTGGCAGGATTTTCAAAAGTATGTAGTACATTTCTACACATATACATTTGTAAATTATTTTTAGTTTTATACAAATGCAATTTTCAGAATGTGTGTGTGCCCAATTCATTTATTTTGTCCTTTATTGGGAGGAAAGGGATCTTAGTGAATGGTGCTGGGAAGGGAGGAGGGAAATAGTGAATAGGGAAAGGGAATCTTAGAGGAAAGAAATGGAGAGGGGACCTCATCTGGGAGGAGCAGCGCGATAAGGGTAGGAAGGAGAGATGGAGACAGATGAGACTACAGGGACTCATGGAACAGAAGAAGGAGAGGGGAAAGGGGTCATGGAGAGATGAAGGAGAAAGAGGGAATCCAGGACTGGGGAGAAGGATTCAGTTTCAAGAGAGAAAGGAACAATCCCTTCATACACCATTTAACCCTGCTTGCCACCTCTGATCCCCACTGCACCTTCAATCTTCTCTTTTACTCTCCTTCCTTCCTTCCCCACACAACCTTTCCAATTTTTTCCTTGTGTCCCCCACATCTTATCAATATTTCCTTCCCTTCCCCAGTCACTGTTTCCTCTCCTTTCACATCTCCTCACGCAAGCCTCTTGTTCCTCTTCTTCTCTCTTCTCAGTACTTCATGACTGCTTACCCCATGAATCTAAGAGCTACATCCTTCTCCTCTTGAATAGTGGGTATGGGTATGGTCAATGTGTTTGATATACCACCTTTCAGTGCAATTCAAAGAAGTTTGCCCCAGGGTGTTAGAGGGAAAGGATGTAGCTCAATGATTGAAGTCAATGGGGGAGACACAGTCTCTGGCAGGGGTGTAGCCAGACACCCAGTTGTGGGCGAGCCTGAGCCCAAAGTGGGTGGGCACAAGAACCTCACCTCCACCCAGCATCTTTCCTTCCCCTCCCCCAGGTGAGCAGGGATCTCTATTCTCCCAACTCCCTGGTACTTTTTAAATTAGAGACTGTATGGGAATGGGGCTGTGGAGTTCAAAATAAAAGTATTTATCCTGTGGTATAAATCTGTTATCTTAGTTGGGGAATTTGTTAGCTTTCTTTAACTGCGTATGAGATTCATCCTTTCTTGCTACTTTATTTTTCATTAAATTAGAATATGGAGGAAACTGAAGTGAAGGGTAGAGAATCTGACATTGCAGTCATGAGGAAAAATGTCAAAACAAGTTGTCACTGTGGGACCAGGGCTGGCATGAGGGGAGAGGGGAGCCAGATGGGGCCCCAAGCCTGTCTGAAGTTAAAAGAATGTGATATCTCCCACCAGGGCACCCCCTTCTTCTGGCCCTAGGGATAAAGCTTTTACCCTCTGCTCTGGGAAGCCTCCCATACCTTTTGGACTGCCTATGATAGGAGACAAACTAAGACCAGTCAGTAAGATACAGGTTATTTTAATAAGTTAAGCTAAACAGCATACAACATAAACTTTGTCTTAAAGGTACACACCACCTGTTCCTGCAATCTGTTACTTAAGGCTTCTGCCTGACTGCTCAAACTCACAATCCATGCCAGGTTTTCCCACTGGTCCAGTACAGCATAACTCCAAGCACTGCTTTCTTTACAAACAAGCAATCAATGGGACCTTTTCTTCATATCATTTATAACAAAGATTAAATCACATTCCTTTTCAATCATCCAAGTAGATATGAAGTATTTCTTATTAATTTACACCCCCCCCCCCCCACCTTAGAAACACCATTTCTTTTAACCCTCCATTGCCCCTGGTACAAAATAAGTACCTGAATATATGTAAACTGCTTTCAATGTAGTTGCAAAAACCTCAGAAAGTCCCATTTCCCTCCCTTTCCCCTTTAAATAAGCTACAGGCCAGGGTTTGGCTTTTCCACTAGCCCTTCCCCCACTGTGCTGTCATAACCAGGGTATTCTCTGTGCCCTTGTTCCCACAGACTTCCATACCACATTAGACCCCTCTCCCTTTACCACACCATTCTGGAGAGTAAACATAATGAACTGTCTGAGGACTCACCCTAACTTGTGGACTCCTCTGGATTAAGTAGAAGCTGAACACACAATGCTTGGCTCCTCCTCCCTGTTACCGGCTTGAACCCTCCTGTTCCAAGCACGGGACTGGTTCCTAGCCTCAGGGAATCCTGTTCCCTGTCCCAGGCACTGAACCTTCCCTTCCTTTCAGTAGCCTACTGGAGCACTGCTCTCTCCTTGTCTATCTCCAGTCTGGAGCCCCTTGCAACAGAAAATGATCATCCCTGGTTTCCACCCCTTACTGGGAAGAGCTTTCGTTTCTCCCATTCCAGGCATGGCTACGAGCTGACAGGGTTGAGCCTTGCTCTGCCCTCTAACCAGTGGTGTGCTGGAGCCGGCTCGCAAGAGCTGTTTATTAATTTTTGTGACATTTTGTGAGCTGGTTGTTGAGACAGGGTGAGCCGGTTTGCCTCTCCTTCCCCCAAGCCGTAGGGTCCCAGCACATACCTGAAGGCAGCCACCCTGGTGGTCTAGTGGTTTTTCGGGGCAGGAAAGATCCCCAGTCTTTCCTGCCCGCTGCTGGCACTGACCCTCCCGCTGCCGCATTGCTCTTTAAAAATGGCTGCCGAGGCTTCCGCTGGAGTCTTGCGAGGCAGTACTTGTAAGTTTTGGCAGCCCCGAAGAATCCACTACACCACCAGGGTGGCTGCCTTCAGGTATGTGCTGGGAACCTGTGGCTCGGGGGACCAGGGAGGAGGTCTGGAATAGGTGAGGTGGATACTGTAAAAAAAAAAAGGTATCTTCAAACATGCCGGCTTGTGCATACTGATGTACACAGAGGAAGTATAATAATGGAATAAGTTTTCATAGGTAGAGTAGTAATTTGTTATAACTCGTAATCAGTGTGTCATTTGGAGGGGCTGGTTATAGGGACACCCTAACCCTGTTACATTGGTGCAGAGATTTTTTTTTTTCTCCTGGTAAAGGGCTTCTAGAACAGACATCATGCTTTGAGAATCAGGTGCTCAACATTCAGAGTTTCTGTCTATTTATTTACTTACTAGTGAAAAAGGCCCGTTTCTGACACAAATGAAATGGGCGCTAGCAAGGTTTTCCTCGGCTCCCCTGCAGCCACCCATGTCCAGCGACCCTCCTCTCTCCCCTGCCCCCCCTCCAGCCACCCATGTCCAGCGACCCTCCTCTGGACATGGATTAGCTGTGAGGCATGTTTCCCCCCCCCCCCCCCCCCCCCGGGTTCTGAAGTTGACATCATAATGGCTACAGTGATGTCAGCCTGATCTACGGAGCCTAGCAGACCAACTCAGAATGAGCCACGGTCCCAGGCAAGTCAGAACGTTGGAGGTGAGAATTATTATATAGGATTTATGGCATTTTATCCCACATTAAACATGAATTAGATTGGAACCTGGGAGCATTTAAAATCCTTTTTTATTCACCCTGGAGAGTAACGCATTGCCCCACCAGGCTCTCTCCCTGGGTATAGCCAGCTCTGCAATGTCGGGGGGGGGGGGGGCGCAGAGGCCAACTATGTGCCCCCCCCCCCTCCCCAACAAATTGCAGGGCTGGCTAAACCCGGGGAGAGAACCTGTTGTTAAACATTTACCAGCATACCACTGCCTTTAACCTTAGAGAGCCCTCTTCCGGAACCTCTTTAGAACCCTGGAGTGCTGCTCTTCCCCTTGGGTGTGTCTCTACTTTTCTAGGCCGATGCTCAAAAGGTAACACCAGGGCTAGAGGCAATTAGCACCAGACTAGCACCTACGTTAATGAGTGCATTATCCTCAGAGGGCTCTAGTGCAAAAGACAATGTGCATGCCAAAGATTAGCACAAATATCATGCAAATATAGTCAAATGGATGTTAATTAGGTCTTTTTTTTTATTTAAATTTTTTAATTACATCAAGAACATCTTGAGTACAGATAAAGACGATTTAGTATCTTAAAACAAAGATTATCAAAATATAAACATTAAGGACATTTAAAAAATAAGAAAAAAAGAACATTACTCGTCTATAGTCCACAATATCAGGGGGTTATCACAATTTTAAGGAAACCTATACATTTTCAGAAGCCAACTTCTAAAATCAAATCATGTTGGCTGGTATAAGCAGACCAGGCAGTACAAACTATCTATGGGGTTGAAGTTGCTATTGTCCCTGGTAATGGCTGCAGTGGATCTCTCAGCTTTGCTTCTAAAAAGGAATTCAATTGACTTGCCTCAAAAAATACATACTTAATTGAACTTAATTTTATCACACACTTGCAGGGAAAGTTCAGCCAAAATAATGCCCCAAGTTGCATTACTTTTGGTCTCAGTTTAAGAAATTCTTGTCTTTTTTTCTGCATGGTTCTAGAGACATCCGGGTACATTCTAATTTTACAGTTAAGGAAACCTGGTCTTTTGTTAAGGAAAAATTGTTTAAGTATCCAGTCTCTGTCCGGTTGAAGTATGAAAATCACTTTGAGTGTAGCAGTTGTCAGGCCCACAATGTCTCCCTCAATAATTTGAGTCAAATTTAAGTCCAAAGATTGAGCATTTGCCTCCTCTTTTTGTAACAGTTCTTTCTTCCGAAATGGTTCTACATAGAAAATCTTTGAAATTGGTGGATGTGATTTTAGGTCTTTTTTTTTTATTTGTTACATTTGTATCCCACATTTTCCCACCTATTTGTGGGCTCAATGTGGCTTACATAGTACTGGAGAGGCCTTTGCAGGCTCCGGTGTGAACAAATACAGGGTGATGTGGTGGTAAGATCAAGTTCATGTGGCATAGCCACATTAGGGAATCGGAGAACGGAAGAGTTGTGTTATGTCCATTACGTGCTTTAGTTTGGTTGTGTTGCAGAGATTAGGTATTTAAGTTGGATCGGTAGGGTATGCCTTTTTAAACAGGTCGGTTTTTAGTGATTTCCAGAAGTATAGGTGGTCGTATGTCATTTTCAAGGCTTTTGGTAATGCGTTCCACAGTTGTGTGCTTATGTAGGAAAAACTAGATGCGTAAGTTGTTTTGTATTTAAGTCCTTTGCAGCTTGGGTAGTGCAGATTTAGATAAGATCGTGTTGATTCGGATGTATTTCTAATTGGTAAGTCAATCAAGTCTGTCATGTAACTCGGGGCTTCTCCGTAGATGATTTTGTGAACCAGGGTGCAGATTTTGAAGGCGATGCGTTCTTTGATTGGGAGCCAGTGTAGTTTTTCGCGGAGGGGTTTTGCGCTTTCAAATTGGGTTTTCCCAAATATAAGCCTAGCTACCATGTTTTTGAGCGGTCTGAAGTTTCTTTAAGGTTTGTTATTTACATCCTGCATAAATTCCACCACCACCTTTGACCCCCCAGCGTCAACCCTTTTGACCCCCTCTTCCTGCTGCCACCAACCCTCCCCTGCCGCCGCCATCGGGTACCTTTGCTGGCAGGGATCCCCAACCCTCTCCAGCTGAAGTCCTCTTCTCCGGCGCGGCCGCATTACTGATCTGCAAGAGCAGACTTCTGTTTCTTTTGTGCAGGACGTCAGACTCACAGAAACAACGTGGCCGCGCCGGAGAAGAGGACTTCGGCTGGCGGAGGTTGGGGACCCCCGCCAGCAAGGGTACACAACGGTGGCGGCAGGAGGGCAGGTCAAAGGGGTTGGCGGCGGAGGGGCCAGGGCCAAATCTACAGGGGCCCATGCCCCTGTGGCCCCACGTAGCTACGCCCCTGGTGCAAGCGCACCAGAGCTGAGCTTACTGCAAAACTCTTCTGTGCTTGCACCAAACACATTCCCCCTCTTGCTTTCACTTTTACAGCGCTCATAATTTGAATAGCATTTCCTTTAAACATTGGCGAGCTAGTTTTCTGCACTGTTGGCTTTCATACGGGAGTTCTGAGCATCAGCCTGTTAAAGCCTTCCTTTTAAATTCCCTCTCACCACCCAGGCAGGTAATGCTAATTAACCCAGATGGAAGCCATCAGTCATCAGCTTCCCTGTCTGTCCTGAGCAGCTTCTCCTGGCTTTAGAACTGTAGTCAAAACCTCTTTTAAAAGGAAGCCTAAAAGTATCTGAACTTGAACAGAGGACTTGCTCTGGTTTTTTTTTCTACTTTTCTGGCTGCATACACGGTGGCCCCCAGGCTATGTACCACAGCGGGGAGGGGGGATGGGATTTGATATACCACCTTTCTGTGGTTACAATCAAAGTGGTTTACATAGTATATACAGGTACTTATTTTGTACCTGGGGCAATGGAGGGTTAAGCTGTTTACCAAGCTGCGCTGTAGGCATGCAAACTTTTTAGTGTATGCTAGCGATAGAGACACCCGTTATATTCCTAGGGGTGTCTCTAGTGTTAGCGCATGCTAATTTTTAAACTACTCCAAGAATAAGGGAGACTTTTACTAAGATGCGCTAGTGTTTTTAGCTCACGCTACAAAACAGCTGGCCCTAAATTTATTTTAAAGCATTTATATCTCACATTTTCCCACTGGTTGTAGGCTCAATGTGGCTTACATAGGATAAATCAGGAATACAGTACTAATGGCATATTAAAACAGTACAAACAGTAAATTAAAGTTTGGTATTATATTAAACAGTAGAATAGTAAAGAAAATAGATTCAAGTGTTTCTGGATTATTTAAGACCAAAGAAATTGAACTGATTATGTTGCATCTAGAGAGTAGACCTTTTTGAATAGGATGGACTTTAATAATTGTCTAAATGAAGGAAAACTCTGGAATGAGGGGGACATATGATGAAGATAAGAGGAAATAGGCTTAGGAGGAATCTAAGAAAGTGCTGAGATACCCATAGAAATATAATGGGCATCTCAATGTTTAGCACCAGCTGATTTGTAGCACGAGATTAAAAAAAAAACGCTAGCGCATCTTAGTAAAAGACCCCTCCCCCCCCAATGTGGTTTTACTTTATATTGTGTTCAAACTTAACAACCAAAATTGTGACCAGTCTTCCCTTGTAATAAGATAGTGTAAAGTTTTCACTCACAGCTTTGCCTTCTCTCAAAAATAATCCTGCCTTCAGGTCTGAATTAATCCGAATTGGCTCCTTGTTCTATTTGTACTGGAAAAATGAGCCAGGATTGACTATTGTTGTTTTCCTGTGGTGTTCATAGAATATTGAACCTGACTCCAAAATTTCTTCACATCCATGAAAGGTTAATCATCACACACTTTTGTGGGGGACAATGTCTGTTTTAAAGTTTGCGCCTTCAATTTTTTTAGGACGTTGTTTAACTTGATGTGTTCAGTAGTTGTATTTAATTACTACTGCCTGGAATAGACTTCCTGGACCTATACGTCTAGCTCCATCTCTACCTGTTTCAAATCTATGCCGAAAACCCACCTTTTCACTGCTGCTTTTTAGCTCCTAGCCACTACTCAATTGCCCTCCCCTTGTCCCTTCCTCCCTTCTCACCCATTACTTCCCTCACCCGTAACTGTCTGTCTGTATTATTTAGATTGTAAGCTCTTTTGATCAGGGACTGTCTCTTTGTATCAGGTGTTCAGCGCTGCGTGCGTCTGGTAGCGCTATACAAATGCTAATAATAATACTGCAAAAAATTGCATGCTGAGTGTGAATTTTATAACAGCTGCGCCACACAGAACTGCTGTTATAGAATATTAGCGTAAGTTCTCAGTTTTATGCCTAACATTTGGCGTGAGTACTTATGCCATGTCAAAGACTGGGGGTAAGTGCTCAGACCTAACTGTAAGTAGCTACCTCTTGAAGACTGCACTGTGCTGTTTGCTAACCATGCTTGAGCACACCCAACTTTGATGTTCCCCCTGATGAAGCCAGTTGGTGAAACAGGACCCCGTTGGGATGACTATAGAAGAACACAACTAAAAATAAAGCTAAGTGTGCTTGGTTCAAATATTAATGAACATTAATGTTTTTGCAGTGATAAAAAAAGGTTTGTGTTAGGCACTATTGTACTCGTTTGGGTGGATTTTTGAGCAGTGATTATGAGTAGTCTGTTGAGACGTAGAGCATAGAAGCTCCTGTAGTCCACAGACTCTCTGCTAAGACATCAGTATTGGGAATTTTCCCTGTCTACAGACACTTCTAAGGTCTTTTTTTTTTCCTCCATTAGCACTTTTTTAGATAGCAAATACATTAACATTGGCAAGCGTGACACCCTGTTCCTTAACACAGATTAATAAATAACAGCACATTCACTTTGGGATTAAATAGGGACAACTTGGCCGCCGCTTTATTAAAAGATGTGACTGTATATGATACAATCAAAACAGGATACCCAAGCAAAACTAAATTCTTAAAAACCACAATTAGAGCACACAGTCCACCTCCATAAGCAATACTGACCAATGCGCTATGTGGGGTACACAAGGCGCTCCCGCCATGCAGCAAGGTGTGTCCAACCCAGGTGCAGTGAACCCATCTGCCCCAAACCGTAACTTGATGAATTAGCGCTCTTCCAATTACTAAGGCTCGGGTATTTCCACCACCAGCTTAGGGTAGTTAAATTTAACTTGCCCCAGGCCACCCCAATAGCTGCAGTCAGTTGTGATCCAAGAAAATTGTTCTCCCATACTTCCTGCGACCATTGTTATTCAGGTTTGGCGGGGGGGGGGGGGGGGCTATTGTTAACGAGCAATTGCACTACATCTCCCACAGCCATGACCCCTCTGTCCAATAAGAGTCCTGGAACAGCACTCGTTCTCAAGTTTGGCATCCGTCAATCCTCACACCGCAACACCTGAGTATCAGTTTGTGCGTTCACATTCCTGCGCCCCCTCTCTGGTCACTGAAACGCTGATAGCACCGTGAAGGATGATGTCGTACTCCAAATTCCTGTAGTGCCCCAGGCAGTTGAATCACCACCATTTGAGATGCCACCTGCACTCTCTTGTGATTGTGCCTCTGATCATCAATACCTGCAGAAATAAGGTAAGGAAATAAGATAGAACCATGTAATCACTAAGTATGGATTGTGCCCACTGCCATCATACAGCACCCTCACACTTCAGATCTCTCGGTAGGAATGCCTAGATGATGTTGCCTAATCCATCCTATCCAGATCACGAGAGGTGTTTCACAAGAGGGGTGCTCTCGGTGGCCATGGCCAGCCATATCGCCATGTCTAAATGTACAGGTAAGACACTGCCCAACAATATGAGTCTCTACTGTCCCAGTTTGACTTTGGACTGCCTTCAACATAGGAAGCCAGCGCCTCCATATCATCAGTATTTGGCACCCCCATCTGCGGAATGGTGAAGTCGAACAATGGATTCATGAACTACGTGCTGTTCCTGTTGCCACCGTCAGCCTATATGTAGTTCTGACTCACTAAGGAAAGTAGGACATCCTTTAGCTTCACCCTCTTCATTGAATACTTTCCAGTTCCTTCTGTATGAATGTGCGTTCTACCTAATATTACTGTATTGCCTCCCTGATGCCTTGAAGGCACATGCACCCTAGGGCAGCAACTACGTGAATTGGGATCCTGGAGGGACCACAAAGCCAAAATGCTTTACTGGGCCTTGGGCACACAGAATCCATAGACCCATATTTGCATAGCCAGAGGGAACCTAAGCCGAGAACTCACACCTACCAAAGATGTTAGATGGGATGATGACTGTAACCAGACAAGTTAAGAAACAGAAAGACACCCTCATGGCCAATTGACTGCCCTGCGCTAGATGTGAACATCTGCACCACCCTCTTCTCCATTCCAAGGTGACCATTCCACCTGGAGACTGACAGGTTCTGCCACTTGCACATAAATCTTAGGGGGGGGGGCTTTTTCTTTTCTTGTGAGTGAAATAACCATTGGTACAGTTGCCTAATTGAGAAGTCTAGCTGATGGATTCACTTATAGCCAGGAAACATAGGCTTCACAAAAGGATAAGGTCAAGGAGGCAAATCTCGATACAACCTAGGTATACTAGCAAGCTCATTTTCAAAGCACTTAGCCTCCCAAAGTTCCATAGAAACCTATGGAACTTAGCCTCCCAAAGTGCTTTGAAAATATGCCTCTAGGTGTTGTTGTGGACCGGAACTTAATACTACTGGATCATACCACCTCAACCACCAAGAAAGCATTCTTCTCTCTCTGGAAGCTAAAACGATTGAAGCCTTATTTCCCAAGGGGAGTATTTTGCAATTTAGTCAGATCATTAGTCTTAAGCCGACTTGATTATTGCAATGGCATATAAGCAGGGTGCCCAGGCATGCTTCTCAAAAAGCTACAAACTGCCCAAAACACAGCAGCTCGACTTATCTATGGAGTGTCAAAGTTCACCTGTTCCAGACCACTTTGTGAGAAGCTACACTGGCTTCCTGTACAGGAGTGTATAACTTTTCAAATTTGTACCCTAGTTCATAAGATCCTCTATGGAGCAGCCCCAGCATATATGGATGCCCTTGTCAACCTACCACCAAGAAATTCACTTAGAACTGCTCATTCTTACTTAAACCTCAATTACCCTGCGTGTTCTGAACTCAAGTATAAAACCACATATGCTTCCACCTTTTCCTATGTCAGTACTCACTTGTGGAATGCACTACCGAAATCAGTGAAAACGGTTCAAGATCATCTGACTTTCAGGAAGTCTCTCAAGACCTACTTATTTGGGCAAGCTTACCCTAAAGCTCCTGTCTTGCCTCACTGACTCCTGGACTCCGACCCCTCTAGTGATCTTGTGGATTTACCTACTTTTTTCCTATCCCTTTACCTTTCCGCCCCACTTATTCCTTTCCATTTATTGTACTTGCCTGTTTGTTACTTAAATGTTGTAAGCCACATTGAGCCTGCCAGTGGTGGGAAATTGTGGAGTATAAGTGCTGTAAAACAAAAATAAATAAATAAACCTCAACCCCCCCCCCCCAATCAAGACCAGACTGTAAGTGCCAGTAGGTAATAGGGAGGGGGAGTTAAATATGAAGGCTGCCAAGGCTATCCACTACCAGTAATCAAAGCAAACATCATGATGAAAGAAAGCAGAATAATGGACTGTTCCCATTAACACTGATCAAATGGGTTGACGCTAAGATCTGCTACTGCTCCTTATCAGATACTGGCCACGTGTCCAACCATATCAGGATGGGATTGCAAACAATTACACCCTGCGATAAATTCACGTAGGCAAAGGTGAGAGAGGTGGGTTCGTAATCCAGGTGAGAGTAATAATTGTAAAACAGGAATACCTTGGAAGGGCTGTGTATAAATAAGAAATGTGGGCTACCCTTGCCGTTTCTTGATAGGGAAGACATACATCGAATGACAACCACAGTCTGACGCCCTACGCAAACTAGCAGAGTTAAAAGAAGATTCAGAACAATATCTCACTAATACAATCCAAATATGCTGTCCCTCACCAGAGATCAGCATCAATGACCTGAGGTTACTGCCAGGTGTCAGTGCCCTGAGGCACTACCCTCTCCTTAGTGAAGAATCAATACCTTCCCTTAAGGAAGAATCAAGGGCATTCCTCCCACCTACCTAGACACTCTGATTAGCATATAATGAAGACAACACCAGGGGTGACTACAGAATACTGACTGCATGGAAACCCCCAGTTCTGATACCTGGCTCCATGAATAAAACCCCAAGAAGTCAATGGCACAAGAGCAAATCAGTTCCCCCTCAGGAAGGTTAAGACTGTATGATCGGTGGTAGATACCCAGCTAGCCACTGAAGCACCAAAGTCCTGCGAATGCAGTAAAGAATGTCCACCTCACATGAGGATCCACCCCCCCCCCCCCCCCCATTAGTGATATTAGGCCCAGAATAGGAAATGCAGCAAGAGTATGGCATGATGGCAACATCATGTAAACAGCATTATGCAGGAACCGACCTATGACCGTCAGAATCGGTATCCTGAATCCAGGTCACAAGTGTCTGGCAAGTTCCCAAACTGGAGATCAGGTTTTGCTGCTTATCCAGAGAATAAGCCATGGATTTTAACTTCCTGTGTCCGTCTTGATGATGACTTATGGACTTTTCTTTCAGGGATCTGTCTGAACTTCTTTTAAGACCCTATTAACCAGGGCCGCCGAGAGACTGAGCCAGGCCTGATGCAGGGCTACCGCTGGGCCTGGAGCAGGCCCACCACCCCCTAGGATCATCGCTGCTGCCCCTCCCCCAGGATCACTGCCGCTGCCGCAACTACCCCCCTGCCGTGACTATAAATACCTTGGCCAGCAGAAGTCGTCTTCCTCCAGCCTGCTCTTTACTCCTCCGCAATTGCCTGCCCTGCTCCTACAGCTGCTTGTTCTCTCATGTCCTACATGCTCGGTTTTAAGCACTTTTTTTTTTTTTAATATTAGCCCCTCCTGCCTATGCCACACCTCAGAATCCAACCTCCAAGTCCTTGAGAAACATAAGAACACAGAAGTGTGAGTAGTGGAGTAGAAAAGGTGGATTGAAACATATTCCATGTTGTGCCTCCTAACTAGTTCCTCATCCACTATAACAAGACTTTACACCCTTGTCATTTGTCTGTCCTACAGGACTGCTAAAAGCCCTTTGCCACTACAGATAAACCCCCATTCATAACAAAAGGGTAGTAGCTCCTGAGTTGAATGGAGGAATATGCGCCACCCCTCGCTCCAATGAAGTAATCCGCAGCGACCCTTGGCTTGCCTACCACCCCCCCCCCCCCCGATGTGACCTGGATCGCTAACCCCAGTGGGCGTAGTCAGGGACCCCAACTGTGAACTGCCCAGATTTGCCAATTTCTTTTTGTTATGGCCTAGCGGGGGGGGGGGGGTGGTGGTAGGCAAGCCAAGGGTCGCTGCGGATTACTTCATTGGAGCGAGGGGTGGCGCATATTCCTCCATTCAACTCAGGAGCTACTACCCTTTTGTTATGAATGGGGGTAGTCAGACCCTGTTAAGTGCAGGCAAGTAGGCAACAATGCCGACAGGCTCCCTGGTACCTTCCGGTATGGCTGCATGCCTTGCACCACGATGAAATCCACCCAGAGGCGCCACCCAAGCAGGGGTGGGGGGTGCAGAAAGCCTGGTCCTAGCCGCAGGAAGGGATGAAAAAGCCCTGAGTGCCGCAGAGGCAGACCACACCATGGCTGTAGTTTTGAGCCCCTTCCAGCACACCGGCTGTAAAACTGAGCATCCAATTTTCTAAAATGAGGGGGTAAGTGCTCTTAGAGAAGTGGGTGTAAAATCTGAATTAGGCCCCTTGTTTTAGAACAGAGCCAAAGCACTTTGGAATGGTAGTGTGAAAGGAGTCTGCCTAAACAATACCTGTTCTGTAGATAAACCTAAGCTGAAAGAAATTGTGAAAGTGTGTCCGAGAAAGTAGTTTTTACTTACCTTAAATCAATAATCTGAGGGTGGTTAGCTTAGCAGAGTTTTAAAAAGGGTTGGACGGCTTCCTAAAGGAAAAGTCCATAGACCATTATTAAATGGACTTGGGGAAAATCCACTATTTCTGGGATAAGCAGTATAAAATGTTTAGTACTTTTTTGGGAACTTGCCAGGTACTTGTGACCTGGATTGGTCACTGTTGGAAACAGGATGTTCGGCTTGATGGACCTTTGGTCTGTCCCAGTATGGCAATACTTGTGTACTTTGATGCCCGTATTAAGAAAGTACCTGCAAATATATGCTTTATTACTCAGTGTAATGTCTCCAAATGGGTTAATTTTGCCCATAACGTGGCAGGAATGAAGCTCACCCTAGGCCAGAGTGTTTTAAAGGTGATCTTAATCTCCCGTTCTCCTTCCAAACCTCTTTGTGGGGAGAGTGGAAGGTACAGTGGAAGGTGACGGCTTTCGCCTCGTGAATCTTTCAAGTTTCAGAGTTATTTTAATAAGCTGATTTAATCATACTAATAGGCATACAAGAAGTATTAAATACTGAATCTGTGGAATAATGAATCATCATTCCCGGATGAGTGGATTACAGTCATTAATTACAGAGCTCTTTAAAATCTAACTTAACTAGGACATTGTACCTGGCTAGACCTGATCACGTGCTGCCTTAGCAGTACTCAAGGCACCAAATCTTGTCAAAATTAGGAGATCTGCAAACTTAAAAAAAAACAACCAAGAACGTGACTGCTAGTGACAAGCAAAGGAAAACAAGCAGGGACGTTTAGTGATTTTTTGAAAGGAATTATGTGAAATTGAAACAAAAATACATGCATTAAAACGTGCTTCTTATATTCGTGTTCTAGTCTTGTGTGCATAAAGATCAAAGTGAAACAGAGTGTAACCAGGGCCAAAAGGTTTTTGCTTCCTATTTCTCTGTACAGCTTCAAAAACTGGGTGGGGTGAAGGTGTATGGTGACATTGACGATCTGGGTTCTGGATTAAACAGAAAGTCTCTGAGAAGGTGGGGGAAATGGATGCGATTTTGGTGAAAATTAATGAAGGACAAGGCCACCACGCTCTGGCTTCTCATACAGCCACTCGGTAGCTGTGACAGACTGACTTCCATAATGGAGCAGACAGTTGTCACAGTGAATGGCATCAACCACCAAAAAATTCAAGCAGAGACCAGGGAAAATGTGGCAGAATTACGCAGAGCTCCACTCTGTTGTCCTATGTGCCACCGGCCTCATTAGAAAGAACGCCCAAGTTCATCTTGACGTACCGAAGATGTACAGAAGCGCGGGCATCTCGTTCGCTCCGGAAAGAAAATCTCATCGGCGCAGTGCAGGAAGCGCACCTTTAGTCGTGCATTTTTGAGCAGTCGAGATCATGTACCCCGACACCTTGAGGTTCAGTTCTGGAGACCCTGATCCTGTGTCCGCTGTGGAATCGTCAAAACAGCACCGAGGACCTCACTTTTACTTGGTTGATGCCTGAGGATCTCAGTTTTGCCGGTGGGGTCGGGGAGAGGGTGTTGTGCACAGAGACTATAACAAAGAATTGGTCTGTCTTTGGCACGATGAATGTAGTGGTGTCCAAGCAGATCCTGGATCCGGGGCAGAACTAGAGGAATGCGATCATTTCGGTTTGTAAAAAAAAAAAAAGTGAGTTTTTTTTCCCACAGGATCTAAGCACGGCAATAAATTTATGAATTATTTAAAATAATTTGAGATACCAGTATTTTGAATGAAAAAAAATCTGATCTATAAAACACATGCTTATAAGAGCACTTAAAACGAATGGTTAAATACACCAGCACCTCTATAGGTGTGACCAGAAGTGTAATGTGTAGGCTGGCTGAGATTTCAAGCAATGCGATTTTTCCTCTGAAGATGGCACATTTTTTTCAACCTAGAAGAGATGAAAGAAAGTGAGTCGTCTCATAAAGTGCATTTAACAGAGACAGACTTGAAATGTTTTTTTTTTTTTTTGCGGTGTACTTCGTGTGGCCGTGAACTTTAAAACGAACCCCTGCCGTAAATAGGCTTTATTTTGATCATGTGGGCTGCAGTCACACTCCCTCACTTTGCCTGGCTTTTTTGGTTGTTCTTCTTTCAGTCACTCTTCCGAATCTAAGGTGGTTTCTTCCTGAGCACACACACACGGTTTGGTGTGTGGACTGCCTTTCTTGAGTTCAGCTGAGTCGAGCATCCCAACTGCAGGGACATTGGAGTCTCGGCGCGGGAGGCTGTTCGGTCACTTTCGGCGTTTACATTTCAGTTCTTCTGAGGCTCTTTTCGGTCCCTTTGCAAACCCCCCCAAAAAAACCATGAGCAACGGATCGTGCTGCGTGTTTGAAGGAGCCCTCCTGTCTTATTTCCTGCCTCCCTTCCTGATCGTGGAGTTCGTGCTGGGCTCCCTGGGGAACGGCATCGCCCTGTGGGGTTTCGGCTTTCACATCAAGTCCTGGAAGTCCAGCACCGTGTATCTGTTCAACCTGGCCGTAGCTGATTTTCTCCTGATCATCTGCCTGCCCCTGCGCACCGATTACTACCTGCGGAGAAGCAACTGGCTGTACGGGGATCTGCCCTGCAGGCTGGTACTCTTCATGCTGGCTATGAACCGCGCGGGCAGCATTTTCTTCCTCACCCTGGTGGCTGTGGATCGCTATTTCAGGGTCGTGCACCCTCACCATAAGCTGAACTCCATATCCAACAAGGCTGCAGCCGGCGTGGCCTGCCTGATCTGGCTCCTCGCCATAGCGGGGACCTCATACCTGCTGCCCAGCTCCCACCTGACCCCGGACAGCGCGGGATCGGTGCACTGTGACAGTTTCACTGTCTGCTCACAAGTAGTGGTGTGGCACGACATCCTCTTCCTGCTGGAGTTTTTCCTTCCCCTGGGGATCGTTCTGTACTGCTCCTACAAGATCATCTGGAGGCTGAGGCAGAGGCAGCTGGACAAGCGAGCCAAGATGCAGACGGCTGTCCGCTTTGTCACGGTGGTGGCCGTGGTGTTCATCATGTGCTTCCTGCCCAGCGTGGCTGCCCGCTTGCACATCCTCCGGCTGTCCGGCCGCACCAGCAGCTGCAAAGCTCTGCAGTCCGCTGACACCGCTTTTTATATCACCGTCAACTTCACGTACATCAACAGTGTGCTGGATCCTCTGGTTTATTACGTTTCCAGCCCCTCTTTCAGGGCGTTTTACCTGAAGATATTTCAGGTCAAGACGGACTCCGGTCGCTTCACAGCACCAGAGGCAGCCAGGAATCGGAGCCCTGGTGTGGCTGCAGGAGGCAGCATCCAGTCCACCAGTCACCTATGAGCTGCCCAGTGGGACCAGAAGCTGCCTTTTTACACTTACCTACCTAGTCACTGCTTCACTTGCCCACTGCGATTCACTTCAGCCTTTTTATACGGGCCTGCGGAGCAGCGGCGTAGCCAGACTTCAGTGGGAGGGGGTCCAGAGCCCGAGGTGAGGGGGCACATTTTAGTCCATCCCCCCCGGCGCCACCGACCCCACCCACCACTTTTGACCCCCCCCCCCCTGGCACTGCCACCCCTCCCCATCCCTTTCGACCCCTCTCCCGCTGCCCCCGCCAGCCAAAGTCCCCTTGCAGGACGTCAGGACTCACAGAAACAGAATCCAGATCAGCAATGCGCCGGAGACCGGCACTGAAGAGGACTTCAGCTGGCGGGGGTTGGGGACCTCCGCCAGCAAAGGTACCTGACGGCAGCGGGGGAGGGTTGGCGGCGGCGGGAGAGGAGGTCGAATGTGGCGGGGGAGGGTGAAAGCAGGGGGGCCAGAGCTAAATCAGCGAAGGCCCATGCCCCCGTGGCCCCACCTAGCTATGCCCCTGCTGCGGAGGGACACGGAGCTGGTAGGGTAGGACCTAGTGCCTGGTCCTTTCTATGCCTGCTACTTGCACTACTTCCCTGACCGTCTTGGTGCATTGTCTTATTTCTCCCCCTTCCCCACTTTTTTTGGGGGGTGGGGATGGGCTAGCTCTCCTCTTTCCGTCTTTTGATTTTATGGGTAATCAATAGAAATAAAACAAACTAGAAAAGAAAATAAGATGATACCTTTTTTATTGGAAAGCTAATAAAAAAATGTATTAAGTTATGTCCAATAAAAAAGGTATCGTCTCATTTTCTTTTCTATGTTTTATGTTGTTTTATTCTAAAAGTGGACTAACACGGCTACCACATCTCTCTGCTTTGATTTGATGTAAACCACTTTGTTCGGCATCCCGTGAAAGGCAAGTGTAATCAGTGCCAATAAACCTCTTATGCACAGATTCACATACACTCACTGGCTCTTTTTGTATGATAGCCAACGTGACATCAGCAGGTCTGGGTTCCTGGTGCTGCTTGCTTAACCATGTGGCAAGTAAAACAGCTCAAACGTAGCATGCAACATACGATTTAAAAAGTGAAACAAATATTCCTATTTAAATGATGAAATCAGCAGGCCAAAGAAATATTTTAAAGAAAGTATGTGTGTGTGTGTTTGTTTTTATTTCGCCGATACAGGAAGCAGATCGTTTCTTTGCTTGAGTAATTTGAACATGAAATCCTGGTAGGAAGTCCTAGGTATCACAAAGTGTCGACTGGAGGTACCAGGTTGGAGGGTATTGGGGATCAATGGATGTAGTGCGGGGTTATCCAGAAGACACATGTGGCTAGGCCCCCCTCCCTTATATAGGCAGTATTATTAAAGACAAAAAATAATAAATTCAGCATAGAACCTAAGAAACCCATGCATCAGTGCCCTTGGGCTCGGAGGCTACGTGCTGCATTTTTTGTGTCCTGCTGCAGCAGACCCTCTCTTTGAGTTCCTGTCCTCTCGACAATATTAGCTTTCGTTACCCATGTTTTATGCATTGTATAAGACAGAGTAATGCTGTATATATACACTATCTTATACAAACAATAACATAACAACTTGTCCATTATGGTTACGTTTTTATTTTATATAGAAAAGAGATTTTTATTGATAAAGAAATGTATTGCCACAAAATGTCAAAAAGTGAATATGTGAGACTTTTATTCTTATGTTATTTGCAAAAATATAATATTATTGCAGATTTGTAATTGGAATATAATAAAAACGGTGTTCCAGTATGATACCATAGTTTTATACATATCCATAGCCGCCAAGAGGGGGGCAGGGGGAGGGCGGCGGTGACCTCGGGGAGGGGGGTGGAGGGGGGAGCGGCGGTGGCGACCTGGGGGGGGGGCTGGCCCAGTCTCTCGGCGGCCCTGTACATATCCACGCATGCTACAAAGAAAAGCTTCCCAAATCCTGGTGACTGGAGGACCCACAAGGTCTTGGGCCTCTTTTACTAGACTGTGCTAGCAATGCCCTGGTGCAGTGAATGAGAGGAAGCCCACAGGAATTGAATGGGCTTCCTCTCGTTTGCTACACAGGAATCGCTAGCACGGCTTTGTAAAAGAAGCCCTTAATGCACTTCTGAATTCATCTTAGGGGTCCTTTTACTAAGGTGCAGTAAAGGGGGGCCTACGCTAGCATCAATGCATATGCGCCGAGGCCCCCTTTAACTGCAGTGGGTAAAAGGCTGTCCATTTTTGGGGAAAAGAAATGCCCATGCGGTAAGTGAACTACCTCGAGTATTGTGTCCAATTCTGGTCACCGCATCTCAAAAAAGATATAAAGGAATTAGAAAAGGTGCAGAGAAGGGCGATGAAAATGATAAAGGGAATGGAACGACTTCCCTATGAGGAAAGACTGAGAAGGTTAGGGCTCTTCAGCTTGGAGAAAAGGAGGCTGAGGGGTGATATGATAGAAGTCTACAAGATAATGAGCGGAGTAGAGCGGACAGATGTGAAGCGTTTGTTTACACTTTCAAACAACAACAAAACCAGGGGACACAAGATGAAGCTAGAATATGATAGATTTAAAACAAATAGGAGAGAGGTTTTCTTTACTCAGCATGTAGTTAGACTCTGGAACTCGTTGCCGGAGAATGTAGTGACAGCAGCTGGCCTTACGGAATTTAAAGGGGGTTTGGACAGATTCCTGAGGGAAAAGTCCATTGAACATTATTAATTTTATTTTTTTTTGGGGGGGGGGGGGGGGTTGCCGGGTTCTTGAAGCCTGGATTGGCCGCTGTCAGAGACAGGATCCTGGGCTTGATGGACCCTTGGTCTTTTCCCAGTATGGCAGTACTTATGTACTTACTCCCGCACTAACCCACTAGTAACCAGGTAGCGCGTGGCACTGAATGATTACCGCCAGTTAAGTTCCGTTGCTACAAGAATAGGACATATTTTTGTAGCACTGGAAATTTCGTGCACTAGGGGTGAGAACTACTGCCAGGCTCCTGCAGTAGCCCAGCAGTACTTCCGCACTGGCATGTGGCAAACCCGCAGTGGGCTTACCGCTTCTTGGTAAAAGGGCCCCCTTCATTTCTCATCTGGAGTTGTGCCTTTTAAGTGTCAATAAGGCACACCATCAGAGCCACCTTGGGTGCAATGAAATTTGTCTAACAGTGGGACTACCTAAGCCAGCTTACATACCTGCTGGCTGTTCCTCAGAGCTGAAGATATTTAAACCTTGGAAACTATCAAAAGTTGTTTAGGGAGATGAGCATGGGACATAGACATAAGTACATAAGTATTGCCATACTGGGACAGACCAAAGGTCCATCAAGCCCAGCATCCTGTTTCCAACAGTGGTCAATTCAGGTCACAAATACCTGGCAAGATCCCAAAAAAGTACATAGGTACATACGTACATAAGCATTGCCATGCTGGGACAGACCAAAGGTCCATCGAGCCCAGCACCCCATCACTGACAGCGGCCAAAAGAACAAGCAATTTGTCCCGCCCATCATAGAAATACTGTATTATTCCCTCGTCCATTCAATAACATTCTATGGCTTTTTCCTCTAGGAAGCCATCCAACCCTTTTTTGAAGTCTGCTAAGTTAACCGCCTTAACCACCTTTTCCAGCAGCGAATTCCAGAGTAACTACGCGTTGAGTAAAGAAAAATTTCCCCCGATTCGTTTTAAATTTACCACACTGCAGCTTCATTGCATGCCCCCTTGTCCTAGTATTGTCCTAGTATTTTTGGAAAGCGTAAACAGACACTTCACATCAACCCATTCCATTCCACTCATTATCTTATAGACCTCTATCATATCTCCCCTAGGCCGCCTTTTCTCCAAGCTGAAGAGCATTTTATGCTGCTTATCCCAGAAATAAGCAGTGGAGTTTTCCCAAGTCAATTTTAATAATGGTCTATGGACTTTTCTTTTAGGAAGCCATCCAAACCTTTTTTAAACCCTGCCAAGCTAACTGCCTTTACCACATTCTCTGGCAACGAATTCCAGAGTTGAATTACATGTTGAGTGAAGAAACATTTTCTCCAATTCGTTTTAAATTTACTACTCTGTAGCTTCATCGAATGCCCATTAGTCCTAGTATTTTTAGAAAGCGTAAACAGATGCTTCACATGTACCCTTTCCACTCCACTCATTATTTTATAGACCTCTATCATATCTCCCCTCAGCCGTCTTTTCACCAAGCTGTAGAGCCCTAGCTGCTTTAGCCTTTCCTCATAGTGAAGTCGCCCTTCTCTGCACCTTTTCTAATCCCACTATATCTTTTTTGAGGTGCGGTGACCAGAATTGAACACAGAGGCTGCAGTTATAGTTCTAAACTAACAGCTGGATTTTTCAGGCAGGCAGCTTTGGTAACTTACTCACATAACTGGGTCTTTCTGGCAGTTTACACAAGGGACCTAGAATTAAAATATTACTTGGGTCTGCCTGACAAGCTGTTAGTACAGTAATAATTAGAAATCCTGACAGAAACATAGGCGCTCGCATAGGCCGTGGAATATCCAGTGTACCTGAATGTAACTCATCTTGAGCTACTACTAAAAAAGGTGTGAGCAAAATCTAAATAAATAATAATAATAGGGTAGGCCACAGGAGCCATGGCCCCACCAATATTTTGCCAAAACATTATGAACAACTAAAAGATTGTTTTGCTTGGCCCCTCCAACCAAAACAGTGTTCCACATAGTTGGGTCTTTGTAGCAGGCTATGCAGGAGAGGCCAGAAGCTTAAGCAACAGTTTAGTTGTTTGACATAGGAAGACAGGGATACTGGACATAAACGGGGTGGGGGGATTTTGTATGCTCATCTATCTAAATGATGGAGCATTATGCAGACAGAAACTGCTTTAGCTAGACAGTGGTGCATTGTGGGCAGTTATACTTTATGGCTAGCAGCTGGTGTATATCCTTGGTATATCCTGGATAGGCTGCATGGGGTAAGGGGTACAAGGAGGACACCAAATACTAAAGAACCAACCAGGGAGGGTACAAGGAGGACGCTAAATATTACAGAACCAACGAGGGAGGGGATGTTCTCCTTGAAAGCAGGACCAGTACAATGAGGAGTATTTCTGACAAGATGTGCCGTAACTTTTTATGAAGGGACAAAACACATGCTTTTACCCACAGGGTAGCTAGAAATGTTCAGACTGTTGATTTAGGGGGCTTTTTGGTAAGCTGCGATAAGCACTAATGCGTGTTTACCACAGGTTAAAATCCACTATCATGGGGAGCGATCAGGCATCCTGCATTCATTTTGTGTTTGAATGCTGCCCACATTGCTGATGGATCTCAGATAAGTCTGCCTTGGCAGCATAGGAGCCGACTCTGTGGGTGCTTAAGCACCCCCAATTTTGAGAAAATTCCTTGTATGTGTCCAGGGAGGGGTTATTTCCATTAGGCTTAGCACCCCCAATAATTTTGAAAAGTTGGCTCCTATGCTTGGCAGTAATTGTTTTTGGGTACTGTTTGGTTCTTGGGTATTTCTGGTGCTTTATTTGTTTGGTTTTTTTTGGGTACAGCTTTTGGATAGATTCTACAGATAGATTTTACAGGAAACACAGTCCACAGGTTTTAAGTTGATCTGCTCTTAGACCTCCTTGCTGTGTCTCTAATTTGCTTATCGATTATTTTACTGATTACTGATATCTGTTAATCTGAACACTATAGAAATGATAAGTAGTTAGTAGTGGCATGTGTTAGCCACATGCTAAAATATAGAAAATATTTTTTAGCGCTGGGGGTGTGTTTGGGGGTGGAGAGTAGGCATGCCCAGTGCTAATTGGTTAGTGCAGCTGCATCACTTATTTAAGAATATTGTGTACAATTCTGGAGATCGCACCTCCAAAAAACCGTAAACAGGATGGAGTCGGCTACTAAAATGGTCACTGGTCTTCGTCATAAAGCTGATTAGTACGTGGTTAGAGGGAGAGCCCTTACCAGCTAGTAAATAGGCTGTCGGTAAGGGCTCATGCACTAATGGCCATGCGCTAATTGGGAAATTAGCGCATGGCCATTAATTGAAGATTTGGGAAACGCAGCCATTTTACAGCTGCACTAAAAGTGGCCTCAGTGGGCCAGAAAGCCCCACACTACCGATACCGCAGGCCGCTTTTTAGTGCAGCTTAGTAAAAGGGCCCCTTAGGAAGGTAAATATCTTTAAAAAATCACCCTCCACATACAAACTAGTTCCAGTAATTGTAATATGCTGACTATAATAACAATAATAATAAGAAAAAGGTTTGTTTTTATGCCAGAATATAGGTCAGTGGTGAAAAGTAGATGTAATAACACTGCTTAGAACACAAAACCAGCTGAGTAAAGCTCTTTCACCTTCACAGATTACAGATAATAATAAACATTCCACAATGATGGCTTTATCCCAGTCTGTGTCTATAGGGAGAAAGGTTTAAATTAGGACATTAAAATCAAGGATTATTCCCCATTTCTGTGTTCATGGAACAAAATCTCTATTAAACAGAGCTCTGGGTACCATTTTATACATTCTTTGTGTAGCATAGGGAACACATTTAAGAGAGGCTGCGACCATCAATCCAGCCTTACACCATGCTTCAGTCAGTTTGGACACCCTTAAGTGGCGGCCAGGGCCTGTCCAAGCATTAGGCAGGACTAGATCATTGCTTTGGATAGCAGCTTCAGGAAGGGAGAGGAGGAATCCAAGGCAGCAGTAATCAGAGCAAAACAACAACTTCTGACAGCCACACAAACCCAAAGAAATAACAGCAGGTATTTTTTTACAAGCGAGGAGGGTGGTGGGCAGTTTTCAGATAGCCCATTTACATAGATTATTCCGAGAGGGATGGTGATAGATTAATCACGATGGGGGGCAGGATGGCAATGGACCTAAAAGTTCATTGAAAGGGGCACAAGGCTGAAGGTTTGCCAAAGTGCCTAATAACATGGCACCGGCCCCGAAGGGCTTGGGCATCATTCTGTCTGTGCCAATTGCTGACAAGGAAAATGACAATCACAAACCAGCTTGGCGAAGAAGTAGAATGACCACAATGAGCACATTTGGAAATTTACAAGCCATTTTTGTTTTTTTTAATAGAGAAGAGCGTCTTCTTGATTGTCTGGCAGTCAGTTGCTGTTATAAAGGATTAAATGGGAACCCCCAGAGGTGCATTTCACTATAGCATTATATTAGCGTACTAACATTTGTTTTGAACTTCGAAGCAAAAAGCTCACCGATATGAAGGAATACTGAAATGTGCAAAGAGAAAATGGATCACACTCATCTGTATCAGGGGCGTAGCCAGACTTCAGCAGTAGGGGGGTCCAGAGCCGAGGTGAGGGGGCACATTTTAGCCCCCCCCCCCACCGTCGACACCCCCCGCCATTGCCAACACCTCCAACAACTTTGACCCTCCCCTGCTGACGATCCTCTCGACCCCCCCGCCTGCTGTTGCCTACCTTTGCTGACGGGGGACCCCAACCCCCGCCAGCCGAAGTTTTCTTCCTTCGTTTGGTTTCTCAGAATGAAGCAAAGGTAGCAGGCAGCGGGATGGCGGCAGGAGGGGGGGGGGTTGAGAGGGTCACCGGCAGGGGGGTCTAGGGCTAAATCTATGGGAGCCCAGGCCCCCTTGGCCCCATAGCAGCTATGCCCCTGATCTGTATTCCAAAGTGTTTCTGGTAATGTTTCTCTTGGCTTACAAATAGTATACTGTCTTGGCTATATGACTGAGTTACGTAAAATGGTTAATTAAGAGCCTGGACAATTTCTTATTGATTTATGGAACAAGGGTTAGGTGTGGGCTTGATCAGAAGGAAGACCCTTGTAATAATATAATAACATACCCGTATGTAAGAGAAAATCTTCAGTAGAAATTGTTGTACAATGAGTAATTATACACAGCGTCCGGAAAAACAGGACCCCAACATTTTTCCACATAACGCAAAAACATCCTACTACAGCAGAAACCTCTGCCTGAAATTCGAGACATTTCTGAGTACTTTATTTTTCAACAGGATGGAGCTGCAGTGCATGGAGCTCACAAAACAGTTGAGCTCTTTAATGAAACTCCAGAATTCATTCAGCCGACAGCTCAGTGGCGTTGAAGACTTCGTGAATGTGTCAATGTTGAAGGAGGACACTTCGAACACAAATTATGGATTAACTAAGGAAAAAACCCCATTGTACTAATGTATTTTCAAATACTACATGTTTAAATAATTGCAAAGTATTTTTAAACTATGTAAGGGGTCCCATTTTTCCTGGACATTGTACAGATACCGAGAAATATTGTAGAACTTGCTACAGATTGTGGAGTGGAGGAATAGCCTAATGGTTAGTGCAGTGGGCAGAGAAACTAGGATTCAAATCTCTCTGCTGTGCCACGGGTTCTTGGGTAAGTCACTTAGCCCTCCATTGCTTCTGGTGCAATCTTAGGGGACCTTTTACTAAGCTGTGGTAAAAAGGGCCCTACGCTAGCAGCTGAGGCCCTTTTAACACAGCAGGTAAAAAGGCCGAAAAAAGGCAAGGCCACGTGGTAAGATTGCTCTTATCATGTGGCCATGTGAGGGGGGGGGAGGGGATCACTTACTGCCACTCATTGAGGTGGCAAGTAAGGGCTCCCGTAACCGGGTAGTACATGGCGCTGCCCGATTACCACCAGGTAACATTCTGTGGAAATATGTTTTAAATATTTCCGCTAGCACCAGAAATGCCATGCGCTGGGGGTGGAACTACCGCTGGTGCCCACGTTGGGCCGGCGGTAGCTCCAGGTAAGCATGCGGTAAGCCCATGGTGGGCTTACCGCTTCTTAGTAAAACCTTCAGATTGTAAGCCCTCAGTGGAAAGCGAAATGCCTAATGTATGGATGGAATGTAACTCACCTTGAACCACTACTGAAAAGTCATGAGCTAAATAAAAACAAAAATCTACTAAATGCATTTCTCCCTTTATACACAGATCTAAAAAAACAGATAGATGACAATATATATAGTCAGCATTTTTGTTTAAATAGCAGCTAAAAATAATCCATTTATGGATAGTGGCTGGTGCCGAATATCTAGGTAGAGCAGGTGATCTTTGGCATATCCAGATAGTGGCACTGAGTATCCAGATAAGTTGCCATTCCTCCCTTGCTCTGCCCATGGACTGCTCCAGATAGGGGATAATTCTCTTAAGGTCATCTGACGTTAGGTGTTAAAATGCAGGCTGCTAACTGTGAATGAATTCCATGCCCCTCCCACCACTACTGCCTCCTAGCAGTTGTGCACTAGTGTTACAGGGGCAACTGGAAATTAGTGCCAGTTAGCACCAATCAAGTCTAAAATACAGGTTATTATTGGGAGTAAGTGCCAATTAGCACAAACACAGCAGTTAGGCTTGTCCTCAAGGTATTGTGTTTTGATAGAGCTGCTCCATTATTATGCAAGCTGCACTGGCTGTCCATTAAAGCCAGAATTATTTGTAAATTATGTGTTTTTGTCTTTCAAATATTATATGGCATGACACCAGATTATACGCAGCCCTTAACAACTGTTCCCCTACACCATATAACATCTGGTTCTAGGGACTACCTTAGACTTCATCTTCCAGCTTGCAAGAGAGTGCGCTATATGTCAGTTCACTCTGCAGACTTTAGATACCAAGTTGCTAAGTGGTGGAATCAGGGCTCTCTTTGTGCCAGTACACACTGGTATGGCATACCGGCACCTTTTTTATCTGTCTCCATTGGCGTCACTATGGGGCTGATCCCATTTCGCTCCCACTGCAAAAGCTGGATCCACTCTATACCTCCTCCAGTCAAGTCTGCGGAGGACCCAGCTTTTATTTATGGATGTAGGGCAAGAAGTGAAGAAGAAAGGAGGAGAGTAAAGAAATAAATGGATAGGAGACCCTGAAAATGGAGTTAGGAGAACAGCAGAACTGGGACCAACATGATCAGAAAAACAAAGACACCGGACAACAAAGATAGAAAAAAAAATTATTTTATTTTAATTTTAGTGTTTGGAATATGTCCAATTTGAGAATTGACATCTGCTGTCTTATTTTGCACTATGTTTCTTTCTGTTTTTATGGTACTATGCTGCATGTAGAGTCTGGTTTCTTGGGATTTCAGGTTAATTGTTGCCTGTATTTGAAGAGTGGCTATCTCTGTTCTGCATGTGTGACTGCAAGGCCAAGTGTCTGAATAAGGATATTTGTTAGGTTCTGAAATTTTGATAACATATTGTGTTTCAGATTTGGCAAGACTGTTCTCCTAATTCCTGGTCTGTGTGCTAATTTGGTTTGTGTCATTTTTGGTATATTGGAGCTGTAATAGCTTACAGAAATTATTTGTAATGAAAAAAAATCACAAGTTATTTTTCTTCTCCTGCAATGGTGTAATATTTTCAATGATGCCTTTTTATATGCTCCATGGCTGGTAAAAGGGATGTGGTTACTGTGGGTGTGGCTTCTGTAGGGGTGGGGCTATAGATAGTGACCCCATTCTTAAGGTTTGTCCATAATGAGTGCAAATGTGTGTGTACAATTATATAATTAGGGCTACTGTGCTACTGGATACCTGCTATCTGGAGAAGTGGTTTTGACTATCTCTATATACACATATTGTAAAGGGGTCCCGCTTCCTCTGCTCTGGATTGGGGCCAGCTGCCCTGTTAGGTTCACAGGTTCCAGCAAAGAACCAGACTGCATACGGACTTAAGACCAAAGTGCTTTATTCTCAATTCAGTTCCACTCTCAAAATTGAAATGCAGTTCACAAACAGGGTTCAGGCCGGGTTCAAAACGCCAGCCAACATTCAGTTCCTTAACAGTTCAGGCCCGCTTCCTTTGCACTACCTCCCCTCTCCCTCAGAAGGGCTCAGTCAAAGTTCAGCCTGCTGTTCTATACATCCCAATAATTCAACCCTTTCACAAACAGTCTCTTCAAAGGAAACCACTACTTAATGCCCCTGTCCTCTTCACCGCACCCAGGAGGATCTGTACCTGTACCAAACAGGGCTGGCAGCTTTCCTCCTACCTCACAGCACCACACCCCTGTGGCCTCTCACACTGCCTTCATGTGCTGGACAGGGCTACCTTTACATTCTCACACTCCATGGCAGCTTACTCTTCCCCCCAAGGGAAGCTCCAGTGGCAGGCCCTTCCCGTCCTCCACCTACTCCATGGCAGCTTCTCTCTCCATCAGTTTCCTCTCCTTCCTGGTGGCTGGGAGCCACCCAGAAATCTCTCTCTCTCACACAGCTGGAGGGAATTATATACCGGCAATGCAGCTAAGGGACTGAGCTTCACCTCCCCTTCTCCCTCTAGTGGGGAAGGGAGTAACTGGCTCCCCTAGCACTGAGCCACTGCTCCCCCTGCTGGGGTTAGAAATCCGTTCCACCCTTTGGAGCTATTCTCCTCTCTCCTCCTTGCAAGGGCTTCTGGGAACCGTAGTTCAGGCATTAGCTGCTTCTCTGTGGGGCCCCGAGTGCTAGCTTTGTCACAATATGCACATGAGAGTCAATAAATAAAGGGATTTTTAACAGTTATAATGCAATAATTGCTTCTCTTTATGTACTCCCTCTCATATATGTGTATGTATACAGTGACTTATAAAAGGTTTCACACCTTGGAATATTTTACACATTAAGCTCTTTTACTAAGTTGCATTAAAAGGTGTCTTGCACTATTACTAGCGTGTGGGTTTCCTGCATACTGAGGCCACCTTTTAATGTGTGGGTAAAATAGTCGATTTTTGTATATCGGCAATAATAGCCACATGGTAATTTTTCCATTAGCACATGGCCATTAGCATGTGAGCCCTTAACTACACTTATTTTGTAGGCGGTAAGGGCTCACGCGCTAATCCCACACTAATGGGTTAGCGCACGGCAATGCCCATGTGCAAACCGATTAGTGCTGAACATGCTCACACTCCACCCCGAACATGCCCTAAAAAATAAAAATGATTTTTTTAGCATGTGGGAAGCATACATTCAGGCCAAAACTACCATTGGATGCCTTAGCACGCCCCACGGTAGGCGTATTTAACCTGCGTTAGTGCTTACAACAGCTTAGTAAAAGCCTCCCCCCCAAAAAAAAATATATAATTTAAACTGCATGAAAGTAAGAGTTTGCTTCACTAATCTACACAACATACACTACATTTTCAACATGAAAGAACGGTTATATAAATATTTAAAAAGTAATTGAAAATAGGAAACAAAAGTCTTCATGCCCCTTGGCTTAATACTTGGTGGAAATCTCTTTTGCAACAGTTTTTTGGATTGTAAATTTAACTCATGCCTTTCCCAAACTGATATATCTAAAGCTGTACCTATGAAATACACATTAGTAAAATTTTATTAGGGCAGATTCTCATTCAAATGAGCCTTAGATTAATTAAAGTATCCCATGAGCTAGAAGTCTACATGGAGAAAACGTTAGGGAAATACTTGACCACATTCAGGTCCTAATAAATAGGAACATAGAAAAATGTAGGCAGGTAAAGACCATATGGCCTATCCAGTCTGCCTGTTTATGCCATCTATTCTCCCTATCACTCCCCTAAAGATCCTATGTACTTGTCCCAAATTCTCTTGAATTCAGATATCGTTTTCATCTCCATCACTTCCACTGGGAGGCCATTCCATCCGAGGGAACAGTACAGTTTAGGGGGTGAAAAACCTTTGTGCACGAAGGAGGAGCAAGACTTGGGTTTGATTCTATGTGATGATGATCTTAAGGTGGCCAAACAGGTGATGGTGAAAACTAGAAGGATGCTTGGGTGCATAGGGAGAGCAATGGCCAGTAGGAAAGAGGAGGTGATGATGTCTCTGTGTAAGACTCTGGTGAGACCTTATTTAAGAATATTGTGTACAATTCTGGAGATCGCACCTCCAAAAAAACGTAAACAGGATGGAGTTGGTTCAGAGGGCAACAACTAAAATGGTCACTGGTCTTCGTCATAAAGTGTATGGGGACAGACTTAAAGATCTCAATATGTATACTTTGGAAGAAATCCAAGATAAAGACCCAATACAATTCAATTCATGTTTCATTCCGTGGGGGCCATATTAAACCATCTAATTCAATCACATAGCATGCCCAGCGCCTACCCTCTTAACAATGTAACATCTTTTCTAATGTCAGTCAATATCATTATATATATCAACAGTCTTTTCTTCATTCAATCTTTTTTAGCTGTTCTTCTTTTTGTTGTATATTTTTTTAGTGCTTTACCTAAATAGATTTCAATTTATAACTACTGACCTCAGCAGCACAATGAGTGCAGCGGTGATTCATATGTCAAGAGACTTGAATGCTCTCAACTCTTGACACGCCATTGGCTCTTCATGGGTCCTCTAAATAATTGCAAACATTTTTTACTCTTTCGTTTATACCAACATCTTATATAATTTTGCTCTTTCATTAATTTAGTTATTTGTTCCTATCAACAGCTTATATGATTTAGAACTTAGCTTTTAGTGTTTGGCAGTAATCTTCAGGACCTCTGGCCAGAGGTCCTGAAGATTACTGCCATGCCAGAGGTCCTGAAGATATTGCCAAACACTAAATGCTAAGTTCTAAATCATATAAGCTGTTGATAGGAACAAATAACTAAATTAATGAAAGAGCAAAATTATATTCTTTGGAGATAATTACTCAGAGGTTGACTCTGCTTGTTACTTTTGTGCTGGAGCCTGACAGGAATGCCATATTAAGGCTTTCCTTGAGACACTTAGAAAATCTGTTTTTGGGCTCAAAAATTCGTATTTTTCCTGATCTCTCAAGGCCTACACAGACGAGACGGAGGGCCTTTCTGGAACTCCGCCCTAGGGTGGTGGCACTGGGAGCAACTTTTATATTACGTTTTCCTTGTTATTGTAATGTAATGCTTGAGGGTAAACAGTTTCAATTTGTAGACCCAAAACAGTTAAAACAATTTCTAGATGCTAGAGTGGAATTGAATGTTGTGTGCCCTCCCTCAATGCAGGCTGGGGTCTGAACCAGAGGTTGCAACCACTAGTCCATAATTATTGCTGTATGTTTTACTTTAAATTCTAAATTCTTGGATTCCAAATTTCCTAAACTTGTGGACAGAAAGGCTGTTAATGATATTTCCTTTTATTTTTGCCTTTTGTATAAATGCCGATTGCATATTCACGTATTGTGATGATATATGGAAATATATGAATAAAGAAATAATAAAAAAAAAAGCTAAGTTCTAAATCATATAAGCTGTTGGTCGGAACAAATAACTAAATTAATGAAAGAACAAAATTATATAAGATGTTGGTATGAACGAAAGAGTAAAAAATGTTTGCAATTATTTAGAGGACCCATGAAGAGCCAATGGTGTGTCAAGAGTTGAGAGCATTCGAGTCTCTTGACATATGAATCACCGCTGCACTCATTGTGCTGCTGAGGTCGGTAGTTATAAATTGACATCTATTTAGGTAAAGCACTAAAAAAATATACAACAAAAAGAAGAACAGCTAAAAAAGATTGAATGAAGAAAAGACTGTTGATATATATAATGATATTGACTGACATTAGAAAAGATGTTACATTGTTAAGAGGGTAGGCGCTGGGCATGCTATGTGATTGAATTATTTTGGAAGAAAGGCAGGAAAAGGGAGATATGATAGAGACATTTAAATACCTAAGTGGCATAAATGCATAAGGGGCGAGTCTATCATTTGAAAGGAAGCTCTGGAATAAGCGGGCATAGGAACGGCCTCCAGAAAAAGTGGTGGAGATGAAAACAGTATCTGAATTCAAGAGAGCTTGGGACAAGTACACAAGATCTCTAAGGGAGTGATAGAGAGAGTAGATGGCATGAATGGGCAGACTGGATAGGCCATATAGAGGGACATAATCGAACGGGGCGCCCAAGTTTTCCTGAGGGTGCCCTCACAGGACGTCAGGGGCGGGGAAACCCATATTATCGAAACAAGATGTGTGGCCATCGTTAGTTTCGATAATATGGTCAGGGACACCCAAATTGCCACATTTAGGTCGACCTTAGAGATGGTCGTCCCCGATTTTCGGCGATAATGGAACCCGAGGACACCCATCTCAGAAACGACCAAATCCAAGCCCTTTGGTCATGGGAGGAGCCAGCATTCGTAATGCACTGGTCCCCCTGACATGCCAGGACACCAACCGGGCACCCTAGGGGGTACTGCAGTGGACTTCAGAAAAAGCTCCCAGGTGCATAGCTCCCTTACCTTGTGTGCTGAGCCCCTCAAAACCCACTCCCCACAACTGTACACCACTACCATAGCCCTTAGAGATGAAGGGGGGCACCTAGATGTGGGTACAGTGAGTTTCTGGTGGGTTTTGGAGGGCTCACATGTACCATCACAAGTTTAACAGGTGGGGGGGATGGGCCTGGGTCCGCCTGCCTGAAGTGCACTGCAGTACCCACTAAAACTGCTCCAGGGACCTGCATACTGTTGTCATGGAGCTGGGTATGATATTTGAGGCTGGAAAAAATATTTTAACATTTTTTTTAGGGTGGGAGGGGGTTAGTGACCACTGGGTGAGTAGGGGGAGGTCATCCTCGATTCCCTCCGGTGGTCATCTGGTCATTTAGGGCACATTTTTGTGGCTTGGTCTTAAAAAAAAAAAGGACCAAGTAAAGTCGGCCAAGTGTTTGTCAGGGACGCCCTTTTTTTTTCCATTATCGGCCGAGGATGCCCATGTGTTAAGAACGCCCCAGTCCCACCTTCGCTATGCTTCCGACACGCCCCTGGGAACTTTGGTCATCCCCGTGATGGAAAGCAGTTGAGGGCACCCAAAATTGGCTTTTGATTATGCCGATTTGGGCGACCCTGGGAGAAGGACGCCCATCTCCTGATTTGTGTCGAAAGATGGGCGCCCTTCTCTTTCGAAAATGAACCCAATAGTCTGTATCTGCCTTCATTTTTTTTTCTCTGTTTCTATGAACTGAATCTGTCAGGCAAGACCAATAACAATTTGTGCAGTGGGACAGAGTTCCTTCTGGGCCTCAGGGAGAGTGGCCAGGGAGGAAGGAGATGGTTGAGAGGCAGCCAGTGACCCTGAAAGTATGTGCTTTTATCTGATTTTGTAAAAAAAATATTCCATTCCTTATATGTTCTTATTCTTAATTAGCTGATAAATACGAAAGGGAGTCTAAGATATAAATAGAAGCACATTTCCAAGAACAGAGAGATTTATTCAGATGAAGAACTCTTGCAGGAGGCCATGTCAGACAATCTGCAAAGAGTTCACTCATCTGAGAACCTCATAAATTTAAGAAAAAGTATTGGTACCATCTGCTCAGCTTTGCAAATCATTTATGGTCAGTAACTCATAGTCATCATCCTATATTTATTTTCATGAAGAGCAGCTGAGCCCAGCCTTGACATGCTCGCAGTAGCTGTGTATGGACCCTTATGGTCTCCCAGGGAAGGAAAGGTTTGATAGTTAAGGATAGGCCAAGATGAGGCCAAGATTCAAATCATGAGGAGTAAGGGAGAAAGGGATTGAGTTCCAAGAATATATAGGCTGGGGCACCATTCTCACCCACCCTATGTGTCTATGTGGTTTTGTACTGGTTTTTAGTGTTTGTCACAACCAGTAGGGGGAGGGGATATCTGGACTGGGGGTGCATACATAGTAACATAGTAGATGACGGCAGAAAAAGACCTGCATGGTCCATCCAGTCTGCCCACAAGATAAATTCACATGTGTATACCTTACCTTGATTTGTACCTGTCTTTTTCAGGGCACAGACCGTATAAGTCTGCCCAGCAGGATTCCCTGCCTCCCAACCACCAGTCCCGCCTCCCATCACCGGCTCTGGCACAGACCGTATAAGTCTGCCCTCCACTATCCTCGCTTCCCAACCACCAACCCCTCTTCCCCCCACCTGCTCCGCCACCCAATTTCGGCTAAACATAGGTCAATACTGATGAATTGGAAGGACCAGATAAAGCTGGCCCTGGAGGGTGAAGGGTGTGATTGGGTTCAGTCATACCTAGTGTGGGCATTCTGCTGGCGCAAGGCAGATAGGGTAGTTTGGCTTGGTATAGTCTGCAGACTAATGGTCTAGGAATGGACATCATGCTGGAAGGTGACGAATGATCATTGGTGGCATGCTATAAAAGTGATCTAAATTGCTTCATGCTCAGTTATGTTTATATTGCAATTTTATATCAAAGCTGTGGCCTTGAATTCCCACATATTGTCTTTCTTTCCTTGTATGGGGACTTCATGTATAACAGTAGAGGGTGGGGGTTGGGGGGTATAGGCTGGGAAACTAGATGGTTTAGCCTAACTGTGCTACTGTTCTACAGTTTAAAGTTGACTTCTTACACCTGCTCTTTAATACTTGCTAAAAAGTACTGTGTTCTTTCTGATTTAAATATGAGCTTAACAACATAATTAATTTTAAACTGCTAAAATTAATAAATAAAGCAAATGTTAACCTTTTTGCCACATGTGAATCTTCTGTGACTTGCGTAGTACAAAATTGTAACAGACACTGGAGGATAACACCAGTACTATGAAGCTGTGACTGGTGGTTGCATCAGTGGTGTAGCTAGGAAAAAATGGGCCCACTGCGGAGAATGGAGATGGAGCCCCCCCCCCCCTCCTATAACACCATCACTCCCAAGGTTGTGGGGACTGGGGAGGGGGGAGAGGAAGCGTTTTTCTCAAACCTGACACATTACAATTCATAAATTCAGAAAAAAATACTTTTTTTCTACCTTTGTTGTCTGAGCGTTCTTTTGGTCCTATTGACTCTCTTCTGCTTTTCTGTTTTGTTTTGCTTTTTTTTATTTAACTCTCTCTAGGGTCTTCTTTCTTTCCATCTTTATTGTGTGTCTCTATCCATCCTGTTCAGCATCTCCCCTCTGTTTCCTTGTCCCTATGCTCCCTCCACAACCAGCATCTCTTTTGTGTCCCTGTCCCTTCCATGTTCAGCTTCTCTCTATCTTTCCTTACTCCTGCACCCTCCCCCCCCCCCCCCATTGTCTGGTTTCTCTCACTCTTCTTCTTTCTCCACCAGTCCAATATCATTCTCTCTCTCTTTCTCTCTTCCATTCACTCCCCCCTTAATCCAGCATCTGCCCCTCTCTTCCCCCTCACCTTTGATCTATCTCTCTCTCTCTCTTCCCTTTGCTCCAGGTCTCTCTGGTTCTCTCTCTATTGCCTCTGCTCTCCCCCAAGTCTAGCATTTCTGTCCCTCTTCCCCCCACATACCCAGGTCTGGCATCTGTCTAGCTTCCCCTCCCTCCAGCACCCGGGTCTGGGTCCGGAGTCTCTCCACCTCAACATCTGTATACTTTCTTCTCCCGCCACTCCTGCAAACCTGCGGCAGGTCACAGCAGAGGCAGAGCTGAAGGCTGCTGTCTGTTCCACAGGGCCTTTTCTCTGTCACATCCCGCCCACAGGAAGAGAGGTGGGACATGGCAGAGGAAAGGCCCCATCCAACAGAGAGCAGAGGAAGATAGACAGATGCCGGGGTGGAGAGACTGCGGGAGTGTGGGGAAGAGGTGAGAAATGGAGGTGGCAATTTCAAGCGGCCATGGACATTTTGCCAAGCTCACTCAATGGTAGCTATGCCCCTGGTTTGCACATACTACCGAAGGCCATAAAAACAACGCAAGACCTAACTATCTTCCGAAGGCTACTGAAAACTGAACTGTTCAAGAAGGCATACCAATAACATCCATCCTCAACACTAAATAATAAGACTGCACATGAACTAGAAAACCGAACTCTTTTTCACTTGAATGAATAACCTCTTTGTTAATAATGATCAAGCACTACCACTGCATTCCTTATGTCGATTATGGTCTCTCTATAGTCGATGAACTAACGTATACTACAATCCAATCTTTCACTCATGAAATAATATGCAATACCATAACATAACATATTCTTCTTTACCATGTATGTTTGCACCATGTATGTATGCACCTAATGCAATGCCTTTTGTAATTCTGTTACCAGGAAATGGCAACCGCTATTACGGCAAATGTAAGCCACATCGAGCCTGCAAATTGGTGGGAAAATGTGGGATACAAATGCTACAAATAAATAAATAAATAAATACTATAGGTGAAATCATTTAATATGAAATACTAGTAAAAAAAGGCCCGTTTCTGGAGCCAATGAAACGGGCGCTAGCAAGGCTTTCCTGTGGCCCCCCCCACCGAACGCACCTTGGTTGTTAGTGACGGCATTGTGCCGCCATGGCCGCAGTCGATGTGTGACTGTGGCCCCCCCCCCACCCAACGCACCTTCATCGTCAGTGGGTGGCCCATTGCGGCGCCCTGGCCGTCGTCAATGTGAGTGAATTGATCCGCCTCCGCCCTCAACGTCATAATGTTTGACGCGAGGGCGGGGCCCCAAGGCTGTGATTTTCTTGGCTTCAGAGCTTCGAACTTACGAACCTTGGCTTCAGTGATGTCATCAGACAATAGAACGTTGAGGGTGAGTTTTATATATATAGATGATAGCATCCTTCTTCAGACTGCAGCAACAAAAGCTCTTTATTCCATATGCAGAAGTGGGGGTTTTATAATTGGCAGGAAAGGCACAAGGAACACATGTTGAACCTATTTTACAACATATGCCTGCCTAGGTGCCTTTATGAAATTACCCCAGGGAAGTAGGTACACACACACATGTACACCCGCTCTGAAGCATGTCTAATTGTATGCACTTATGTGGCAGGCTGTGAGCCACATGGCAAGTGAGGCCTCTTGTAACATGGCGGTGGCCATGCTGAGTCCCATAACTCACTCTGCCCCTTCTAGCGCCTGGGCGAGCCCCAATGCCTGCGGTATCACTGAGCCTGATACTGTGTCATTTCATGGCACCCTAGACTTGATTGGAGATTCAAGGGGGAAGGGGCAGAGCTAGATGGTCATTAAGGGACCATCATATAGGGAGGTGTTTGCTAACACTGGTCCCTATTCTTCCTGTCTCATGGACAATTGCCCCGCCCTCCCTCCCCAGTGCTGAAGTTATTTCATGTTATTTATTTAGGGGTCCTTTTACTAAGGCGCACTGAAAAACGGCTTGCGGTAGTGTAGGCGTGGGTTTTGGGTGTGCGCCGATCCATTTTTCAGCGCGTCTGTAAAAAAGGCCTTTTTAAAATTTTTGCCGAAAATGGATATGCGGCAAAATCAAAATTGCAGCGCATCCATTTTAGGTCTGCGACCTTAACACCAGCTGTTGACTTAGTGGTAAAGTATCACGCAGTAACTGGGCGATAATGACCTGAGCGCATCCGATACACGCATCCAAAAATAAACATTTTTTGGCCACGCACCAAAAATGAAATTACCACAAGAACCATTTTTGTGCACGTTAGGAGCACGTAGATGCTTACGCGACTTAGTAAAAGGGCCCCTTATTTATTTATTAGGATTTATTTACCACCTTTTCACTCAAGGTGGTGTACAGTAGGAATAAATCAAACATAAGCAAATGACAATTACAGCAGTAAAAATACTCAGTGTACTATGCCTTACTTTGTATTGTTATTTGAGTATAGAAAATTTTGTTTAGTGAGCCCTCCAAAACCCCAAAACCTACTGTACTCAACTGTACACTACTACAATATTTATTTATTACAAACATTTATTTTCCTTAGCGTCCCTCCGGACCGGACCAGGATTGGACTCTTGGGTTGTGCTCGCCTACCAGCAGGTGGAACATTTATATTCCGCACTATCCACTGTTCTAGTCGGATTACAAGTTAACATACATAAAAAAAAATCACATTACAAATTATATATTATACATAAAATATAAACAAACACAATCTACCTTGTGCTGTAGCTTTCACTTACTATACAAACATCACTGTGAAGGTAATCAATAGAAATAGAAATAAAATAAAACATAGAAAAGAAAATAAGATGATACCTTTTTATTGTATTAAGTTAGTCTAATAAAGGGATCCTTTTACCAAGCTGCAATAAAAAGGGCCCTGTGGTAGTGGCAGGGCCCATTTATGCTTCGTGCCAGGGCCCTTTTCACTGCAGTGGGTAAAAAACCCCTAAAGAAAACAAGCCATGTGGTAAGAGTATTAGTCTGTCTCAGGGATACCATTGTCTTCCACATTTCCTCTGATGTAAAAGATGATCGGCTCAAAAACAGCAGGCTCAGGCACTCCGGACAGGGCCTCTGTCCTCACAGAACCAGAAGACTCCCCTTGCTCTCTTACAAGAGACATTGTAAGTGTTGACCCCCACCCATGCTCCACCATTCTCCACCCCTGGTGACACTCACAGGTATATATGACATAAAAGTAGGTGCTATGTCGTCTGAATATCTACTTTTATATGTTACAGAAGCACCTACTTCAGCTCATAGATCTCCTAGGCTGGAAGGCCAAGTAAGCACCTATTTTGAGGCTGTTTTCTAAATACATATAGTTGCCACGTATCTCTAGAAGTAGAATCACAAAACTTGCACGATGACAGCTAAAATGCAGCTATGTACTGTTACACCTGTTCAGGCAACAATTCTGTTTCCAGGATTTCCCATAATGAATATGCATGAGATAAATGTGCATGCATTGAAGGCAGTGCATGCAAATTTATCTCATCAATATTCATTGCAAGTATCCTGAAAATCCAGTTGGTTGGAGTCCCCCAAAATAGGCACGAGTAAAACTGATCTAGACAGACATGCAGTGTTTAATTTCTCACTTGGCCAATTGGTTTCGTTGTGTTTTATCCTCATTGCCGAACAGGAAAAATGTGAGAGTAAAGGCAGCTTAAGAATTCACTTTGATATGAAAGAGAAACAGCAATTTTTGTGATATGTAAGGATATCAGATGAGCCACCTGGCAGACAAGATAATTGCCTTGCACAATGCTATGGTAAATGGAGATTATTTTGTAGTTAACTGGTTCCTTTTTACTGGATCATTCACGACTTGATACCTTTACCTTTTCATACAGTTTTGCAGGATGGCCAAGGAGTATAAGGACACAGAGCACCAGGCACTGGGGGTGGATTCAGCAGCTGAGTCATCTCAGGAGGAAAAGACATTTTTCCACTACTGTGCCTAGGGTTGCCAATTCAGGAAAATGCCTTTTTAAGGATAGTCTGCCAGATTTGAGCTGCTGACCTTACTTTTTATTGTCACCTTCTACCTTTCTATGTTTTGAGCACCTTTTGGCTGAGAGTGACCCTTTAATCACTGGAGCCACATGCCATTTTCCAATGACTCCTCAGTAAATTTGCTGACAGTTGGCAACCGTGACTGTCCCCAGCATTAGATTCATTTGATCCGAGAAAGGGTTTAGACTTCAGTAATGTAGTTCTCATAATTTTTGAAAGCATTGTCCTTGTTCCATAATCAGTAGTGTTTCCATGATTAAATTCTTCATTTGTGATGCATGAGGGAAAAAATTAACATGAGCATCCATTCTGTGAGCAAATTAAATTTAAAGCCTTCTGCCTCTGGAACTTATTTGCTTAATAAGCAGGTAATTGGGACAGGGGATATTGGCAGGGCTTAAAGTTTGGCAGGCATCATCATACACTAAGCATTTTCTCCATAGACAAGAAGGGCCAGATTCATCAGCATCTTCTCCTTTAGCACCAGGACTGGAAAAATGTTTTAGTGAAAGGGACCCAAAAGAGGAGACCCACCCCCCCCCCCCTTTAGCACATCTGTTCCCATGTGTCTTATGTTAAAGGTTACAAATGTAATAAATAAAACCTGTCTAGAATTCAACCTGGAAAGGCAATGCCATTTTTTAAAATGGAAATGGAAGAACATACACCCTTTTAATCTTTTTGCTTCATTTTTAAACACATGTCCAGAGAAAAAAAAGATACCGGGAAATCACCACCTGATTTTCTTGGACACCGGACGGTTCTCATTCATTTCACTTTCACCTTGCCTGAAGCTCTGCTGAATTCTCCACTGGTTATGTAATTTTATTTGAAAACAAGAAAGATAGGGGCCCTTTTACAAAGGTCTGCCAAAAAGTGGCCTGAGGTAGTGTGGGCGCATGTATTGGATGCACGCTGGACCATTTCTCCACTGCGTCTGGAAAATTTTTTTTTGGGGGGGGGGACAGGGAAATGGACATGCGACAAAATTAAAACCAGTGTGCGTCTATTTATTGCCTGAGCTCTTAACGTCATCCATTGACTTAGCGGTAAGGGCTCACGCGTTACCCATGTGGGAACTGCCCAGTAAGTGCCAACTGCCAATTATCACCGAGAAAGACCCCACAGTAGAAAAGTATTTTCTACCGTGTGTTTTGGGCGCACGCCAAACTTGGAATTACCGCCAGGTTCACGTGCTAGCCAGGCGGTAATGCTGATTTGATGCACACCGGACGAGCGCAGGCCCTTAAATGCCTTTGTAAAAGAACCCCCATAGGGAATAAATGAAACTCATGCCTCCATGGAACACTCAAAATAAACGCAATGAGACAAGGCTTCTGCTGGCAGGGCTTGGGGACCCCCATTAGCCCAGGTATGTGGGGTTGCAGCGGGGGCGGAGAGCGGTGGGAAGGCAGGGCACACTGTGCCCCCCCTCCAAAGAATCGAGGTTTGACTACACCTCTGCTCATAAGGGATATCATGAGCATTTGTATTCCTGCAAGATCAAGTTCTAATTGGGGGTCATTGACCTAGATTAAATTTGCATGGAGGTCCATGCCATCTCTTTAGCTTTAGCTGTTAAGGCAGGGCAGGGGGGGGGGTCGAGTGTTGCTTAGCTATTAGGGTGAGCAGAGGGGTTGATGTAATCATTGCTTTATTATATGTAGCTCGGGTTAAATATTCACAAATGAAGCTGTGGCCTAATTTTAATACCAATTAGTGTTAATGCTGTTATTGCTTTGTATGCAATTTTAATAGTTTAAGAATATTTGGGAGGGGTGGGGGTGGGAGCAAGGTGAGGTAGTCCCATCTCTGTTGGTTAGTAAAGGATGTGACGTTAAAAGGAAACGAATTGGAAGTAGGTAATTCTCTCTTTAACTTTATTTTATATTTCCAAGACTGTGAGTTTCTTGACGTTTCTGTGCCCTTTAGAAGGAGGGAATCAGTTTTTCTGAATTTCCTTTATTCCAGTCCCAGAAAGGGAAATCGATATGATTAGCCTATATATGTTCCCTTCAATTTGCAGGGACAAAATCTGTCAGATCTTTATTTCAATTGCACAGAGTAAGATATTCATCTTTCACGTTTTAGAGTCTGCTTTGGTGTTCATTATAAAAGGGTAAAACCTGTCTGCACTGTGGATAGCCCAGTAATAACAATGACTTTTCCAGGAGGCAGAGAGATTGTGTTTCAGGACTGGCTGATCTCCAGGGTCTTCTTGTCTGTTCATTCTGAATTGCTATATAATAAATGACAACCCTATGTTTTTTTTTCTTCTATATTATACAATAAAAGGGTCACTCTAGAGCAGGACACTTGGAGCAGGTAAACTTAAAGAATTCTAATACTCTCATAGGGAAGTGTACATTTAAAGCCAAAACAGAGTAGAAATGTCCAAATAATGAAGGAGGGAAATCCAAGATTAAAAAGTAAAAATGTCCTTTATTGGAATGAGCATGGAAAAAAATAAGTAGATCTAAAAAAAAACTCCAAGATATGCAAAATGTACAAAATGTTAATTTTATCCACCACTAAAATAATAAATACATAAATAATTAAAAGCCTGACGCAGCCATGTTTCGCCCTCTCAAAGGGCTGCGTCAGGGGCTTGAAACAGAACTGTCAATAAACATACAAAAACATAGTAACATAGTAGATGACGGCAGAAAAAGACCTGCACGATCCATCCAGTCTGCCCAACAAGATAACTCATATGTGCTACTTTTTGTGTATACATACCCTACTTTGATTTGTACCTGTGTTCTTCAGGGCACAGACCGTATAAGTCTGCCCAGCACTATCCCCGCCTCCCAACCACCAGCCCTGCCTCCCGATCTTGACTAAGCTCCTGAGGATCCATTCCTTCTGCACAGGATTCCTTTATGCTTATCCCACGCATGTTTGAATTCCGTTACCGTTTTCATTTCCACCACCTCCCGCGGGAGAGCATTCCAAGCATCCACTACTCTCTCTGTGAAAAAATACTTCCTGACATTTTTCTTCAGTCTGCCCCCCTTCAATCTCATTTCATGTCCTCTCGTTCTACCACCTTTCCATCTCCGGAAAAGGTTAGTTTGCGGATTAATACCTTTCAAATATTTGAATGTCTGTATCATATCACCCCTGTTTCTCCTTTCCTCCAGAGCATACATGTTTAGTTCAGCAAGTCTCTGCTCATACGTCTTGTAACGCAAATCCCATACCATTCTCGTAGCTTTTCTTTGCACCGCTTCAATTCTTTTTACATCCTTAACAAGATACGGCCTCCAAAACTGAACACAATACTCTAGGTAGGGCCTCATCAACGACTTATACAGGGGCATCAACAACCCCCTTTCTTCTGCTGGTCACACCTCTCTCTATACAGCCTAAACCTTCTAGATATGGCCACCGCCTTGTCACACTGTTTCGTCGCCTTCAAATCCTCAGATACTATCACCCTAAGCTCCCTCTCTCCGTCTATCAGACTCTCCCCGCCTAACACATATTAGTATAAACAATAAAATAAAAAAAAACAGCATTACAAAATTAGAATACAGACCATATGTAAAAACACAAATAATTGTTACCATCCATGTGTGCTATTCCTTAAATAAATACAGTGGTGGAAATAAGTATTTGATCCCTTGCTGATTTTGTAAGTTTGCCCACTGACAAAGACATGAGCAGCCCATAATTGAAGGGTAGGTTATTGGTAACAGTGAGAGATAGCACATCACAAATTAAATCCGGAAAATCACATTGTGGAAAGTATATGAATTTATTTGCATTCTGCAGAGGGAAATAAGTATTTGATCCCTCTGGCAAACAAGACCTAATACTTGGTGGCAAAACCCTTGTTGGCAAGCACAGCAGTCAGACGTCTTCTGTAGTTGATGATGAGGTTTGCACACATGTCAGGAGGAATTTTGGTCCACTCCTCTTTGCAGATCATCTCTAAATCATTAAGAGTTCTGGGCTGTCGCTTGGCAACTCGCAGCTTCAGCTCCCTCCATAAGTTTTCAATGGGATTAAGGTCTGGTGACTGGCTAGGCCACTCCATGACCCTAATGTGCTTCTTCCTGAGCCACTCCTTTGTTGCCTTGGCTGTATGTTTTGGGTCATTGTCGTGCTGGAAGACCCAGCCACGACCCATTTTTAAGGCCCTGGCGGAGGGAAGGAGGTTGTCACTCAGAATTGTACGGTACATGGCCCCATCCATTCTCCCATTGATGCGGTGAAGTAGTCCTGTGCCCTTAGCAGAGAAACACCCCCAAAACATAACATTTCCACCTCCATGCTTGACAGTGGGGACGGTGTTCTTTGGGTCATAGGCAGCATTTCTCTTCCTCAAAACACGGCGAGTTGAGTTCATGCCAAAGAGCTCAATTTTTGTCTCATCTGACCACAGCACCTTCTCCCAATCACTCTTGGCATCATCCAGGTGTTCACTGGCAAACTTCAGACGGGCCGTCACATGTGCCTTCCGGAGCAGGGGGACCTTGCGGGCACTGCAGGATTGCAATCCGTTATGTCGTAATGTGTTACCAATGGTTTTCGTGGTGACAGTGGTCCCAGCTGCCTTGAGATCATTGACAAGTTCCCCCCTTGTAGTTGTAGGCTGATTTCTAACCTTCCTCATGATCAAGGATACCCCACGAGGTGAGATTTTGCGTGGAGCCCCAGATCTTTGTCGATTGACAGTCATTTTGTACTTCTTCCATTTTCTTACTATGGCACCAACAGTTGTCTCCTTCTCGCCCAGCGTCTTACTGATGGTTTTGTAGCCCATTCCAGCCTTGTGCAGGTGTATGATCTTGTCCCTGACATCCTTAGACAGCTCCTTGCTCTTGGCCATTTTGTAGAGGTTAGAGTCTGACTGATTCACTGAGTCTGTGGACAGGTGTCTTTCATACAGGTGACCATTGCCGACAGCTGTCTGTCATGCAGGTAACGAGTTGATTTGGAGCATCTACCTGGTCTGTAGGGGCCAGATCTCTTACTGGTTGGTGGGGGATCAAATACTTATTTCCCTCTGCAGAATGCAAATAAATTCATATACTTTCCACAATGTGATTTTCCGGATTTAATTTGTGATGTGCTATCTCTCACTGTTACCAATAACCTACCCTTCAATTATGGGCTGCTCATGTCTTTGTCAGTGGGCAAACTTACAAAATCAGCAAGGGATCAAATACTTATTTCCACCACTGTATATCTTAAACAATACATATCCCAGTGGTGTTGACAGAACGCTTCACTTACTGGTTTTAAACTACTGAAAACAAAAGAGAAATTATAAACTTATAGAAGATCACTGAAAAAATAGTAAATTACACATGGAAATAGTATTGTGATAGTGCTATGATAGGGACATTCTATATTTATCCTCTCAAAGCAGCCTTAGGGGAATGAGGAGATAATACACCAGTGGTGTTCCTGGGGGGGGGGGGGCGGGGGGGGCGGTCCGCCCCGGGTGCACGCCGCTGGGGGGGTGCCACGTGCCTGTCGGTGCCGCTCGTTCCGTGCTCCCTCTGCCCCGGAACAGGTTACTTCCTGTTTCGGGGCAGAGGGAGCATGGAACGAGCGAAACCGACAGGCACGTGGCACCCCCCCCCCCCCCAGCAGGTAAAAATGCACTGGGGGGGGGTGTCATTTCACTGGGGTGAGGTGTCGTTTCACCGGGGGGGGGGGGTGCTGCACCCAGGGGGGCGCATCGGCAATCCGCCCCGGGTGTCAGCCGCCCTAGGAACGCCACTGTAATACACTTATCAAAATAAATGTACTTCTTTTCACATATGTCTGATAAAGATCGGCTCTCTAGATTTAGGCATATATCTTCCTCAAAGTTTACAAAGAGGGTTTCAGTATGACACCTAAGTCTGATTTTGGACATTTTGCACAAGACATCTAAAATCCAAATAGGAAAGAAGGTCATTTTCGAAAAAGAAAAACTTTTTTTTTTTAAATACTGTTTCAAACAAGGTTTTCTGATTTGGACGTTTTGTTTTTTTGATACATTTAAAAAATAAGTGCAAAACGTAGAAAATCAAGACATTGGGATGTAGGAGGAGTCATAATTTTTAGTAAACCGGTCCCCCAGACATCCCAGGAGAGCATTGGGGCACCCTAGGAGACATTTCTTCATAAAAATGCTCCCAGGTACACATCTCACCTTTGCTCCCTTATCTTGTCCCCTGAGCCCTCCAAAACCCACCCAAAACCTACTGTCCCCCCAATGTACACCAGTACAACAGCCCTTATGGGTGAAGGGGGCACCTATATGTGGGTACAGTAGGGTTTTGGTGACTTTGGGAGGGGTCACAATTTCCACCACAAGTGTGACAGATAGAGGGAGATAGGGATCTGAGTCCTCCACTCCTTAGTGCACTGCACCGATCACTACACTACTCCAGAGACCTACATGATGCTGTAATAGACCTGGTAATTGGGTGATAGAAAGAGTTAGTTTTGAGATTTACATTGCTACCAGGTCAGAAGAGAATCCACAGACGTGGAGAACTCAACGAAGTCCCACGGATAAACACAATACAGCAAGGCAGTGGGTAAAAAACCAGGAGTGCCAGAGTAGAGATGAACCAAACTTTATTAATCAATATAATGACTCGACACAACGTTGTGTTTTGGCCAAAAGGCCTACATCAGGAGTCTCAGTGAAGAAAAATAGTGATGATCCAGATTGAAGCAATGCTGGAAATTGAAGTCTGCTTTACAGTGGTCTTGAGAAAGACCTTTGTTCTAAAATGTTAGCCGGATCACTCGCATGAGCGTCTTGGCTGCTGCTGCCTCCCCCCCCCCCCCCCCCCCCGCCACAACTCCAAATGCCTTGGCTGGCAGGGATCCCAAGGCCCCACAAGCAGAAGTCTTCCTCTAGTGCTGCAGTGCTCTTCACTCTGCCTCATTGACAGCCCTGCCCCTGCGGCTACTTTTTCTCTCACGTTGCACATACTTGGTTTCAAAACCAAGCATGTGCAGCCTGAGGGGAAAAGCAGCCGCTTGGTAGGCAATACGGCAGAGAGTGAAGAGCAGCGCTGGAGGAAGACCTCTTCTGTTGGCAGGGTCTGAGAGGGAACCCTGCCAGCCAAACCAGAGGCCCTGGCTCACTGTGTCTGCTCCTCCCAAGCCTCTAAGGTGGGCCCAGCACCGGAGTTTTCTCTCTCCTACTCCTGTCGGGACGCGATCACCCAGGTCCCGTCAGGAGTAGGAGAGAGAGAGAGACCCCGGCGCGGGGCCGGGCCCCCCTTAGAGGCCGGGCCTGGGGAGTTTTGCCCCCTCTACCCCCCCCCCTCTTGGCAGCCCTGGTGTGGTTGAAGAAGGCATTGAGGCAGTTGGAGATGGCAGGGTGGGTGAGGTCTGCATTGACTGCTAGCACTGACTGAAAAGTGCCTGTGGCAAAAAAGGCAAGGGAGGCAGTGACCTTAAGATTGATTGGCACTGGATTATTCCTGCATGTCCTGGCCTGGAGAAGGGGTTGTAGCTGATTACAAAGGTGCTGTGTGGCAGCCCTATCAAAGCGGTACCTAGTAAGGCTTTTCTAGTAAGTGAGGTTCATGAAGTGGGTCCAGGGCCTAAATACTCTGGGATTGGGGTATTTCTTCCTGGGCCTCCCCTCCAAACTCTCATCCACATCCTGCAAAGAATCAACCACAATAGCATTCAGCAAATCCATGATTGACATGCAGGTGTCCTACCACTACAGGTGCAACCCACTAAGCCCAGTATTACTACTCCTCCACCTACTGCACCAAGTGAGACCCAGCACCAGCACCCAGCACTCACTTTCCAAGCTCCAGCAAATAGTCCTCATACAAATGGCAGCAACACACAGCACAGTCTCTCCCAGCACCAGCACACAGTCTTCACACAAACAGCTGCATCACAAAGCACAGTAACAAACTGGGAGTGGACAAACAAGGAACGATGAGAGACAGAAGATCAGCAGGTAGGGGGTTTGAATGGGAGGTATGGGGTTTGGGGGCAGTGAGGGTTTGGTAGGGGAAGAGGGCAAGGTACAAAGCAAGGGGCGGGTGTGGCTGGGGGGCTGGCAGGTATGGGCAAGGACTTGAGGAGTTGATACACAGAGGAGGCATTGCAGGAAAAGTGAGGGTCCAAAGGTTCAGACAAGGGCAAAGAAACAAAGGTTACAGACCACTCAGCAACTCTCCACCCTTTTTCAAAAACCAACAATTCTATCTCTCCACGCTCCAACTCAGTAAAATCACAGATGGGTCCAAAGACAAGTTTGGTCTTCAGTTAGTCACTTTTAAAGCAGGTCCAATTCACAACATTTATCATTTTGCTATCCGTTATCACAAAACTGTACATCACATAAGACTGTCCATCTCATGCCCACGACATGCCCCCCGAAACACCCACTCGCAAAACGTTTTTCTTTCAGCTAATATCGGTCTTAAACGTTTTATTTTTGTCTGATTATATGGTTTAAAAGGTTTTTTTGTTAGAAACACGTCCGTCTGCCCCTTGTGCCACTTTTTGCACGTTCTTTTCTTTTGAAAATGAGCCCCACAGCATCTTTGGGTTTTTTGAGCCAATTTTATATATTTGAAGCAGAAGTTTTTTTGCACACAATGTTTTACTTGATAACCACAAACCTGATAAGTATTTTATTTAAATTGGATTGAGTTTTAATAAAAAATTTCTAACTGCATATGAGATATGAGGTTGCCTTTATTTGTGCTTCTTTGTGCAGAATGTTTATTATTCATTTATTATTTTGTTTTATTACTGATTTGGGGGCCCTTTTACTAAGCTGCACTAAAAAGTGGCCTGCGGTATCAGTAGCATGGGGCTTTCCCAGGCGTTGAGGCCACTTTTAGCGTGGCTGTAAAATGGCTGCATTTCCCATTTTTCTGTATTAATAGCCACATGATAATTTCCCAATTAGTGTGTGACCATTAGCACAGGACAGTGAGGTAGCTATGGGGGGCCACGGTGGCCTGGCCCTCCCAAACCTGGATCCAGGGCTCCTGGTTTCTCCAGCGCTGTTCTCCTTGCATTGCCTGCCCTGTTTCCCTCTCGTCACATGCATGTTCGGTTTGAATGAAACTGAGCATGTGTGACACTTCGCACATGCTCAGTTCATTAAAATCGAGCATGTGCAATGTGAGGGGAAGCAGGGCAGGCAATGTAAGGAGAGCATCGCTGGAGAAATGCTTCAGCTGGCTGGGGTTGGGGACCCCCCACTAGCCAAGATATGTGACGTTGTGGCTGGGGGGAGTGGTGGGGAGGTGGGCCAAAATGTGCCCCCTCACTTTGGGTTCTGGACCCCCCCCCCCCCCACACACACAATTTGAAGTCTGGCTACGCCCCTGGTGCGGGAGCCCTTACCGCCACCTATTTACTAGGCATTAAGTGCTCATATACTAACCATGCTCTAATCTGCACAATGATGGAGCTGCATTAACTGATTAGCATTGGCCACACCTACTCTCCACCCCCAAACATGCCCCAGTGCTAAAAAATATTTTCTATGTTTTAGTGTATGGCAAACACAAAACTACCACAGGACGCCTCAGTGTGCCACACGGTAGAGGATTTTAACCTGCAGAAAGCATGTGTTAGTGCTTATCACAGCTTATTAAAAGGGTACCTTAATCAGTCTTTTTTGATTTATCAGCCTTCTATTATTTATTTATATTTTGAATACTGTCATTGATAGAAGCATTGCACTTTGACCTTTATAAAGGAAGCAGTTAAAAGCATAATATTCCAAAGCTCTTTGCTACACGCCAGTGCTGCCATTTGTATGTATGTTTGAAGTACTGCTGGTAAGCTGTTTTTTTTAAATTCATTCTTGTTATACTGGCTATCTGTTTTAAAGTTATATATTTTTTTGTATTGTATTGATCATGATTTCTTTCTTTAGTTTGTAGGATTTATCCTGCTTATGATTTTATGTCCCTCTGGAATAGTTGTTTGTATGTGAATCATTAATCTCGTTTGAGTACTTAAAAAAAAAAACTATCCCCCCGATATTCAATGCTATTTAACCAGCCAGAATGGCTGCTGACCAGTTAAATAGCGCTTAACCAGCTATCCACTGATATTCAGCAGGGGATAACTGGCTATCCCCCGCTGAATATCTCCGGTTAGCGGCTAGCAGCTGGTTATATCGCCCGATATAACTGACTATTCACCTATTTTTAGAGCCAGTTTAATGGTCATATTTGGCCACGCGAAAAGGTGGGATATCTTTGGCCAGTTTAAAGATACCCAGTTAAGTCTGACTTAGCCAGTTATCTTTAAGTTGGCCAAAAACAAACCGAATATTCAATGCCGGTCACTGGAAATGGCCCAGCATTGACTATCTGGGCTCAGAGTTGACCACGGGAGTTAGCTGGTCGAACACTCGCGTTCTAAATATTACATAGTAATGAAACAGGTGGGAAATCAGGAGACGAAAGGCAAATTTTGGTTCCAAACAAGGCAACTTTATTGCTAGCAAGTGAACAGTACCGAGTAGTCTCGGGACACTGTGTGTCGCGAATCACCTGACACTTACAATTATACTTCCCTACTGGGCCTGCGCACTAGGCCCCTTACACATCACATTTGGCATGCGCAGTAAACAATTGTAGTTCTTACAGTACAAAATTGTAGTCCCAGTACGTACACACGTCATAACAGCGAAATGATACTGGCAAGAAAAACGAAACTTAGCAGCTTATTCTTCACACACACACAATGCTCCTTTCTAGCACAGGAGATAAGGTTCGGCTCAGGAATGCAGGGGGTGTCAGCACCCTCCAAGGTCGCGTTGCTACATGCAAGCTGGTCTTGTATAGGCCTTGCAAACTACTGTTACAAGCTATAAGTCTAATAATCCTGCATTCTGTCCTTACATTAGTAAACAGCAAACTTCTTCGTTAGTAAACAGTAAAACTGGATAAGGCACAAATGTCCAGTGCAGTAATAAAGTATGGCTAAACAGCCAAAAGCAGAGGTAGAGTGCATAAGTATAAGTCCATCAGTAGGCACAAAACATGAGGTTGTTCTGTTGTTCAGTAGTATTCGGGTAGTACTCATAGTATTCGAGTAGTATCCGGCGTTCCACTCCTTCATTCCCCCCTTTTGATACTTGAACATCCATTCTGGTGGAGAGTATCACCTCCATGGACCCTGAAAGGGAAAGAAAGGACAAGAATAGTTAGCGAAGGAGGCATCAAGCGAGCCCTAAGCCCTTGCGCAGCCGTCGGTTGCTTCGCCGGGGTTGAGACGGAGGGTCCCTAGAGGAATCCCCCCCCCTTTGTAGCCGGTCTTTTGCTGGCACAAGGGTAATGGCCCATTAAGTGACTCAGGGGGTTCAAAGTGCACATTAGCCACAAGGTGCGTCATCGTAAGCTTCATCAGACTGAGGAATGGGGGAGTACATCTGGAGAGCCATAAGTTGGGCAGCAGCCCGGCGATCGGCGATGCTCTCCATGGTGGAGCGGAGACACCTGAAAACAAAGGGAAGAGATAAAGGAATTAGTAAACAGGACAACAAGAACAGGCCACCCATGACGAGGAGGCCTTGCAGGCTCCCGGAGGTTGGCAACCAGCTGGTTAGGGAGGAAGTCCAGTCCCACGCGCTGTTCCAGGTCTGGACGGGGACGTGGGCTAATTTGACCATCCGGTCAGTTATCTCTTTGATGACATGGCTCTGGTCATCAATCTGTAAGCAGCAATTACTGAGGTTAAATTTGCCACACACCCCGCCCTCCTGGGCTAGGAGGTAGTCAAGAGCCAAGCGATTTTGGTAAACCGCGGTAATGAGCTTAGTGTTTTGTCGGGCTAGGATATTAAGGGCAAAGGCCGAATCGTTAGTAAGGATTTCGAGCACGGCCTGTAGGCGAATAATGCGATTCAGCATATAGATAGGGGTTCGGTACCCATATGTGCCATCTTCAGCCCATGTGGCCGGTCCATAGTAATGAATGATGCGTTCTGGCGGCCACTCGTTGTCTTTCCAGTCTCCAATTTGGACTTTGGGCTTGGTGTTTAGAAAAGACCGTTTTCGTCTGGCAGGGTTATCTGGCCCCTTTTCCACGTATAGGGGGATACCCAAAGTTTCGCCGACTCGCAGGGGCAGAAGGAAAAAGCTAGGTCGGACAGTACCCAAGAGACAGGTACCGTACCAGCGGGCCGGGAGCTGTTCGTAGGCCCTGCGCCCACAGATATAGTAGTAGCCCCCCGGGGCTACCCACTTGAGGGAGGCGTTTCCTCCGTATGTCCATGTCGTGTTCAAGGTGGGTTCTGTCCAGATAGGCTCCGGGGCGGGCCGGTTATCCGTTTGCCACCAGGTCGTCCGGCTTCCATTATACTGAAGGACCCCCGTGCAAGCAGAATCTCCCACTGGTACAGAGTACCGCTTCGATGGCGCTCGACTAGCGCAGAGGGTGCCTATGATATTTGTTCTTAGGGCCCATTCGTACGGCTTCGGCCGTTGGGGAAAGGTAATGTTAGTGGTGTTGAGTGCATCCCATGTTTGCTGTCGGATCTCTCTCGCTTCCCAGGGCCATTGTTCACCCATGTCGGTGCCTCCACAGACAAAACAGTTGGCAATTCCCAGGGAGAGGGCAATGTTTTCGGCCAAGTTGAGGAACATATTCCGGGCTTCTGGGGAAATGGGGAATTTAGTCTCGGTTTGCTCAGCACGAGCGATTTCATCGAACACCTCTTGGTAGCCGACGACAGTAGTCTGGTAGTGCGTAGGAGGCTTTGTTTCGAGGCTCTGATATATGGTAATATATGTCAACGGATCCATTCCTCCTCCGTCAATGCCAAGGCCCCACGTCCCTCTCCATGGCATATCGTGTCCTCGAATGGGCCAGTCTAGGGACACATAGTTCCCAGAACCTCGACGAAACTCGCCCAGGCCGGTGCATCCGGCATATCCTCCACCCGTATAAGCACATACTCGGTCCCAGCCCGAGGCTCGAGTGTCACCGGCACATGGGAGCCAAACCCACGGGGAGCAGCATCTCATATCTGGACTGAAGGGGCAGACATACTTGTGGTCGTTCACATATGCCTTACGCCAACTCTGGCTGCCACATTTGCGGGACCACGGGTGTTTGTCCATGGCGACACAGACGTCGAAGGTTAGGGTTGCTACAGTTTGGATGCCACCGACGAGGATGCGAGTGGAGTTTATGTAATACAGAATGCCATCTCCCTCGACTCCCGGAGGCCCGGCCACATACGCAGGGAGTCCTACGCTGAGGGTGACATTGTAGTATCTTGGCTTGGTAGGGCTATGGCAGATAGTGAGATTGCCTTGGAGGCATCTGTGGAACTGTTGGAGGCCATTCGGGGTAATGAGGGCACACGTCGGTAGAAGCTTGCAATCGCCTTCTGGGGGTTGCGTCTGGTGGATGAGGGTGGTAACCAGGTGATATCCTCCCTCTATGCGATGGCGCACCAGGCGCAAACATTCAGTGCAATTCTTGCTCAGGGTGGTAGGATAGCTCGGGACTGCGCACAGGAGAAGGAAGATGCTCAGCATTATAGATTTGGTGGGAGGTATCCGAGCTTTTGCAGCAAGAAGATAATGAGGCCCACGATGAAGGCTGCGATAAACAGGGAGCCAAAAACGCAGTGGGTCCAGAAGCTGAGTTCCTGTTGCTGGGCAGGCATGAATCTGGTGGTTCACGTCTTTCTGAGAGTCAGCCGTAATGGAGCGTCAGGATGTTGATGCGCAGTCCAACGCTTCGGGGTGCTGCTAGTGGGAGCAGCAGGTTTCAGTCGGGTCCAATGTATCCACACTGGGTTTCCTGCAATTTTAACAGCGGTTGGGGTCGTTAGGAGAACAAGGGAGGGTCCTTTCCATTTGGGTTTCAGACAATCGGAGTCATCCCACTCTTTTACCCATACCTCATCTCCTACCCTGAACCGATGGGTGGGACTGGTGAGAACCAAGGGAGCTACTCTTTCAGTGTATTGCTGGATGTCTTGCACTACCTCATGTAATGCTTTCATCTGTTTCACTAGGGAACTCTCACCCTGTATCTGCAAGGAGTCGGGAAAAGAAGGTAGTGGTGGTGGCCTAGCATACATCATCTCGTAAGGAGTAAGGCCGGTAGCCTTGGGGGTACACCTAAGATGCAGCAAGGCCAGTGGAAGCAGATCGGGCCATTTAGCTTTTGTTTCTTGGCACAGCTTGGCTAGCTGGTTCTTCAGGGATCGGTTAGCCCTCTCCACTACTCCACTGCTTTGGGGTCTCCAGGCACAATGCAACTTCCAATCGAGGCCCAGTCTGGTACTGAGCTGTTGTGTTACTTCGCTGGCGAAGGCGGGCCCGTTGTCAGAATTTATTTGCTTGGGGAGACCGTATCTGGGTAAGATCTGATGAAGTAGTAGGGAGGTGACTTCTTTAGCCATCTCCGTTCTGGTAGGCTGGGCTTCAATCCATCCGGTGTAGGTACATACGACGACGAGGATAGCTTTATAGCCCCGGGCCGGGGGCATGTGTGTGAAGTCAATCTGGCAGACTTGGAAGGGGCTTGTGCCTCGGAGGACATGTCCTGGCATAGGACCGGGCCCCGTTCGAGGGTTGTTCCGGGCACAAGTTGCGCATCGGCTGGAAGCATTCTTGGTCCACAGGGACAGTTTGTTGATGTAGTAGGTCTTCTCGAGTAGGCGCCCCAGAGCGTCCCTGCCCAGGTGGGTGCGGTCATGAGCCTCCTTGGCCACCGTCCAGGCCAAGGCTTCGGGTATCCATATGCGCCCATCCTGTAGTATCCACCAACCGTTGCGTGATTCTAGGCCCTCTTGTCGGGCCCATTCCGTTTCCTGGGGGGTGTAGATGGGGATCTCTGCAGGGAGGTGAACAACGAGTACAGGGTCAGAAGAATGAAGAGAGAGAGGGAGCTGACTTGCCCTTTTTGCAGCATCATCCGCCCGTTGGTTACCGCGGGCAATGGGATCCGTCCGGCCTGTGTGGGCCCTGCAGTGCATCACAGCCACCTTCTTCGGTTTCCATACTGACTCGAGTAATTGGCAGATCTCAGTGGCATTTGCAAATCCTTTCCCCTCAGCAGTCAGAAATCCCCTTTCCTTGTACAAGGCTCCGTGCACCTGAAGGGTGAGGAAGGCGTATTTGGAGTCGGTGTAGATGTTAACAACTTTCCCTTCAGCCCACAAGAGGGCTTTTGTGAGGGCAATTAGCTCTGCCTTCTGGGCTGATGTTCCGGGCGGCAGGGCCATAGCCTCGATCACATGGTCTTCAGACACGACAGCATAGCCAGCTCTTCGAATTCCCTCTATCACCTGGCTGCTTCCATCGGTAAAAAGGGTGATGCCCCCTTGCCAGGGTTGGTCCTTCAGGTCAGGTCTGCTCGAATGCACAGTGGCCATTACCTCTTCACAGTCGTGGAGTGGTGGTTCAGGGGCCGGAAGGAGGGTGGCGGGATTAAGGTTAGTTGTGTCCAGGATCCGCACCTCCGGATTTTCGCACAGGAGGGCTTGGTATTTAACCAATCGGGAGTTGGTCATCCATCTAGGTCCGTGGCTCTCGAGTAGGCCGCGGATGGTGTGGGGTGTGGTCACAAAGAGGGTCTGGCCGAAGGTGAGCTTATTGGCCTCGTGTATCAGCAGACAGGCCGCCGCAATGCTTCGGAGGCAGCCCGGCCATCCTCGTGCCACGTTGTCCATGCTCTTGGAGAGGTATGCTACAGGGCGTTGCCAGGTGCCGACCAGTTGGGTAAGGACTCCAAGTGCCAGTCCCTTCTTTTCGTCGACGAACAAGTGGAACGGCTTAGTCACATCTGGCAGTCCGAGCGCCGGTGGGGCCACAAGGGCCTCCTTGAGGTCCTGAAGGGCTTTCAGTTCGGGTTTCTCCCACTGGAGGTTTTGGCCCTCTTGTTCAGGTCCTTTTAGCTTGGCGTACAGATCATGGGTCAGAACAGCGAAGTTGATGATCCATATCCGGCAATATCCAGCGGCTCCGAGGAGTGCTCGCAATTCCTTCTTATTTGCAGGAGTGGGTTGGTTGCGGATAGCTTGGGTTCGGGGGGTACCGAGCCTCCGGGTTCCTTCTCGGAGGCGGAAACCCAGGTATTCGACTTCGATCTCGCATATCTGGGCCTTCTTGCGACTGGCCCGGTACCCCTGGGCTTCCAGGGTTTTCAAGAGGTAAAGGGTAGCTTCTGCACAGTCCGTGTACGTTTCACGGGCCACCAACAGGTCATCCACGTATTGGACGACCGGCCCATACTCGTCCTGATACGTCTTCAGGTCCTGAGCGAGTTGGTCGCCGAAGAGGGTGGGGGAGTTCTTGAATCCCTGGGGGAGTCGTGTCCAGGTAAACTGCTGCTTATTACCAGTCTGTAAGTCTTCCCACGTGAAGGCAAACAACTTCTGGCTGTCGGCAGCAAGGGGGATGGAGAAGAAGGCGTCCTTCAAATCAATGACACTGTACCACTTGGTCTGGGATGGCACTTGGGCTAGGATGGAGTATGGGTTTGGTACGAGGGCAACTATGTCAGCTACCTGGTTGTTGACTTTCCTCAGGTCCTGGACGGGTCTGTACTCGGATGTTCCTGGCTTCTTAACGGGCAACAATGGGGTGTTCCATGCGGATCTGATTGGTTTAAGGACTCCCTGTTGAAGGAGTTTCTGTAGATGTGTGTGCATACTATGCCGGGCTGCATAGGGAATATGGTATTGTCCTTGGTTGACAACTTGAGCATTTGGTTTGAGCTCAATCCAGATGGGGATAGCGTTAACGGCCAGTCCTCCGGGGTTTACTTCTGCCCATACATCGGGCACTTCATCCATTATGGCTCGCCTCTGCTGGGCAAAAGGGGATTTCTGGTCGTAACGGCAGTCGCCAGGCCCTACAGTCGGGGGAGCATGTAGTCTCCACTCTTCTCTCACTGGACAGATAAGTGTTACTGGCCGATCTTCAAAACGAGCTTCCACTTCACCCGTGGTCTTGAACTTCAAGGTGGCCTGGAGCTTACAAAGTAGGTCTCGACCAATCAAGGGGACGGGGCATCCAGGAATGTGTATGAACTGATGAGACACCATCGTCCCTCCGATCTGGACTTGGCGCTCCTTGAGGAGGGGGGCTGCAAGGGATTTCCCGGAGGCTCCCACAATTGGTATAGTCTCTTTCGTGGCTGGGGCTATAGCAGTGGTGATAACAGAACGTTGGGCCCCTGTGTCTAGTAAGGTCTTCATAGACTCTGTCCCCACTCGAATTTCCACCAGAGGGTCAGTGGGGACTCTGCCCTCCCGGTCTCTTCATGCGGTACTGTCTCGGGTAGCCTCCATAGCCATCTGCCATTCCCTCCGGTCATCCCGTCCCCTATCTCTTCGACCCCGGCTCCGGCCTTGTCTGGGGGCCCCTGCACGGTTGTCCGTCTCCTCCTCTCTGGGCCGGTCCCATGGTTCTTCTTCTCTCGGGTGGTCCCGTATCTCCTCTGGGCAGTCAGCCCACCAGTGCCCTTCTTTTCTACAATTCGCACACTGGTTACGTCCTATGGGGGACCGCGTCCCTCTTGTTCTCCTGCCTCTCCCCTTTGGTCTAGACCTCATCCGTTCCTCCAGCACCGTGGCCAACACATCTGCTTTCTCCCGCATCCGCCTGGTTGATTCCTTTCGGGCTTCCGTCTTCTCTTCCTGATCGCGATATCCGAACACGCGATCAGCTATAGCTTTCAGTTGGCTGAGGCTCATCCCTTCGAACCCCTCCGTCCTCTGTAGCTTCCTTCGTATATCCGGTGCTGACTGGCTAACAAAACTCATAACCACGGTTGGGAGGTTCCTGGGGTCTTCGGGGTTTATTGGGCTGTGCCTTCTGAATGCTTCCATAAGTCGTTCAAGAAAGTCCCCTGGACTCTCGTCCTTTTGTTGGACTACACTGTGAATTTTTCCCATATTGGTGACCTTCTGCTTCCCCTTCTTTAAGGCGGCCAGGTACGCCTGCTGGTATCGGCGGATAGAGGTTTGGCCTTCAGCGGTTCGATAGTCCCACACAGGGGCAGCCATGGGCGCCTCCGTCTCTATTAGGTTCTGCAAGTTGGCATGGGTAGGGTTCGCATCCCGGACAGCTTGCTCCATATTTTGTTGCAAAAGGCGGCGTTCTTCGGTGGTCAGGATGTGGGCGCTCAACTGCCTAAGGTCTCCCCAAGTCGGATTATAACTGTATATAATGCCTTCCACCAGCTCCACCAACTGCTCGGGTTTCTGGTCGTAGGACGGCCCATGCAGTTTCCAGTTATACAAGTCGGCACTTGAGAAGGGAACGTGGCTATAAACTGTCGATTCAATGGGCTGGCCCCCCCCTTCCGCCGGGTTAGGGGTATAGGTGGTAGATTGTCGAACTGGGAATAAGTTAGTGGCTCCCTCTTTCCTGCTCGAAGGAAGGGCACTGCGTGGACTCGATTGGGGGAACTGAGTAATGTTCTTCACAACTCGTTTACTCTTCCGTATGGCTGCGGGGCCAGGTGACTCAGGTGATTCCGGACGGGACGTCTCTCCGGCATCCGACTCTGACCCGGAAGGCTCAGCGTGATCCGGGCCCTCCTCCAGGCTAGCGATGTCGGGGTATATCGGGGCATACGGCGGTGGCGCGATGTCGTCTTCGTATGCTTCCGCCGTAGCAAGTATCGGGGCCTTCGGGAGCTTCTTTTCGGGCAACCCCTGAACTTTCCCTAGGGTTTTCTTTGGGGGTTTCATTCTAGGAAGTGTGTTGGTCGTACTGGGCGTGGCTCCTACCTTACCAATGGTAGCAGGGGGCGTGGTCTCAGTGGCTTCAGCGCTAGGGGCGGTGGGCCGTATGGGGGCGGTCCCTGCGGCCTTCTGAACGACAGCGGTTGCCGAGCTTTGGAGAGCGAAGGCATGGGTCGGCAGGGTTCTGAGCTTAGTTTTCCGGCCCTTTCTCTGCTTTACCAACATGAGGGCGGCCTTTTCTACCTTCCGTTGGGCCCAAGCCGGCGGGTCCCGGACTACATCCAACCACGCTTCTATGTATGGAATGTCCTCGGGACAGCCTGGGTTTCCCTCAACTATAACAATATTCATGACCGCCGCCACTTTCTCATACTCGAATGACCCTTCCGGGGGCCATTCGGCAATTCCTAGCCCTGGCCACATAAATTGACATCTCTGTATCATCCCGGCCCTGCTACATTTATCTAGGTCGAACACTTCGCTAAAGTGTTCCGTCATTAAATCTAACGGTGAAGACCCACCCCCGCCCATCCTAACCTGAGTGCCAAAGGACAGGTGACGGACAAAGAGGGAAAGGGGCGGTGGAGGAGTAAGGGGTCTCGTTCCACCAGACACAAAAGGGTCAACACTCGGCCTGACCAGGACGCGGTCGCCCGGCCTGGAACTGCAAGCCCAGTCACACACTTTCATACGCCACAAGAAACCCTCCCATTCGCCGCTCGGTTTCGTCGTCGAAGCCTAGTGAGTTTCGGGACCTAGTCGTATACCAATAGTCCGTATTAGTCACTGGCTAAAAGAGGGTGATCACGCCTCTTCTTCGGTCCTTACTGGGCCGGTCACTACGTAGAGTATACTCGCCTGTCCGCCGGGGTCGCAGGCCGCGCCGTCGTGCGCTTCTCCCTGAAATAGAAAAGGTGCCTTGTCGGAACCACACAGCCCCCTCTACAGTCAGGCAGAGTTGATCGGCCCTCCTCCGGGAGATGGACGCTGAAATCAGCGGTGGCCACTCACCACCTCCTCGGGTGGGAATCGATGACCCGATCCGACTGCAGTGGGGGAGGGGAAGAATATAATCCGATTCCCCTTTCTACTTCTGTCCCATCTGGGTCGCCAATGAAACAGGTGGGAAATCAGGAGACGAAAGGCAAATTTTGGTTCCAAACAAGGCAACTTTATTGCTAGCAAGTGAACAGTACCGAGTAGTCTCGGGACACTGTGTGTCGCGAATCACCTGACACTTACAATTATACTTCCCTACTGGGCCTGCGCACTAGGCCCCTTACACATCACATTTGGCATGCGCAGTAAACAATTGTAGTTCTTACAGTACAAAATTGTAGTCCCAGTACGTACACACGTCATAACAGCGAAATGATACTGGCAAGAAAAACGAAACTTAGCAGCTTATTCTTCACACACACACAATGCTCCTTTCTAGCACAGGAGATAAGGTTCGGCTCAGGAATGCAGGGGGTGTCAGCACCCTCCAAGGTCGCGTTGCTACATGCAAGCTGGTCTTGTATAGGCCTTGCAAACTACTGTTACAAGCTATAAGTCTAATAATCCTGCATTCTGTCCTTACATTAGTAAACAGCAAACTTCTTCGTTAGTAAACAGTAAAACTGGATAAGGCACAAATGTCCAGTGCAGTAATAAAGTATGGCTAAACAGCCAAAAGCAGAGGTAGAGTGCATAAGTATAAGTCCATCAGTAGGCACAAAACATGAGGTTGTTCTGTTGTTCAGTAGTATTCGGGTAGTACTCATAGTATTCGAGTAGTATCCGGCGTTCCACTCCTTCAGTAACATAGTATCCGTTTTCGCATCCTGTTCAAACTTCTTCTACTAACCTATAAATGTATTCACTCTGCTGCTCCCCAGTATCTCTCCACACTCGTCCTTCCCTACACCCCTTCCCGTGCACTCCGCTCCATGGATAAATCCTTCTTATCTGTTCCCTTCTCCACTACTGCCAACTCCAGACTTCGCGCCTTCTGTCTCGCTGCACCCTATGCCTGGAATAAACTTCCTGAGCCCCTACGTCTTGCCCCATCCTTGGCCACCTTTAAATCTAGACTGAAAGCCCACCTCTTTAACATTGCTTTTGACTCATAACCACTTGTAACCACTCGCCTCCACCTACCCTCCTCTCTTCCTTCCCGTTCACATTAATTGATTTGATTTGCTTACTTTATTTATTTTTTGTCTATTAGATTGTAAGCTCTTTGAGCAGGGACTGTCTTTCTTCTATGTTTGTGCAGCGCTGCGTATGCCTTGTAGCGCTATAGAAATGCTAAATAGTAGTAGTAGTAGTAATAGTAACATAGTAGATGATGGCAGAAAAAGACCTGCACGGTCCATCCAATCTGCCCAACAAGATAACTCATATTTGCTGCTTTTTGTGTATACCCTACTTTGATTTGTACCTGTGCTCTTCAGGGCACAGACCATATAAGTCTGCCCAGCACTATCCCCACCTCCCAACCACTGGCTCTGGCACAGGCACAGACCGTATAAGTCTGCCCAGCACTATCCTCACCTCCCCACCACCAGCCTGCCTCCCAACCACCGGCTCTGGCACAGACCGTACAAGTCTGTCCAGCACTATCCCCGCCTCCCAACCACCAGTCCCGCTTCCCACCACCGGCTCTGGCACAGACCGTATAAGTCTGCCCAGCCCTATCCCCGCCTCCCAACCACCAGCCCCGCCTCCCAATCTTGACTAAGCTCCTGAGGATCCATTCCTTCGGCACAGGATTCCTTTATGCTTATCCCACGCATGTTTGAATTCCGTTACCGTTATTGGCACCTTTATGTTTTTATTCTTTCAATTTGAACGTTTTGAATATGTTATTAATTAATTAATTATTTATATTATATCATTTTTAGCTGCCCTGACGCAGCTCTTTTGCTAAGTCAAAACATGGTCCACATCGGCCAATTCTTTGTGATATCGTCATTGCTGAATAAAACCTTTAGAATGCCGATACACGTGTGTTGTACACTTTTGACTTTTCTCTGTGCCATTTGCAGACTACAGACCCCTCTCTTCTGCTCCCTGTTTTCAGCTTCCGGTGTTATTAATTACTCCCACCTTCATTTCCATACAGTAGGTTTGTGGTACATCAAATAAATTGAACTTGAACTTTGGAGAATAAAAAAGTTTTCAGCTTCTTACGAAAGGTTATACAGTGTAATTCTAACATAATATCCACGGGGAGAAGAGACCTAATTTTTATCTGCCTGATAAGAAATTAGAGACAAACAAAATTTGCTTAGATTTTATGTTTCCTGCTGGCTGAAGGTCTGTTTGATACTGAACAGACCAACAAAAGAGACAAATAAGACAGAGCTAATCTGAATAACATTTTCTTTTGATAAGTAACATTAAATACTTCTTGAATCTCATGCAGCTCATGAATCTTGTTTCTCTTACTGTACTTCCCCCAATCTTTGTGAGATAAAACCAGTCAGTAATGGATGTTCCTCCTGTGGTTTCTTGGTTCTTCCCCTCTGGAATTGTCACTCATTGCTGTAGCAGAATAGAAAACTTCAATTTTGAACAACACACCTCAGTCGTAAACAGCTAACGTTAACAAGCTACTATTTATTGCTTTTTTACCATAACTTTACCTGTCTAGTCTTATTAGATGCCTTTCTTTGAGAAACAACCACCAGAGGGTATCCAAAGATTAAGAAAAAGTACAAAAAGAAACCTACTGGAGTGGTTCCTTAAAAGTCACCTTGACCCACCAATGACTAATCAAAGAGCGTGAAAACCCTTCTGTTTAAAATCTTTGCCAGCTCATAGTCTATTATAAACAATGTGATTGATATTCCATTACTAATCCCAATAACTCTCACGGTTCTCAATGCACCCTTTGGTAAGATGGTGGTACTAGGTGTTGCAAGTTAAATTGTTTGTACTGTATTATATTTACCTGTCAAATATTTGTAAGTTTGACCTGCTCAGTATGTAGCAGCTTTGGATTGGATATTCAGCATAGGAAAATTAGACTCATTTCTTCTGACAGCACTTGTAAAATGATATATATGTAACTCGCCACCTCTGATACTTTTACAACAGGAGTGAAAATAAATTTGCCTGTCTATATGTCATGTTCATGGATAATTTGTGGTGAGGAGAGGTGATTGGTAATTTGACTCACTATGATGGTAAACACTGGCTGTCACATCAATCCACAGTGTTGTTCCTCTTTTCTCTACTTGACTGGCAAAGGTACAGTTCCTTAGATAAGAAAAATGTTTTGACATTTTCTTGTGCTACTAGAGGTATTAATGCGCAAATGAACCTGTTCCGGAGACGGGAAGGTGGTAGAACTAGAGGTCATGAATTGAAGTTGAAGGGGGTGCAGACTGAGGAGTAATGTCAGGGAGTATTTTTTCACAGAGAGGGTGGTGGATATGTGGAATGCCCTCCTGCGGGAGGTGGTGAAGATGAAAACAGTAATGGAATTCAAACATGCGTGGGATAAACACAAACACAAAGGAATCCTGTTTAGAAGGAATGGATCTATGGAATCTTAGCGGAGAATGGGTGGCGACACCGGTAATTGGAGAGTAAAACCAATTCTGGGCGGACTTCTATGGTCTACGCCCTGATGGTGGCTGAATAGATATGGATGGGCTGGAGTATAAATTTTAAGGGGCTGCGACGTTAGCTTCAGAGCTTTCAGTACAAGAACAGTACTGGGCAGACTTCTACGGTCTGTGCCCTGAGAAAGGCAGGGACAAATCAAACTTGGGTATACTTAAAGTATCACATACCATGTAAAATGAGTTTATCTTGTTAGGCAGACTGGATGGACCGTTCAGGTCAGTGGTGTAGCCACAGGTGGGCTTGGGTGGGCCAGGGCCCACCCAATTTATGGCTCAGGCCCACCCAACAGTAGCACATGTTTAGTGGTAACTGGTGGGAATCCCAAGCTCCTCCAACTGAAGATTTCCCCTGATGGTAACAAAAACGCTACTCGCCACGACACCTGCTCATGCTCAGTTTATAGTGCAAGCCTGCTGCCAAGGTGGAAAGAAGTGTTTTCCCACCAGCTACATAGTAACATAGTAGATGACGGCAGAAAAAGACCTGCACGGTCCATCTAGTCTGCCCAACAAGATAAACTCATATGTGCTACTTCTTGTGTATACCTTACCTTGATTTGTATCTGCCATTTTCAGGACCCAGACCGTTGAAGTCTTGCCCAGCACTAGCCCCACCATCCAACACCAGCCCCGCCTCCCAATTTCGGCTAAGCTTCTGAAGACACAGACCGTAGAAGTCTTGCCCAGCACTAGCCCCATCATCCAAACACCAGCCCCGCCTCCCAATCTCGGTTAAGCTTCTGAGGATCCATTCCTTCTACACAGGATTCCTTTATGTTTATCCCACGCATGCTTGAATTTCGCTACTGTTTTCATCTCCACCACCTCCCGCGGGAGGGCATTCCAAGTATCCACCACTTCCTGACATTTTTTTTGATTCTGCCCCCCTTCAATTTCTAGTTCTACCGCCTTCCCATCTCCGGAAAAGGTTCGTTTGCGGATTAATACTTTTCAAATATTTGAACGTCTGTATCATATCACCCCTGTTTCTCCTTTCCTCCAGGGTATACATGTTCAGGTCAGCAAGTCTCTCCTCATACGTCTTGTAACGTAAATCCCATACCATTCTCGTAGCTTTTCTTTTCTTTGGTGAGATCATTTTTTTTGGGGGGGGGGGGGGAGGGAACACTTGGTGCCCATCCAATTCTTGCCTAGGCCCACCCAAAATCTGTTGTCTGGCTACGCCCCTGGTTCAGGTCTTTATCTGCCGTCATTTACTATGTTACTAGGAAGATGTACGTTTATCTAGATTAGATATGCAAGGACACGTGACTGTGCCCTAAGTACAAGTGAATGTTTTCTTTCTTTTCAGCTCATCAGCAAGTCATGGGTGGCTTCTAGAAAGGGAATGTTTCAATATTTGGGTATCTTGTAGTTTACTCATTTCTGCTTTGTTTCAGCAAGAAATAAACTACACTGAGACTTGTACATACCAAGAATACTCTCTGGCCTCTGTCTTGGCAGCAGTGCTCCTGTGTGAGTTCATTATTGGGTTTCTTGGTAATGGGGTGGCTCTCTGGATCTTTTGCATGAACATATATAGAAATCAGTCCTTAGTGCATGCCGACAGGCAAATTACCACAAAATGCTTTAATGTGTTTGGAAGAAAGCCTCTTCCTGCATTAAGCACATGTTAGTGCTTAACACGATTTAGTAAAATGGCCACTAAGGTTATGTATTGTGAATTTATCAAAGCCTACTTTTATTTAATAGTAAGAGAAAAATTCATTTTCTGGGTGAAGTTCACAGGACTCTCAGTCTAACATCATATGATTATTTTATGTACATCACATTAGATGATTAGCTGGGGGTTTATAAATGTTATAAATATCACTAGGGAAAACACAACTCTTCGTTTTGTACTGACTGTTCTTGAACTATTTGGTTTCAAACACATTCTGCAGACTAGTGGTAGCCATTAAAAACCATGCTGTGTTTAAGTCTGGGATGTTACAGAACTTTGAAAACATCCAACAGAAGAAAGTCCAGACATAGGAACACGACCATAGACACCACAGAACAATTGCGGTTCACATGCCAGCAGTGGCGTAGCTAGATCCAGTATTTTGGATGGGTCCAGAGTTAACTTAGACGGGCCCTTCCACATCATGTACGGCATAGGAGCCAACTTTTCAAAATGATTGGGGGTGCTAAACCCAACAAATATTACCCCTCCCTGGACACACTTAAGGAGGTTGCTTAATATTGGGGGTGCTGAAGCACCCACAGCACCCACAGAGTTGGATCCTATGATGTAGGGTTTTTTTTCACCTACCTCATCAACATCTCTCTTCTTCCGCAGAGTCTTGGCATCTGCCCACCCGTTGCTGAACCCCGTCTCTCCCCAGTGTACCTTACAGGCATCCCCGGTGCCTGCAGTGATCCATTATTGCTGCCTGCGCCGGGCCCGCAGGCTTCCATTGGCCAGATCCCGCAAGACAGGAAGCAGGAAATGACATCAACAAGGGCGGGACATCACCCAGGTCCACCCGTAGCTATGCCACTGCATGCCAGAAGTATTCTGAATCTTGGTAAGGTGAAAAGAATGCCCTGGTTATCTGTTTTGCTAAGGTGCTGTGCACTGTGACCTGCCAAGTCTTGTGTGTCTTCTTCCTTCTAATGGTGTGTTGTGGATGAATGTCTTGAGACAGAACATTCTATAGGGTAAAAATATCTGTCTATATCATGCTATATCCTACCACTTTGTTTTCTATGCTTCCAATAAAGTTGTTGCTCTGCATGTGCTGTTTTTGCCTCTTCTAGTGGTACACACTAGGTTTTGCTTATTAATTTATGGATTGTATTTCCTCCCCTCCCCCTTTTTCCTGATGCACCATGCTTGTGGATGCTGCGTTTTATGGAGGTGAGACTTCTGAGCTTAGAGGACACTTTGTGATGGTTGTGCCAATACCAACTGTTCCTTGGGTTCCACGGAAAACACTCATTAATTCTCTTTGTAAGAGGAAATGCTGTGTGAGCTTGTCATAGTGATCCTTATTTTAGAAGCTCTATTCATATTTTGAAAGTCTGAAAACCAGCATTTAGACATCCATATTGCATGGATGTCCAAATCTCAATTTTATAAAGTCAGGATATGGCCATCTAAAACTGTAGTAGCAAGGAAACGTGGTCTGGGTGTGTTTTAGAGGACTAGGGAGGTGCCAAAATATGGACATCCAACTCCAGTTTTAGAAAGGGTAGGGACAGCCATGTTGGAGTGGAGGAGTGGCCTAGTGGTTAGGGTGATGGACTTTGGTCCTGGGGAACTGAGGAACTGAGATTCCTGGCACAGGCAGCTCCTTGTGACTCTGGGTAAGTCACTTAACCCTCCATTGCCCCATGTAAGCCGCATTGAGCCTGCCATGAGTGGGAAAGCACGGGGTACAAATGTAACAAAAATAAATAAAATGTCCAAAAAGATGGATTTCCATATTTAGACCTGGTACTTGGCATATCCAGGTTACAGAAAGGATTGAACAGTTCTCCACTGGAGGGAGTAAGGGAAGTCACAATAGGTATTTTTCTGTCCCTGGAGGGCTCACAATTAAAAAGAAGAAGAAAAAAAAATGGAATGCCATTTAAAAAGAAATGCAAAGGGATTTGAACTGGTGATCTCCGATTCGCTAACCATTAAGTTATTCCTCTACATGGAGGGCTTTGTGGCCATTTTATAATATGGACATTGCTTTGCTGTCACTGTGAGAAGTATGTAAATATATTGCTTTTTCATTTAACATAATTACAAAAATAACTTATGCCCTGGTAGAAAGGAACTCTTTAGGGATGGACTATACTTTTGTAGGCCCTTCCTAACAGAAACCACCATATTATAGCTTTTTCAAATCATTAACAAAAGAAACTCTGTTAGTTTAAAGTAAGGTGTGCAAAGTGATAAAAGTGCTGAGAGAGAGAGAGAGAGAGAGAGAGAGAGAAGAAAGGAGGGGTAAGAAGCCTAAAGAGCTGAAACAACAATGTATGTAAGCTGTAAGACTATGGACAAAGGGGAAGATGGAATATGCCATGTGCTAAACTATTCAAAGCTCTCACATAAAGGTTTAAAGATACAAAAAAATGCAGACCAAGCAGAACTAACAATGGACAGGGGCTCAGCTGCTAGGGTGATGGAAAATTTTTAGAGGACTGTCATATGATAATTAACAATGATGTATTAGGGGTTGGTAAATGTGATCAATATCCAATGAAAAACTTAGGGGCAGATACTTAATGTAACTAAAAAGAAAGGGTATAAAACCTGTAAACATTAAGAAGGGATGTGCCTCTTGCTTCTAGAGACAACCATCTTTGCAAAGGTGTATTTTGAAATAATAAATTAATTAAGATCTGTTTCACCAAATCTGGTTTTATAAGTTGGTTTTTTTTTTGTATAAGTTCTCAGGTTATCTGGGGGCTGTTTATAACAATTACAAAAATGTGCTCCAGATGTTTTTTCTTTTCTACTTCAATTTATTACAAACAAATCCCCCCTCTCATATACATACATTTACTGTTTACAAAATAAGCTCCACAAAAATTAACACTTTTTATACTGTACATGTTACACACCCAGCCTGTCACTTAATCTCTTTTCAGTGTTTTCCCCTTGTTCTTATCCCGTCCTGATAGCTCATATGTATTACCCGACCATCTAGTCCAAATTTCAGATCCGCAAAAGTTTATTCTTCAACAATGTTCTTATAATTCTCAAGCCTGCATCAATCCATGCTTGATTCTGTATACCATCAAAATCTTTTTTTTTTGAACCAACTTGCCATTCCCGGGAATTCCTTGCTTCTTCATTGATGTCCCACATGAACTTCAACAGTACTTTAAAGCAGCATTCACTGCACTCCTGGTTCTCAAACCTTTATTACTACTTATTCATCTATGACAATGGGTCTGAATGCCCTCGATGTTACCGTTCATCCATTGTAGAAGCCCCAAACAACTTCAGAAGAGCTTTATTCAAAACAGTTCGATATTCACAAATCACCACTCGCTCTCTTCCACGTTCCTCAATGCTGGCCGCGTTTCGATATCCTCTTCCTCAGGAGGAAAATACTATTTTCCTATAAATCACAATAACCAAAATATAACTTGACATCATCACCCCCCTTTTTTTTCTTACTTAAAAAAAAAAAAGATTATCCACATTACTCAATTTTAATAATTTAAATACCATTTCTAGCTACTCACCAGCAGGACTAACGTCCAGTCTCAGTCACGGACTACTGATCCTCAGGCTTCATGCCCTTACAATCTACTACCCTGATTAAATACTCTTAGTCAGAGTGTACCCACACCCTTTTCTTAAAGGAACCCATCGTAGATCCACTCGACTTCCATGTTTAGTCCATTCGGGCATGAGTCTATGATTATAATGATAGCAGCAATCAAAAAGTTTGAAAATAACTGCTGCTTAAGTATGAGACTTTGCCTATAATCTCCACCATTAGATTCTCCCTTAGCACTCTACTTTTCTTGTTTTTCAAGTTATTTCTAGAATAAGCAGCATAAAATCAGTTTTACTGTTTTGGGATCTTGCCAGGTACTTGTGACCTGGATTGGCCACTGTTGGAAACAAGATACTGGGCTTGTTGGACCTTTGGTCTGTCCCAGTATGGCAGCACTTATGTTATTATAATTAAAATATAAGCCACAAAAGGAAGGGAGGGAGTGATCTGAAGACCTATTGTTTTCCTTTGACTTCAACTGCTCTTTGCCATTTCATCACCAGAAGTTACCACCTAAGGTGACTACCTAGTTTACTTAATGGTTAAGGAAACCCTATATGGTATTATTATACTACTATACTAACTCTTATACTTCAATGGGATATGAGTGGATGAGAAGTAAATACATCTGGTAGAGCAGATGACGGTTGTGTGATCTGATGCAATTGTTCTGCACAGTTGGCCATCATTCATCTGCTGTCCTGGCATACAGTGCCAGCTAAGATGCAGAAACTGTCTGTGAAAGCTAGTTTAGATCAGTAATGTTGCGAGGAAGGGGGATAAGAGTTGTGATGGCTAATAAAAAACAGATTAGAGCTTCATAAATAAACATAATATGGTGCTGATCACTGAAAAAATATCTGCTTACATGCATTTTGTCATATGTGACAATTTACTTTCTTTAATTTATTTTTTACACTGATGCTTTAGACACTTTGGGGATAATTTTCTAAAGTACTGCACACACAGTTGCTATTATAGAATACTAGTAAGTCCATAGTTACACACCTAACTTTAGTTATGAGTACCCTCGCCAGCTCCATGGCTGGTGTAAATACTTGCACCTAACTGTAGGCAGGTGGGCACGTAACTGCTAGCATTCTATAACCTGTGTGGACAACTGGTAGCCACGCCCCTGCCAGGGCCATGCCCCCTTGCAGTTGCTTGCTATATATTTTGCATGTGCAGTTTGCAGAATTCTAAGAGCGGTTATGATTAGCACCAATTATATCTAATAATCAGTCATTAATGCCAATCAGCAGCTGATTATCATATTAAGTTGCACAAGTAACTTACAGTATTCTAGAACTTGCACATGCAACTTTACACATTATATACTATACATTCTATATAATGCGACTTAAGTTGTGTGCACAAATTCAGTCATATTCTGGATTTGTGCATGCAACTTAATTAGCGTAACAAGGCAATCGGCACTGATATTTGAACATCAATTATTGACACTAATCGGTATTACATAGAATTTATGCGCACAAACGCCCAAGCGTATTCTATACTGTGATGCATAAATTCTAAGACATGAATTTAAAAAGGGGGCATGGCCTTGGGTGTGGAATGGGTGGGTCATGGGTGTTCCTAGATCTTACGTGCAGTGTTATAGAATATGCCCATTCCGCACGTAATTTAGGTACCAGCATTTACACCAGGTTTTCATTGGCATAAATGGCTGCAACTAAATATAGTCACAGAAAACAGGTGTTGGGCATATTCTATAAACTATGCCTAGATTTAGGCATATTCTATAAATTGTACCTATATTTAGGTGTGGTTTATAGAATACGCCTAGGCGTATTTTGTTTGTGCCAATTTTTTAGTCATGATATATACAATAATGCCCTAACCCCCTAATTCTATAAAAGTTGACAAAAATAGCGTGTGCAATTTAATTGAACAATGTGCTAATTAGTACCAATAATTGGCCTTTTAACAAGCAATTATTGCGCTAATTAAATTTAATTGGCATTTATGAGGGAAGGCCCGCCCGAGGCGGTCTGCTGCTTTCACACAGAAGGCGCTGCGCTGCCGATTTTGAGATTTTTTTTTAAATGAAGATGGTTGGATGGCAGACAGAAAGGAGCTGATGGTAGGTAGGTGGAGACTGGGGACTGCGGCGCCAGCGGCCTGGGAACAGGAGAGGGCAAGCGACCCCGGCGCCGGGCCCTCCTTGGAGTCCCGGGCCCGGGGAATTTTGCCTCCCTGCCCCCCCTCTCGGCGGCCCTGTCCTCGTGTCGTGTACTGCTAGCATGTAGATGTATGCTGGACAGGGCTCCCCATTTCTCCTCAATGCTCTGTAAACCCTAACGCCAGCTCCGAGCTGGCATAGGCTTTACAGCGGTAGCAGCACTGGGGAGGAATACTAACGGCCCTGTTTAGCATGCATTTGCATGTTATTAGCATTGAGAGCCAGCGAGCGCATTGTTACACATGCTCACCGGCTCTGATCCTGGGATGCAAGCAAATGTGGGTGCTAGTCCGGTGCTAATGGCCCGTAGCGCCCATGTTTTCTTTGATCATCTGGGCCTCTGTTTGTTATATTTCTATTTTATTCATTTGACTGGTCCTTATTCCATGGACAGTCATTTTATAACAAGTGACGACAACGATTAAATCATAAAGGTAACTTTAATAAATAAGGGGAGTCTTGAAATAATAGAGAAAAAGCCCATTAAAGAGAAGATTACTGGCAGATCATTTTAGCCAGACAATGAAGTGCTGGAGCTCTGCCAATAGATAGACGATAGGTGGAAAGACAAGAGGAGTCACCATAAAATAACAGACATAGCAAGGAAAACAGAGGACGTAAATCATAAAGCTGGAGGAGAGGTCAGCATGAACAAGTGTATTTATGAGCAAATTTCATAAATAAGAAGAGTGCAGGGAGTGACAGTCTGGAAAATGGAGAGCATGTCATCCATCTGGAAAACATAAAACAAAAACCTTACGCTTACGTAAATGATTAGGGCTCTTTAGACCCTTGTAACAATTGCTAACCCTGGAGAGGGGACTGCCTCCCTGCCATCACAAACCAATAGCACCCCCTCTCCCCCACTATGCGACTTCCGCACTTAAGCCAATTAATCTTACAAATAGGCCGCAACTCGCTTTATTTAAAACATTTGAACATTTTAATCAACAGCAGTGTTTTTTTTAAATCTGAGCTACAAATAAAATAACATTGAGATCACCTCACTGCTTGCCATGACAGCTAAGCAGTTCTTGACCGCTGCCCCGCCTTAACAGCTAGGTCCAAAGAGCGTGGACCTCCATGCCAACTTAACATTTAGGTCACCTGACCCACCTAGAGACTTACTCTCAGAGTATTACCTATGCTCTGGCTCATCCCTTCTGAGCCAATACCCCATAGCTCAGGTAACTGCGAGCTGCGACACAGAACAGCAACCTCATTGACATAAGAGCAACTACCTACAAAAACAAGAAAGTCATATAAGAGGGTGGGAGGGTGAAAGGCCCTGCTACTTGGGAGGAGCTCCACTAAATACCGCCAGGCAAGGCCCGCCTCTTTTCCCCAGGAGCCAATCAATCCTCTCAAATTCCAGCGGGGCGTGAATTTAAAAAATAAACAGGCCATCACAGTTCGTCCACCCTGCTCTCGTGCTCTCCTCCATCCCCCCCCCTTCCTCACCCTTGACTTCAGACAAGGCTGCCAGTACCATCAGTCAGCCACTGCTGGGTAAGTCCCCTCTCCCAAGGTTAATCTGGTCCCTCGAGACCTGCTCTCACATCTTGTACTTCTGAAGTGGGGGGGGGGGGGGGGTAAGGAGGATTGAGGGATAGTGAAACTGAGAAGCTGCATGGCTCCTTGCAGTAAATACATTGCTCAAATCAGCAACATTTGGTTTAAAAGTAGAGCAAACCAGATGAATTTTTTAGACATATAGAGGGGCATAATTGAACGGAAACGTCTATCTCCATGGGCGTTTATCTCCGAGAACGGGTCCGTGAAGGGACGGACCGAAGCGTATTTTCGAAAAACATGGACGTTTATCTTTTTTTGAGCTGGGCGTTTTTGTTTTTCAACGATAATGGAAACCGAAAGCGCCCAGCTCAAAAACAAAGACATTTATTCGTGGGAGGGGCCAGGATTCGTAGTGCACTGGTCCCCCTCACATGCCAGGACACCAACCGGGCACCCTAGGGGGCACTTAAAAAAAAAAAATAAAATAAAACAGCTTCCAGGTGCATAGCACCCTTCCCTTGGGTGTTGAGCCCCCCAAATCCCCCTCAAAACCCACTGCCCACAAGTCTACACCATTACTATAGCCCTAAGGGGTGAAGGGGGGCATCTACATGTGAGTACAGTGGGTTTGGGGGGGCGGTTTGGAGGGCTCCCATTTACCAGCACAAGTGTAACAGGTGGGGGGGATGGGCCTGGGTCCACCTGCCTGAAGTCCACTGCACTCCCTAATAACTGCTCCAGTGACCTGCATACTGCTGCCAGGGAGGTGGGTATGACATTTGAGGGTGAAAATAAAAAGTTGTGAAACGGCATATTTTGTGGTGGGAGGGGGTTTGTGACCACTGGGGGAGTCAGGGGAGGTCATCCCTGATTCCCTTCAGTGGTCATCTGGTCATTTAGGGCACTTTTTGGGGCCTTATTCGTGGAAAAACAGGGTCCAGGAAAAGTGCCCTAAATTCTCACTAAAAAGGCATTTTTTTTTTCCATTATCGGCGAAAGGCGCCCATCTCTGATCGCCCGATAACCACACCCCAGTTCTGCCTTCACCACACCTTCGACACGCCCTCATCAACTTTGTCCGCATCTGCGACGGAATGCAGTTGAAAACGTCCAAATTCAGCTTTCGATTATACCACTTTATTCGTTTTTGTGAGATAAACGTCTATCTCCCGATTTGGGTCACAATATAGGCGTTTTTCTATTTCGATTATAAGCAGGATAGTGAACCAAATATCAATGTATAAGTAGTAAAACCAAGACTTCTCAGTCTCCTGAATCATGAGAAATGGATGAGTACTACAGCTTATGCTGCTGGTTTGACTGTTGTGTCTTTATTTCTAGGACTTTGCTGTATATCTTTTGTATAATATCTCTTGCATCTATGGAAAATTTTCACAAATAAATAAAATAAACACCAAACCGTAGTAAGGCAACTCTTCCTAGGTTAAAATCTTGTACTCAGTGAAAAATGCAACACTTTCTATCGTGCACAGATTGTCAGTTTACAACATATTTAGCAAAAATGCTGCCTAATAGCAACGAGATAAATATCAACCTGAACTTAGTCATCAATAGCAGTATCCTCTTCTATAGTTCACCGTTTGCTCAGTCGCCTCTGAACACTGTGTAAAGTCTTCGGATTTAGCATCCCTGTTAATATTGCCAGGGTATTTACAAAGCAGCAGTGATGCTGAACCAGTCCAAATTGGTCCGGACCGGACCCAACCATTCTGACTGGTCCAGAATGGTGCTGTGAGGGAGGACTGGTACAGTGGCAGGTGGCCCTGAGAACTGAGGTTGCAGTTTAGCCACCTTACAGCATGTGGCGTTAACCTGCCATGTCAGAGGCTGAGTCACAGGTGTGGGGCTTAGGCTGGATGGTGATAGTAGTTAAATGCCCTGAGACAGTGGATGAGGGAGACCCCTAGCAAGATGTCTCCTGGAAGATGACCGGAAGTGAAGAAATTCTCCCACGGCGTCTTAACACTGTAATATGTCCATATGACAAGGAGGTGTGGCCTGGGGGTGTTTGGGGTGGGACTAGGAAGAGCCCAGAATATGGACATCCAACTCTGATTATAGAAGGGGAGGGGACCTCCAAATCTAAAAAGATGGACTCCATATTTAGGGTCTCTGTTTGAGCAGCAGTACACTGGAGGGATTAAGGCTTGACACCTCCTTAATCCCTCAGTAGTTGCTGTCCCTCTTCCTCTCTCCTGAAAGTGAAACCAGCAAGGGATACCGGGCTCTATAATAGCTTCGGGTGTTATGGACATTCTTAACAGAGCAGCATATAGATCTGAGGAGTAGCCTAATAGTGCAGTTAACAGGGGCGTAGCCAGACACCTACATTTGGGTGGGCCTGGGCCCAAGATGGGTGGCAGGCCCTGTCCCACAAGTGATTTGGTCTCTCACTCTCTTGCCTGCATGCCATATGATCTCTCAAACATCCCCCCTACCCCGCATACCTTTTAAATAGCAGATTTTCACCAGCAGTGAGCAGCAACTAATACACACTGCTCAGGTTGGCCCCACAGTCTTCCCTCTGATGCAACTTCCTGTTTCCGCATAGGCGGGAATACATCAGAGGGAAGGCTGGTATGCAGGAGGGACAGTTGTTGAGAGTTTTCTGCTGGTGGGGCTTAGGGATCCCTGCCAGACACATCATAGGTGTGCTGCTACTGGGTGGGCTTGATCCCAAAGTGGGTAGGCCTAGGCCCATCCAGGCCCACCCCTGGCTACACCACTGGTGCAGTAGACTGAGACTCAAGGGACTTAGGTTCAAATCCCATTTCAACTTTTTTTTTTTTAATTGTGAGCCTTCCAGGACAGAAAAATACCTACTGTACCTGACTATATAAGATGCCTGCAAGCTTGAAGGCTAATGACGTCGGATACATTCAGGAACAGTAGGTATTTTTCTGTTCCTCAAAGGCTCACAATAATGGCGTAGCCAACAGCAGACCTCAGGGATTGGGACCCCCCCCTACTTTGGGCGCAGGTCTCCTTCAAACTTGCGGTACCAGATGCCTGGCTAACAGGGATGCTCAAGCCCCGCCAGTCAAAGAGATTCACTGCTGGAGCCCCCGCCCATGCTGCCTGAGCAAAAGGACGTTGTTGAGGTGCTCCAGCCACTAATGCTGGCACTTCCGCACGTGCTTAATTCATGTATTAAACTGAGCATGCATGGAAGTGTTGGCATCGGAAGCTAGAGCACCTGCTGACTTCCTCGCTGCTCAGGCAGAGGCTTCAGTGGTGAATCTCATCAGTTGGTCGGGCATGAGCATCTCTACTAGCAAAGGTATGATGCAGTGGCAGCAGCTGGGAGGGGGGAGATAAAATTCTTGGCCCCCTCCAAAATTAAGTTCAGTCTCACAATTAAAAAAAAAAATCACAAGCAGCTGAAGTAGGATATGAACCTGGGTCCCCTGATTCTCAACCCACTGCACTAACCATTAGGCTACCCCTCTGCTCTGCACAGATGTCTGTGACCATTTTATAAAATGTATAGTAATTTAACACCTAACTCCAAAGGCATTAATGTCCAATTTAAATATCCATACATTTAAATATTGTTGGATCCATCAGAGGTGCAACATTCAGCCCTTAGGCAATAAGCTTAGCCTTATCAAATTAGGTTAATAAACCTCAAGTATGAACCTGCTTGGAGACAGACCTTGATACAGCCGCATGGCGAAACGTGAATTCATGTTGGTTCAGTGGGTCTCCTGATTTCTTTTTTTTTTTGTTGCTATAATTGAAAACAGAAAAAAAAAGAAAAAGAAGAACAAATAAATAATGATAAGTACATTTTAAAAAAAGCAATTGAAGAGGATTTTGTGTTTATGGCTCGATGATGATTGCATCTTCACCCTAATTTGATATGGCTACGCTCATTGCCTAAGGGTTGAATGATGCGCCTCTGATGGAACCAACAATATTTAAATGTATGGATATTTAAATTGGACATTAATGCCTTTGGAGTTAGGTGTTAAATGAATATATCAATTGTCTACCTCCTCCATGCTATAGAATAATTGTGCGTAATTAGATATAACTCATTTTATAAGATGAACATTCCTATGCTGCCACACAGATGTTCATATCCCTTGTTTTCGCCTGTTCATAAATTAGGACATTTCAGTTTGTAAAATGGATGTTCATTCTGGACGTGTCCATCTCACATATATTTTAGAACAGGCTGTATCCTGAGATGAACGTCCGTTGGTGACGTTCTGAGTTGGACATCCTTTCTGAAATGCTCCTCAACATGCATTCATATGCTGAAGTCATTGGTCAATTGAAGGCAGGAGTACCAGAAAATATTTTCTTAAAATGCTTTAACTGAGTATAGGTTTCCACTAAATCTATATGACAATAACATTAAATATTCTAGAGTTTATCTGTCTGAGTGTAACAGACAGCTGTGCTTGTGTGGAGCAAACTGCTGGAGAAGTCTGTCACCTGTTCAATTAATTTTTTTCTCTGCTCTAATTGCAACAGCTTCATTAGTGCAGTCCTGTTATCAGAAGCGTAGCTTGATGTCAGGGGAGCAGACCTTTTGTAAAATAGGTGCTGGTGCAAGGCCTAATTTGCATAGGTGCCATTGCACTCAAAATCTGATTGGGAGAGCAGCTACTCCCCTTGCAGCCCACCTAGCTATGCCTCTGTCTGTTATTAAAATAGAAACATGCAGGGCCGTGCCAAGGGTCTCTGGTGCCCCCCTGCAGACTATCAGTTGGTGCCCCCCCCTGCAGACTATCAGTTGGTGCCCCCCCCCCCCGTCTCGCTTCTTCATTAGATGTTTCTCCATTGCTACCTGTCTTTCCTTTAGACTGAAAACTACAGGCCCAGCCAGACCTGACAAAAGGGTCTACCACACCCTTCAATGTCAAGCATATACTAGAAAACTGTAAATTAGCTTACACAGGAAAGCAGTTTAAAAAAATAAACACAATTCCTGCTGTTTCTTAACACTGCTCTCCAGAGAAAGCACTGCCTTTATAAAGAGGCTTTTCAGTGGGACTTAGCCTATTAAAAACTATTAGCATAATTAGGAATGGCCAGCCCTTGTAACTGCAGAGACCTAAGCTTTGATTATGCATGTTCCCGTCTTTGTTACAGTTGGGGGGGGGGGGTCCTCTTCATCTCATTTACACAGTCTGACCTCCCCTTGCTCACTGGGAGCCCATTCTCTTGGAGACTGCTTTACATTGCAAAATAAGATAGCAGATGTAAATTCTCAAAGTGGACATATTCCAAACACTAAAATGAAAAAAAAAAAACGATTTTTTTCTACCTTTGTTGGCTGGTGACTTTCTTTTTCTGATCATGCTGGCCCAGTATCTGATTCTGTTGCTGGTATCTGTCCTCTTAACTCTGTATCCAGGGCTTCCTTTCCACTGTATGTATCCCTCATTGATAAGTCTCTGACTCTAAAGTTTAGCAATTTCATTAAAGCAAAATGTATTTTCAAATATCACAAACTCTCCCTATCCAAGCAGAATGTTTTATATAAAAACAAACACACAAAAAAAGCAATCAGATTTTTACTTACCAGCTATTCTACACTATACGTCAGCTAAACTTCCTCAGCCAATTAAATGGATTTTAGCTGTAGCTATGATAATTATGTACACATCATTGCAGTCATGCCCTCCTCTGTGTACATGCTCAAAAAATAAAAACTTTGAACCACTTACAGATAACAATTACACTATTTATTTTTTATTTCTCCCCAGTCTCACTTGCACACCTGCCTCCAAACCTGTTCTCTTTAATTTGAATGTTGTTCCAGCTCACCCTGAATGAAAGTTGTTCACACACCAAAGCCATAAATAGCTGCTGGTTGTACTCTTTGAAACAGCTTTAGCAGAGCAGCGTGTCTGTCTCAGCAGTGGTGGGCTACCTTTACTTCCTGATGTGGGAAGGGCAGGGGAGAGAGGAGAATCACAACTTCAGGTAAAAGATTTTGCAAGTGAGTGGCGTCCTCTAGAGGTCGGCGCCCCCCTGCATTGCTTACCTCGCTTACCATGTCAGCACGGCCCTGGAAACATGGTGAGGGGAGTGGCCAAGATAGTGCTCTGAAGTAGCAAGTAAGATGAGCTCTGACGCTCTCCCCTGGAATGGGAAATAAACATAAGGGGAAAGCTTGGGACTAGAGAGCTGCACGGGAACGGGGTTTGCGGGAATCCCGCGGAACCCACGGGATTCCCACAGGAACGGAAGCAGTTCTGTGGGGTTCCCATGGGGACGGAAGCAGTTCTGCGGGGTTCCCGCGGGGACGGAAGCAGTTCCTGTCGGGTTCCCGCGGGGATGGAAGCAGTTATGCGGGGTTCCCGTGGAAGTGTAAGCTACACCTGCACCAGCCTCTCATCTACCGAGTACCAAGTTCTTTGAGTGCTGTCTTCTTCTCCTCCTCCTTCTCCTCCTCCTCCTCTTCCTCCTTACTTTAACAGCACAAATGTGGAAAATTTTCCATTAAAGAGGTGGTAGAGACACAAATGTTGATGGAATTCAAAAAGGTGTGGGATGAACACAGAGGATCTCTAATTAGAAAATGGAAGTTATAAAAAAACTAACCTTAAATGGCTGCATGTGTGTGGATGTGTGAAGTAATGCTTAGATGGCGACTCTGGCTGTGATTAACTAGGGCCAATACCGGGCAGACTTGTATGGTCTGTGTCTAATATATGGAAATCTGGTTTAGGATGGGCTGGAAAGGGCTTAGACAGCAACTTCAGTGGCTGGAACATAAGGACAGTTCTGGACAGATTTTTACGATCTGTGTCCCACAAATGAGAAGATGAATAGACTGGAGTGGGCTTCAACGACAACTCCAGCAGTTGGAACATAAGGATAGGGCCTGATAGACTTCTATGGTCTATGTTCCAGAAACACAAAAGAAAGACCATAATCAAGTATGTAATATCACATTCGTTGATTTAATCATGAATTGATAATGAGTGTGACTATTGGGCAGACTGGATGGACCATTCAGGTCTTTATTTGCTGTCACTTACTATGTTACAATTAATCCTCTTTGCTCCCAGGCTGATGAGCAGACCTCAGCTCTGACACAGGCATGAGCATCAGATGTCACCTGACCTACTGGCGCGTGCATGTGGTGACCTCTCAGCACACAATGCCCTTAAATCAGAGACAAATCTTACATGTGCACACCAGAATGTTCTAAGTCAGTGGCATTCCTAGCCTGGATGACACCCGGGGCGGATCGCCGATGTGCCCCCCCTGGGTGCAGCGCGCCCCCCCAGGTGAAATGACACCCCCCCTAGGTGCACGCCACTGGGGGGGGGTGCCACAGCACGCGCCTGTCAGCTCCGAGTTTGCTAACTTCGCTCGTTCGCTACAGCTCCCTCTGCCCCGGAACAGGAAGTAACCTGTTCCGGGGCAGAGGGAGCTGCAGTGAACAAGCGAAGTTAGCTAACTCGGAGCCGACAGGCGCGCGCCGTGGCACCCCCCAGCGGCATGCCCCCGGGGTGGACTGCCCCCACCTCCCCCCCCTTGGTACGCCACTGTTCTAAGTTTCAGCTTCCATTCCTTCCTTGCCTACAGTGCTGTGGCTCAAATCCAGAGAGAGACTGAGGGAGCTGACTGGAGTTTTCTTTTATGCACCATTAAATTCTTACAGTGATGGGTGGGGATGGGTTACATTTTTGCGGGGATGGATGGGGATGGGTAAGATTCCAGTGGGGACGGGTAAGATTCCAGCAGGGACAGGCGGGGATGGGTAAGATTTCTGTCCCCGTGCAACTCTCTACTTGGGACTTCCCCTCAGAGTCTCAGGAACTGACACTTTTAGGCAAGTTACTATTCAAGTTTATTTAAAATTTGATATACCGCCCATATAACAATCAGGGCAGTTCACAATAATAAAACAATATTCAAGAATGAAAAGAACGCCATTTATGACAGACTAGAAAAGCAAAGGAGAAAAAGGTAGAGGAGACTAAAGAATTGAAAACGAAGAAGAAAAATGTTGCAATGGATCCGGGATGACTATCCCGGATCTACTTACTAAATTATCAACTTTATCGCTGGACAGCCCTGCTGGGATGACTTTGTTCTTTGGGGAGGCAGAAACATCTTTGATCCCAGTCCTGTGACAAGTTGCACCTCCTCCAAGTTTGGCTTCTCCAGAGCTGGAACTGCAACTCAGTGTATCACAGCACAAGAGGCCTGCGGCAGAGGGGAGCGTCCGCCTGGGGATACAGGTGCCTGGAACAACTCGTATGGAGCAGAGGGTTCCAAAAGTTGAAGGAAAAATGATAGAGAAAACTGTGTAAGTACACTGGAACAGCAGCTCAATTTAGAACAAAAGATTCTGGAAACTTCAGTTGAAATTTCCCCTCTAAGCCCTTTTTGGGTTTACCATTGCAGTTTTGCATTACTCTGTCACAGCTCTGATGTCTGTTATAGTTGCTAATCAGAAGAGTTCCTTAGAAATATCTGTGACATTTTCATATACCCAGGAGAGACTGGGTAAATTAGAAGGGCAGGTGTCTGAGATGCACAATGTTCAGACAGCCTTAATTAAAGATAAGCTACAGGAGCTCAAAGGAAGCTTGAAAATATAGAAAATTCCCAGCATTACCTGAATTTACACTTCTTGAACTTTCCAAAACATCCTGTTGTACCTCCTATGGATTACTACTACTACTATTTAGCATTTCTATAGCGCTACAAGGCATACGCAGCGCTGCACAAACATAGAAGAAAGACAGTCCCTGCTCAAAGAGCTTCACTTAAAAGAAGTGTTGCTATAGCTAAATAAGCTTTTCCCCCCCTTTGCAAAAGTGTATTATGTCCCTCAAAGAAAATCTGCAGAGGGGGGAAGAAGGTAAAGGACGGATTGCCTGGATCAAACAGATTCTCACGGATCCTCTTCTCAAGCACTTCAAATTCACTCATTAATACCTACAAAAGTGGACTGCTTTGACCATTCTCTGCTGCTACAGGTTATATGTTGATTTCGCCTGTTGCAGTTCATTTTTGCATGTCCCGGGATCCTCTTGGTATTCCCAGACGTTCTTAAATGATGTCACATCATAGGGTCCGCACCAGCAGAGCTCATCACCCAAAGTCCTGTTTCAGTTTCTTCCAGATTCCGCCCCCATAGTAAGAGAATGGTGCATCATAGGGGTAGGACCCAGCAGAGAAAGACAGGATACATCAGTGTGGAGACTCCCTGCCTGATGAAAGAGGCAGCGTTAGTTAAACAAAGAACAGTGTGCCTTGCTTACTGTGAGGGAGTGAGTGATATAGGGGCAGGTGCTTCTAGGAACACCCCCTCACTAGTGTTGAAGTTAAATCACCTTTTGGCAGGTGACTCTATTAGTTGAGTCAAAGGGGCGGGGCTCACACAAGGAGGTGGTTAAATGCCCTGGGGCAGAACAGTTCAAGGAGGCCCCAAGGAAGAGATCTCCAGGGGGAGAGGTCCACAATGAAGGTGTCTCCAGGAGAGAGGTTCCAAGGGAAGGAGTTCTCCCAAAGTGGTGGATAGGCTGCAGTACCTGCGTGGAGAGTGCTAGGGAAGCAATGAGTGGCCCTAGCTCAGAGGTTTGCACCCTGTAGATGCCACGGAATTGCATGAGAAGGAACAAAAGATTGCAAAAAGTAAAAGAGTGCCTTTATTTTCTATGATGACCCAGATTCTGAGGGTCCTAGTTGGAGCCAGGCCTGGACTTATTTATTTATTGATTGCATTTGTATCCCACATTTCCCCACCTCTTTGCAGGCTCAATGTGGCTTACAATACATCATGAATAATATGAGAAAATAGACATTTAGTATTAAAGAAGGATCTTGGTTAATATTATAATGATAAACATGATAGTAGTATAGCAAGCAGATATTATAAGACAGTTCTGCATACGGAGGAGTTCACATTTGTTGATCTTTGTGGTATACCTTATTAAAGAGATGGGTCTTCAGTAGTTTGAGTTTGAGTAACTAGAATTGTACTGAAGAAGATAGAACTGCTAAGAGAGAAGAAAGTAAATGTTATTGGGGTTGCTGCCCAAGGTTGGATGAAGTCTATAATAGGGGAACCGACTGTGTTGCTTTAATTATTTTCAACCAATAAAGAATATAAGAACATAATGTAACCCTAAGGGGTTAAAATAATCTTACCTGGGCTCCTCCAGAGGAAAAAAAAAAAAAGAAGGGTTCTAAAGTGACATCACTATGGGACAACAGCTGAGCAAGCTGAGTCCTGGTTGCCTTGGCAACAGCTTGCTGTTCAGTTGAAAGTTGGGCAGAGAAGATGCAGTTGAAGCAGAAGAGGGAGAGGTTGTGTGCTGCAGTGGGGCTGAGATTGACTGGCCCTTGTAGGAGTGTTTAAGTCACTAATTGACAGAGGAATTTGGAGTGAGGGGAAGGAGTTGTGGTGAGAGCCTGAATTCCAGTTTCCTGAGAGCTTGAGTGTTTTTTTTTTTTTTTTGTTTTGAATTGAAAACTGGGAATATTGGGTTCTGTATGTATGAGTGGTAGCAGGGTAAGAATGGTAGAAGGGAATGGATGTGATTTAGTGGGGAATTAATTGTGAGGGACCTTAATCTGGTCTCCAGTGTATTTAAAGGTTAAATCAGTGTTAAAGTGCTTGTGTAAGGGACAGGGGCGTAGCCAGCCTTCCGTGGGGGAGGGGTCCAGAGCCCAGGGGGAGGGGGCACATTTTAGCCCTCCCCCTGGCGCCCCCCCCCCCCCACCGCCGACATTGCCGCCCCCCCTCCCGCCGTGAACCCGCCGCCGCTGCAGCCTACCTTTACTTTTGCTGGCGGGGGATCCCACTCCCCGCCAGCCAACGTCTACTTCTCATTCGCTTCCTGCTCTTCAATTTGTTTGCTGACGTCCTGCACGTACAATTACGTGCAGGACGTCAGCAAACAAATTGAAGAGCAGGAAGGACTGAGAAGACGTCGGCTGGCAGGGAGTGGGATCCCCCGCCAGCAAAAGTAAAGGTAGGCAGCGGCGGGGGCGGGTTCGCCGGGAGGGGGGTCCTGGGGTGAATCTACGCCACTGGTAAGGGAGGAGGGGGGGGACTGTAATAGAATGTTATGGGAGCAGGAATGTAGAAAGTGAATGCTGCAGCAGAAATCGTGTGAATGCGCTTCAGACCTGCTTCTGTAAGAATAGGGTAACAAAGTGAGATTAGGATTTACAAGTAAGGGTACTTTAATTAAATTTTATTTCAATTAGCAAGAGGCCACAGTGTTGATCACATAAATGTAATGTCACATGCAGGGAAACGCTATTTTAAGATAGGGAGAGAGGGTATTGCCTCCCATTTATTTTATGCAGGGTGAATAAAAGTATCCTAAGGAGCTGGCGGTTGAAGAGGTTCTGGGCCCCCACACAAGAAAGGTTTCCATCTACACCGACAAAGAGACTGAGTTCTCCATAGCTAAGTGACATCTGCCTCACCACTGAAAAGAAAGAGAAAGAAGGAATACTTACCTAATATTCTGGCTGGGGAATAAATTCCTGATGTCCGAAGTGTATGGTTCTGTAAGACAAAAGTGATTGCCAAAGAATCAAATTCTTGGTGTACTTACAAAGGGAAAAAAAACAATTACAGAATTTACTGACAGTAAGGGGTTACAAAGTTGGAATAAATCCAGCACTTCTGTTGGGAATAAGTGCTGGATCCATATAAATCCAGCCTTTCTTGTGGGACTAAGCAGGGGCGTAGCTACGGGTGTTCCCAGGCCCACCCAATTTCAGCTCTGGCCAGCCCACCCACTTTTCCTCCAGGCCCGCGCCAGCCCCAGCTCCCATTGCCGGCCACTGCTGCTTTTCTTGTTGAGCAGCAGGGCCGGTGCTACAAAAAGAAGAAGCGCTCAGTTGACTGAGCTGAGCGCCAATGCTAATGATGAGAAAAAATGTTTTTAAAAAAAGCGCGGCACCACAGGCAGCCTCGAAGCATTGGCTGCTGGCTCTGCAGGCTCCTCCCATCTCTTACATCACTGCCCCTGCTTCGCTCCAGATGGTGGTGGTGGTGCGACGTCAGACTCTGAATCAACAGCGTACAGCATGGCCACGGACGGAGGAGGATGACGAACAAGAACTTTGAAGACCTCGGCGGCTGGCGGGGGTTGGGGTCCCCCGCCAGCTGAATAATTATTTTTAAAAGCAGGCGGAAGCGGACCTCGGCTGGCGGGGGTTGGGGTCTCCCGCCAGCAAAGGTAAACAACGTCAGCGGGGGAGGGTTGGTGGCGGGAGAGGAGGTGGAGAGAGTTGTTGGTGGCAGGGGGGGCTCTGGCAATGGCGGGGGGGGGGGGGTCGGTGGTGCTGGGGGGGCTAAAATGTGCCCCCTCCCTCTGGCCCCCCCTACTGCCAGAGTCCAGATATGCCCCTGCATGGAAGGATGGCAGAGAAAGAGGGAAAACAGATGGAAGGATGGGAAGATAAAGAGGGAAAACAGAAGGATAGGGAGAGAAAGAGGGAAAACTGACGGAAGGATGGCAGAGAAAGAGGGAAAACAGACGGAAGGATTGGGAGAGAAAGAGGGAAAACAGAAGGATGGGGAAAGAAAGAGGGAAAACAGATGGAAGGATGGCAGAGAAAGAAGGAAAACAGATGGAAGGATGGCAGAGAAAGAGGGAAAATGGATGGATGGGGAGAGAGACACTGGATGGAAGGATGGGGAGAGAAAGAGGGGAGTTGGATGAAAGGATGCAGAGAGAAAGGGGAGAGACTGGAAGGATGTGAAGAGAGAAGGGATACTGAACAGAAAAGGGTAGAGAGATAGACACTGGTTAGAAGGAGGGAGAGAGACATTAGATGGAAGGATCAGGAGAGAGGGTAGATGGGTAGAAGAATGGGGAGAGAAAGAGGGAAGACGCTGGATGGAAGGGTAGGGAGAAAGAGGTGACACTGGATGGAAGGATGCAGAAAGAAAGAGGGGAGACTATTGGAAGGATGGGGAGAGAGAGGGGAGACACTGAAAGGATGGGGAGAGAAAGAGGAGAGCTGCTGCATGGAAAGGGGGAGTAGTGAAAGATTGGAGAATAAGAGGAAGGGGCATGGGGAGAACAAGGGTAAGAAAAAGATGAAAAGCCATAAGTAGATGAAGGAAATTAAAGAATGGATAGTAAGAATGAATTAAATCTGGACACAGAGAGAGGCAGAAAAATATTGAAGAAAGCAAAGAAAAAGGAGAGAAAAATGACAAATGGCCAGGAAACCCTGGCAGAAGAGTTAAGCGAAAACGAAGGAAAGCAGAATCTAGAGACTGGGAGCAACACAATGAGAAAAAGTAAATGGCCATACAACAAAGGTAAAGAAAATAATGTTATTTTTAATTTAGGATAAAGTAATATGGTGTTAATAAAGTTTCAGAGACCAATACTTCCTTCCTTAGGTCAGGAGAGGATACCGTAACAGCATTATACTGACCTGAGGCAGGAGGTTTTGGCCTCTGAAAGCTCACTGAAAAGGATTAGGCTATTAAATAAATTGTCTGAAATCGGATGCACTGAAAAGCAGCACTTTACCCTGTGTGACAAATGCATCTGAGTGTGACTAAATTTTGCTGGGGGAGGGGGGTAGAGAGAAACTTTTGTGCCCACCCACTTTGGGTTCAGGCCCACCCAAAATTGGCAGTCTGGCTATGCCACTGGGACTAAGTGCCGTATCTGTTTAGAGCTAGCCTTTGTGTTGGTAATAAGTGCTGGATCCATCTAGATCTAGCCTTTATTGTGGACAAGTCCTGGATCTGTCTAGATCTAGCACTCCTGGTAGGAATAACTGCTGGAAACATTTAGATCCAACCTTTCTTGTGGGAATAAGTGCTGGACCCATTTAGATCCAGCCTTTCAGGTGGGAATAAGTGTTGGATCCATGTAGATTCAGCACTTCTTGTGGGGAAAAAGGTGCTGGATACATCTCAATACAAACTTTCTGGTATTAATAAGTGCTGGATCCATCTAGAGTCAGCCTTTTTGGTAGGAATAAAAGCTGGATTTGTTTAGATCCAGCACTCTTGATGGGAATAATTGTTGGATTTGTTTAGATCCAGCCTTTTTGGTAGGAATAAGTGCAGGAGCCATCTATATCCAGCACTCCTGGTGGGAATAACTGCTGGATCTGTGGTAATAAGTGCTGGATCCATCTAGATCCACCTTTTCCTGTGGGAATAAGTGCTGAATTTGTCTAAATTCAACATTTCTGGTATGAATAAATGCTGAGTCCATCTAGATCCAGCCTTTTTGGTAGGAATAAGTGCTGGATCCATCCAGATCCAGCCTTTCTGGTGGGAATAAATGCTAGATCTGTTGAAATCCTGCCCTTCTGGTAGGAATAAGTACTGGATCCTTCTAGATCCAGCCTTTCTGGTGGGAATAAGTGCTGGATCTGTGAAGATCCAGCCTTTCTGGTGGGAACTAGTGCTGGATCAAGGTGGATACAGACCTTCTGGTGAGAATGAGTGCTGGATCCTGCAGGCAGGAATCTGGTATCTGGCCAGGTTGATCCTATTCCAGGATGGACAGAAAAGTTTTTTTTTTTTTACCATATTAAAGATATTGAGAATTTTCTAAAATTGTTGGACTATACACAAAGGCAAAAGAGCAACACACTGAATATCTGGAGACAGAGGAAATCATGTTCTGCCGGGGACATCTGTAAGCAAGAAAACTAAGATAGCAGGAATGGCTTTATGGTGGAAAGCAAAATCTTCACAAAGCCAAGCTTTTGGCACATCAAAAACGGTCGCCCATAAAGGCGACAGGAGCAATACAGATGATGGAGGAAGCTTTGGGAGAAGTGAGTGCCCAGCCCAGGATATGCCACAGGTGGTGAGTTTTCCTTTTGTGGTGGCATGCAGGAGGACATATCAGAGCTCTCCAGGAACAGTGGTGTGATTTTGGATAATGCCTAATTGGAACTTTCACCTGCATGGACTGAACAGCAAAACAGGGTCTCATAAGCTAAAGAAGGATTATAGATTGAACTTTTAAAATAGCACTGCTATGAAGAGAGAACAGGGCCCGGATGCCTGCCGCACACTACAGCCCTCCCCGGTCCTACCTTTAAAGGCCTGCCGCTTGTGAACTAGTGGCCTCTCCGGGTGTGGGGGGGGGGGGGGGGATATGTATGAAGAGAGAACAGATGAGGATGAAAGGGGGAATGAGTGCAGTGGTGATTATGAGTGTGTTAAGAGGGTGTGAGTGTTGGGAGGAGGGAGTGAGGGGGCAGGAGGATGGGGGGGGGGACATTACAGGGATGACAGAGGGCAGGGAAGTAACCTCTTAGGGGGAAGGGGAGGTGGGAGGGGGAGGGAAGAAGGCAGAATGGAAGGGGTAGAGGTGGAGTATTCTGTTGGGGAGGGGGCAGGAGGGAGAGGGAAGGAAGCCTTGGGCTTTGGGAGTGGAGGGGGTTGGGAGCAATGGGGAGGAGAGGGGTATTGTTTGGGTTGGAAAAGACCAGCCATGGTAATTGGGGGATATAAATTTGGAACATGGGGGGGGGGGGGGGGGTGAATCACCCAATAAAACGTAAGTGGCTATTCAAGCATTTGAAGGATCTTCAGGGAGATATAGGAATGTTACAAGAATTAAAGCTGTTCCCTGAGTAGATGCTTAAACTTAAAGGAGGATACTGGGGAAAAATATATTATTCTTCAGGGGGTTCCAAATCCCGGGGGGGGGGGGGGGGGGTTATTTTGATAGCTAAACAGATTCCCTTGGTGGAGTACAGTTCATCCTGTGATGACCAGGGGTGGTATGTCTGGCAATTAATAATTGGGAATTTACACTTGTGAATTTATATGCGCCGATAGGGCCGCAGTAAAATTTTTATAAGATCTTTTTCATTTGGTTTGAATGGTAGGGAAAGGGGATGTTATCATTGGGGGTGGGAAATGAACATTGCATTAAGACATTTGGACAGGGTGAAAAGATGGAGTAGAGAAGAAATTAAAGAAAGTGCCACCCTCAGAAGGGATCTTATAAGGAATGCATTAGAGAATGTCTGGAGAATTATCAACCCAGGGGAGAGACAATTTACCTGTTATTTGGGCAGACATGACTCGTATTCTAGGCTTGATTATTTTTAGGTAGATAAAAAGATGTTAGGAATTTGGAAAGAGTTGGTCATACATCCCATATGCATTTCGGATCATTCGCCAGTGACAGGCAACGTGGTCCTGAGGCAGTGGGCAAAAGAAATTGAATAATTCTGAGAAATCATATTAAGGGTTAATTTTGGTTAAAGGTGCTCAAAATACTATTTCTGCAAATTCTCAGTTTTGCAAGTACAGTGAAGGAATGCAGGCTGGAATTAATTACTAGAAGTCTAGCGTTTGCCGGGCTAGGTTAGAAAGGTCAAAGACAGGAATTTCTTTCACCCTGGTGAATGATGAATGCTAGCTGGAACATCTGTATATTATTAGGCATACTGTAGTTTAAAGCTGAAATACTATTTCAGAAGTTCTTGATATGTAGATTTTGTTATAAGAAGATAGCTTAGATATATAGACCATTATAAGTATTTAGAATATGTCTTATAAGAAATACTGATTCTGTGTATTTTGTGTAGTTAATATGTAGAATACCTTTTTAAATCTAATGTTACTCTCTGCTGTATTTTCTAAGCAAAGACTGCAGTGAAGAGGTCAAACATGTGTTTTGACTTATCTGCAGTTCTGGCTGGTTCAATGTATAAGCTGATAGGTGAAAAAGGTCAGGAAAAGTCTTGATTAATTATAGCTAAGTGTAGGACTGGCCTCCTGAAAGTAATAACAGACCATAGCCGTATGCTATTAAGTAAGACTGACTTTTGACCTCTTTAATGAATGCCAGAGTTTAGTTAGCAGTTAGTATGAACCAGACTAGGAATATGAGAATAACCAATCTCACTAGGGCCTCTTGGTCTCTAAGGGAACCCAGTTTAAGCTATAGATGAGACATTAATCATAAGGAAAATATAAGAGTTCTGGAGACCAAATGTCTGGCTTAAGGGGCCCCAGGTTAGAGGTCAGTTTGAGGAATACCAAACCTATGTAACTGATATTTCAAAAGTAATGATTGGTTGAGGCAAAGTGACCAATCTATTCCTTAACCAATTGGAGAGTAAGGGGGGGCAAGGCTAGGAGGGGGATAGAACAGTATTTAAGTAGGAGCAGAAGCAGTTTACGTCAGAAGGAGCTCAGAAGAAAGAGAAGGACAGAAGGAACAGACAGAAGAAGGAGAAGACAGCATAAGAAGAGAGCTGAGAGAAAGACACAAAGAGAAGAAGAGACTTAATGCTGATGTCCTGCTTTGTTTGCTGGCAAATAAAGAAGATTACTTTCTCATTCTGGTGTGTGCTGTCTGACTCCTGAAGTATCACAAATTCATGCCTCAATTCCTGCAACAGTCCCAGGGAATGTTTCTCCATGGAAGGCTAATGTAGGGATGTTACTGAATACCCGCAAATTATTACAAGACAAATGGAGCAAATTGATTAGTTTAATTGATAGTGGTGATGTTCCAACGAAGACTGTGTGGATGCGGATAAGGTGGTGATGAGGGGGGGGGGGGGTTAATTCAAGCAGCGGCTAGGCGGAAGAGAATTATTGCACAAAAGAGACAGCAGATTGTAGAAGCACTGGCAGGTTTGCAGAGGGTCCATGAAAGGTACCACTCCAAGCTGCTTAAAAACAAACTTAGGAAACTGAAGACCCAATTGGCAGAGTTAGATACTGAACACCAGGAGTGGACTGACCATTCGGGCAACCAGGCAGTGCCCGAGGGCCCAGAGGCTCTGCCCGGATGCCTGCCGCACACTACAGCCCTCCCCGGTCCTACCTTTAAAGGCGCGCCGCTTGTGAACTAGTGGCCTCTCCGGGGGGGGGGGGGGGGGGGGACAAGACACATGTGTTTTCCTGCCTGTTGTGCTGCTGGTATTCCTCCTGCCCGGCACCACCGTACTTTAAAAATGACTGTCGAGAATCCCTGACTACCACAGGAAGTCTTGGCTGCCATTTTGAAAACATGGCTTGCTGTCAGGTATGAGAGCAGAGCTGGAATGGGCAGAAGTAACTGAGGATTGTTCCCGCCCCAACTATACCCCTAGACTACCAGGGATTATAAGAAAGGTCCAGAGGGCCTATGTGTGTGTTGGTGGGGGGAGGGGGGAGAGTTCTGGGAGGAAGGGAAAAAATTGCTCCCAACCCTCTCTCTCCTTCCATCAGCAGGGGGTGACAGTGTATGAATCACATACAGGCCAGTTCTATAATGGGACGCTTACAGTTTCGCGCCATTTGCATGCGCAAATGTACATAAAACCGGCACTTATGTGTGTTACGTGGCAGCACTCGTCTAAAGGTTTGTGTAAGTGGCTTAGCACATAAACAAAAGGAGGCATTCGCATGCAAAAGTAGCACCCTTGCCTCATTACGGCACCACAGTTATGCCAGGTCAATGGCTGATATAACTGCAGGTACCTAAATGTAAGGTGTGCCAATAATGGATTATGCTCGTATTCTATAACGGAATCTGGGCGTTCGGGCATGGTTAAAGAACACACACTCTTAACACACTCATAATCACCACCTGGCAGCAGGGCTTCTAAAAGGAAAAATCTACTAATAGAATTATTCCCATAGGGAGTAGTTCTAGTTTGGTACAGTTCTGATTTTTAGGAATACATTTCAACATAAAAAGGGGAAGAAACACAGCAGATGGAGTGGCAAGGGGCAGTAAGAGCTCTAGAATATAAAGTCAGCAAACATAGGCTTCAATCAATCTGAGACATACAGTGAGGCATCAGTCTGCCAAGGGTAGCAGAGAGGGCAGATGCCCATGAGGGAAATGCAAGTTATAAAGGGGAAGTTCTGAGACAGGTAACCAGACCGAAAGAAGTCAGAGACATGTAATTAAAAATAGCGACTTCAGTTTCTGTTTTTTCTTTCTTTGTTTTTTTTAGCCCATTTTCACAGCTCAGTCAAAACCAGTGTTAATATTGCTATAAACCTTTATTCACAACAACCCAGAGTTTCTCTCTTTGTTCTGTAAACTCCTTATAACTAGTGCTCCAATAGTCCTTGGCCAGGGACCACAGACCAGGGATCCCTCTGTAACCTAGCTAACATGTACTCTATGTCTGGCCGTTATGTGTCACTACTAACTAACAGGTGAGTCTCACTTCTCCCAAGGAAATGGCTTGGGAGAACAGAAGACAGGCCCAGAAACAGAGCAGAGGTCTTTCCAGACGACCCCAGCAGGTTTTCATTTTTATTCTACAAAGACTATTGTTCTAGGATCAGAATTTGCCACAGTTTAGAGAATCAGACAGCAAAAGATGCTACATGAATGCTTTCTAGTGTAGGCCCAACCATTAGGCAGGGCTAGGCAATTGCCTAGGGCAGAAGCTTTTAGGAGATGCCGAATATCAGCTGCTGTCAAGGAAAAACAATAGTTCCTGACAACCACACAAACTAAAAGAAACAATAGGGGGTACTTTTTCCAGTTTTCATACTGCCTATTTACCCAGATTACACTGGGAGGGGCAGTGTTGGGGTGACCATGATTGTTGGGGGACCCAAGGGGGCCTGAAAATTGGGGTGAAGGTTTGCCTACTGCACTTTGTACTGGCCCTGATGCTTTCCCATTCCCCTGCTATGGTGAATTTTACAGCCAGCAGATAACAGAGAGATAATGTTTTGGGTTTGTTTGTTTGTTTCAACACAGCAAGAGACATTTGGCTGCATGCAAACTGCAAAAGAGACATTTGGCTGCATGCAAACTGCAATTTCAGTATTGAAAACAAAATCCCTAAATCCCAAAATGTATATAAACTGATACACCCATTGCCTGTTAAGAGCAATCACTCCATCAAGGGTTGGGTTTGCCCATGCTTGAGTGCAGGGTTGACATAGATACTAATTGGAGTAGCCAGGTAAGTAGGGCAAATAGAACATTTCCTGATATTTTCCCAAATTTTAACCCAAAGCAGTTCTGTATCTGCAGTACTTATGCCATCTTGCTAATGTAATCAAAGTCTATAGGCTAGAAGTCAAATCAGATATCCTCTATGCCCCTAATTCTATAGATTTGCATGCACAATTTTATGCTTAGCGTGCAAAGTTGTGTGTACACATTATAGAATACTGTAAGTTAAGTGTATAACTTAGTGTATAATTAGCTGCTAATTGGTATTAACAACTCATTATTGGCTATATTAGTGTTAATGGATAATTGACATTAATTAGCAGTTATACACATAATTGCCCTTAAGTGGGAATCTCTACATTTCATGCACAAAATCCATAGCATGCATGCAACCTCAAGGGGGCATTGACCTGGGACGGGCATGGGCAGGTTAGGAGCATGCCTAGCACTTATGCATGCGGGATGTAGAATACTAATAGATACACAGCTAACTGCCTACATTTAGGTGTTTTTTTTTTTTTGGCGGGCTTACCAGCATCCGATTTGTTTCCGCTGCACATTAGCAGCAAGTGCTATTTCATACAATAACGGCTTATTGATCATCAATTGTACTAGTCTGCACCCATATTTTGTGATTTTCAACAGAAGTGTCAGACCTCTGAAGCAGATGGTTATTCTATCGAAACACGACCCTGTGTCGGGTCATATACTTGTGTGGTGCTGAATAAAGTTGCTTTTATCGACCTCAGGCTGTGAAGATTTATTGGTCTACCCCTACTTCTTGGATTTCCATTTATTTATGACATTTATCACCCGCATTAGCCTGAGTAGAACTCAGGTTCAATGTGGCTTACATAACAATTAGAAAAGCATGAATATTTTCAAAATATATAATGCATGAGCATTTACACCAGTCACTGAGGGTCCCTTTTACTAAGTGGCAGTAAGCCCAACGCAGGCTTTACCGTTCGCCAATCCAGAACTACCACCAGGCTACCGCAGAGCCCCGTGGTGGTTCCCATCCCCTGCGCGTGCCATTTCCAGCACCACACGCTGCCCAGTTACTGCTGGGTTAGTGTGGGAACCTTTATTGAGGTGGCAGTAAGTGCTCCCCCCCTCCCGAAATGGCCACATGGTAAGTGGTTCACTTACTGCACGGCCATTTCTTGTTGAAAAACCCCACAGCCTTTTACCGATTGTGGTAAAAGGGGGCCTCAGCGCACGCCAAAAACACTCATTGACACTAGCACAGTCCCTCTTTTACCACAGCTTAGTAAAAGGGGCCCTGAGCTAACATAGATTCTCGTGCCTAAAGTTAGGCACATAACTGTGGACTTATGCTAGTATTCTATAAGGGCGGTTATGCGCATAACTGCCATGATAGAATTGGTGCTTAGTAAGCATCATCTAAGCCGACTTTTTGTGAATTACCACCTATGGTATCACTCTCACACATGAGAGTGATACCATATGGGATTTGCAGGGCCGCCGAGAGGGGGGCAGGGGGGCCCGGTGCCGCAGTCCCCTCCACCCGCCCCCTCCATCCACCACCGGGCCGGGTCCCCCTGAATTTAAATCATAGCGTCTCACCTCGACCTCGCTCCGTGTGAAAGAAGCGCGGCAGTCTGCAAATCGCCTCCCTTCGGGCCTTCCCTCCCTGTGTCCCACCCTCGCACAAGTTACGTCAGACGAGGGCGGGACACAGGGAGGGAAGGCCCGAAGGGAGGCAATCTGCAGACTGCTGCGCTTCTTTCACACGGAGCGAGGTCGAGGTGAGGCGCTATGATTTGAATTCAGGGGGGCCCGGCCCAGTGGTGGATGGAGGGGGGCGGGTGGAGGGGGGGGGGCAGCGGCGGTGGCGGGGCCCCGGGCCTGGCCCAGTCTCTCGGTGGCCCTGGGGATTTGACTAGACATAGCAGCATTCGATGCACTCGAATGACTTCTACTAAATTGGTCAGGGATCTATAGGTGTAAAAAATAGGTGCACAGAAGTGTAGCTTCTACTTTTACATGATATACATGTAGGCATTCCCAGAAGTGAACAATACACGGAGCAGGGGTGTGATTGACACTCATGTGTCGTAAGTGCATACAATTAGAAGCTCCTTGGAGCAGATGGGAATGTGTGTGCTTGCTTTCCATGGGGTAATTTTATAAAGGCACAGCAGATGCACCTATGGGCCGGTCTTGCCTAGGCATCCCATTATAAAATTACCCTCCATATGCTCCAGTTCCAATAATGGTTTGGTTATGAGTCTTTGGTGAGTCTTAGTTGTTTCAGGATGAGTATTATAAAATATTGTATTGTTGTCTATATGTGTTATGTTTTTATTATTGTTATCTTCCTCGGGCTGTTCTGATGAGGTACAATATAAATTATAAGTATAGATTATATATATGGAAAAGCAGGAACAATCACACCATCCAAACACTTGCACAGTTCAGCCTTGCATATGATTATACTAAGTATGTTTTTTATGTTTAAATGTGTTTATTAAAAGACAAAATAGTACAGTTTGTAGGGCTATAGTCAAAATACATTTTAAGAATATTAACTACAAAACATACAATTAATAGCCTCCAACAGTTTCGCCAGTTTTCTCTTTACTTTGAATCTCCCCTTTTCCCCCCATCTTCCCTCCCCCCCTCCCTCCCGTCCCTCCCGTCTCTAAAGAGCAATTATGGATACGGAGGCAAAGAGTCACTATCAAGCTTAGCCTCTTATGGAGCTATCACACACAAAACTTATGTTTGATTTACAAAACCTGCCAGTGCTGCCAAATCAGGCCATGTCGGTTAGCTTCCAGAGGTCATTTCCTTTTAAAATTCTTAATCTCTAGGGCTTCGAGGATTCTAGACAAGCACCTCATTAATTTGTACTTTTTCTCTTACATCATTTCCCTCTGTTACCACGCCATGGAAAACACCTCCATTCAACCTTTAAGAATTCAAAATCCTACTTCTAGCCACCTCTGTTAATGAGTCCCAAAAAGGGGCCCATGTTTGGCAGAAAGACTCTCCTCTGGGTGAGGCCAGGTCGCCCACCGCTCTTCGTTCCAAAGAGCACAAAAAAATCATTCTCGCTCGCCATTGAGACAGGGTTGGTGAGTCTGGCGTTATCCATAATTGCAAGATAACCTTCTTACCCAGTAAAACCGTTTTTTTTAAGAAACGGGCGCAACCCTATAGGTGGTCTTTGTACCAAGTGAAATTTATGGAATAGTAGCTGAGGCTTTTTCCGCCATGTAACCCTCCACATTTCCGACACATGACAACACACTTGCGTCCAAAATCTGGCTATTCGGGGACAAGCCCAGAACATGTGACCCAGCCCCGCTGGAGAGTGACCACACTTCTTACATCTATCTTCCTGACCTACATGCGCCCTCCATGCTCTATGTGGAGAAAAAAACATTCGAGACAGGAATTTATAGGCCGTTTCTTGCAGCGCCACGCTTTCAGAGATTTTGGGTAAATCCAGAAAGCATGCCTTCAAGTGATCAGATTTAACGTTCACTGGTAGTTCTTTATTCCATTGCATTGCCAATTGTTCGTAATCAATCTCACCTAATTGCTCACGTAGTTCCGAATGGTAATATTTTAAAGGGACTGACCCTTGAGCATCCAAAGCTAAAAGAGACATCAGTCGGCTCCATATTTGGGGACTCAAATGTGCAGGTGGAATAGATCGTAAATAATGTCTTAGTTGGAAGGAGGCAAAAAAATCTTTTCTAAGTACACCAAATTCTCTGTCTAATTCTTCAGTAGTTTTTAAAATACCCTCTTCTGAGTATAAGTGATGTATATAGCTAATCCCCCGTGTTTCCCACTCTAGGAAAAGTTTAGCCGAGCTCCCCGGGGGGAAGTGGTTGTTGCCTCTTATCGGCAATAGTGGAGTGCAAGTTGTAGAAAAAACAAATTTACGGCCCAGCCAACGCCAGGTTTGTCTTAATGGAGACACCACTGATGTGAAATACCGGGGTGTGTTTACTGCCCCTGGCGTAGCATGTAGCCATGCACTAAAATGTCGGGGGGAGAACACCATGGTCTCTATACTAGTACACGAAAAGAAACTAGTGCCACGAAACCAATCAGAGAGGTGGCGCATATTACTTGCCACAGAGAATAACTTTAGATTTAAGAGTCCCAATCCCCCCTTAGCTCTAGAGAGATATAATTTAGCAACTGGTAACCTTGGTCTCTTCCCCTGCCATAAATATTTGGTCATTACCCTCGTCAACGTCTGATCATCCTTATGTTTAAGGAACAAAGGAAGCACTTGCAATACATAAACCCACTTTGGGACCAGAATCATGTTATAGAGGGCTATCCGCCCCATCAAGGATAGGGGTAAAGTCGTCCATGTTTGCAAAGTCTGTCTAGTTTTCAGTTTAAGGGGTTCTATGTTTTGGCTATAAAGGGTGGTCAGATCGGCTGTCAGCCATATGCCAAGATATTTCAATTTATCCTCTGCCCATGTTAATGGAAATGCCCCCTCCCAGGTCGAACGTATCCGTGTCTGGACTGGCAGAGCCATAGACTTACTCCTATTCAGGGCAAGGCCCGAGTAGAAGCCAAACTCCTCCAGAATTCCAAATAAATACAGGAGAGAGGATTGGGGTTTTGTTATAGTTACTAATATATCATCTGCAAAAGCTAAAGTTTTGAGCTCCCGCGAGTGTAATTTAATCCCCCGCACATCTGGGTCCCTTTGGATAGTGCATAACAATGGTTCAAGGTATAACAAAAATAAGAGTGGTGATAGGGGGCAACCCTGTCTCGTGCCACATGCTATTGTAAAGGGGTTTGATTTCATACCATTAATCAATAATGACGCTTTTGGATTAGTGTATAGCGTTACAATAGCATTAAATATCCACCCTCGGATGCCAATATAATCAAGGACAGAAAAAAGGTAATCCCATCTCACCTTGTCAAAAGCCTTTTCGGCATCTAAGCTAACTAGCAGCAACGGTTCGTTCTTGGTAAGGCTCTGTGCAATGGCTAAACAGGCCTTCCTGACATTGTGACAAGGGTGTCTACCCCGCACAAACCCCACTTGACCCTCTCCCACTAATTTTGGTATTAGAGGGGATAAGCGTTCCGAGATGATCTTCGCTAAGATCTTTAAATCAACATTTATAAGAGATATAGGTCTATATGAACCTGGATTTTCTGGTGGTTTGCCCTCTTTTGGAATTAGGGTTATCAAGGCTTCATTAGACTCTCGCCTAAATCCCCCACATTCAATGGATTCCTCAAAAAAATCAAGAAGCGGGCCACCCACTTGTGGAAAAAGCAATTGATAGTACTCAGCACCAAATCCATCCGGACCCGGAGCTGACCCACGTTTTAATGATTTCACTACTCTTTGCAGCTCCTTGGCCCTGATAGGCATATTTAATTGTTCTAGCACTTCAGGGTTCAGACGTGGCATTCCAGAGTCTGCCAAGTAATCTGTTATGGACGGACCGAGTGGCGCCTCCGGGGCTTTGTATAGGTTTGCATAATATTGTTCCAATAATCTGACTACTTCCTCTGAGTTGTTTATTTGTCTACCCTCTGCATCTCGAAGTGTTGGTATAAACCTATTTCCCCCCCAGGTCTTATTCAGGCGGGCCAACAATTTCCCAGATTTATTACCATGTTTGTGGAAAGAGAAAGATCTATAAAAAAATTGTTTCTTTGTTCTCTCATGGATCATTGTATTAAGGGCTGCCAGAGAGGCCAGCATAACCTCCCTGGACTCTTTCGAGGGGCGTGCTATGTGTGCCCGTTTCGCTGCTTGATACGCTACTTCCAATTGTTTCACTCCCTTTGCCAATCTCTTTGAACGAGCACACATATAAGCGATTATATCCCCACGGATCACTGCTTTGGAGGTCTCCCAGAACAATCTAGCTTCCCCCGCATGGCCCCCATTCGTGTCAAGGAAATAAGACCATCTTTGTTTCAAGTAATCCTGGAAGTCTGCGTCCTCTGCCAGATATCCAGGAAACCTCCAAACTTGGTGACGTAAACTAGTTGCTCCCACTTCCAGTTCAATCCAAATCATTGCATGATCTGAGATTTCCATTACTCCTATCTCTGCACGTGGTACTTGAGGAAACAAGACTGAGGATATTAATATATAGTCTATTCTCGACCATGAGCTATGTGCTCTGGATAAATGCGTATAGTCTTTAGATGTAGGGTGGGTTAACCTCCATGGGTCTATAAGATCTAAAGCGGTACTCAAATACCCCAATCCTTTACCCCTCCCAAACATTGGGCTTGTTTGCGGTCCAGAGCGGTCTTGGAGCCCATCCATGACTTGATTAAAGTCTCCTGCCACTATCCATGGGCTATGACCATATTGGATTCCTAGCCGAACCAAGTGTTGGAAAAAGGAATGGTCATATACATTTGGGCCATAAACATTAAGTAGGAAAACTTCTTGTCCCATTATGTTTAGCTGTAAAAGTATATATCTGCCCTCCCTATCTTTACAAATTAACTTTGATGTGCATTGCATATTTTTATGAATTAAAATTGCCACCCCTCCTTTTTTGCTGCCCGAAGATGCAAAATAACATTCTCCCACCCAACGTTGTCTAAGCTTTTGGTGCTCAACGTCCGTTAATTTAGTTTCCTGAAGGCATGCTATTCCAGCTTTGTGGCGCTGCAACGCTGTCAAAATCTTTGTGCGTTTTATTGGGGAGGAGATACCCGATACATTCCATGAAATCAATCGGGGGGTTGGTGGCCTAGCCATCCTTTAAATAACTTGGTAACATAAATTAGACAACTTCCATATTCTTAGAGCTCCCGGGTGCCCAGCCCCCACCCAGCAGCCTAGTTTGTGTAACAGAGGTGGCCTACAGTCCTTTCCCAGTAACTTCCCATTCCTATCCGCCTCAGCATTGCAGCAGGTTTCACCAAAGCTTTGCACTTTTCCAGGTCCTTGCTGTAAAGATAACATTTGCTCCAATCGACAGGACTCCATAATCCAACATAAACAGTGTCTAGTTTTGTGCTTCTCCCTTCCCCCCTCCCCCCCCCCCCACCATGCAAATCTAATCTCAATTCTACCCTGCTCTCCCATGACTTCCCTACCCTCCCCCCTTAGACCTACCCTCTTCCCTACTCTATTCCCCATTTAGTCGCACCTGGGCCTACGTCACCAGACGCAACCCAAATTAGCCGCGTCCGGTGAGGGGTCAATAGGTGCCAACAAAGCCTCGTTCTCCGTCATTTTTAAATATCAACAAATTTCTGAACTTCCCTCCACCCTCTCCAAACCCCCAAACAACCGGGTTATACATCTCTCATAAAGCTTAGAGCACTTGCGAGCCAAATGACTCTAGTTCACTTATCATCGTTCCAGTCTTAGAATTGGCTCTCCAGCATCTGGGTGCCGCCAGTTTTACATCTTGCGTCCATTCTTCTGCACAACTGGGCCACTCGAACCCACAAACCAAGTGATCAACAAAATTCCAAACAGCCAACCTGGCAATCTCGATAATTGTAATCCAACAGGTGTTTTAATCACCTCCAGCCTTTCATGATGATCTCTCAGTAAAGCTGTTTTAATCAGTCTGCTGGCCCTGCTACCTGCTTATTCAGCCATTCCACGGCTACTTCTGGTTTATTAAAGGCTTTCCAGACTCCATTATCCATGATTTTTAAAGTCGCTGGGTATTGTAACATAAATCTGTGTTTCTTCTCCACCAGACTCGTGCAAACTGTCGAAAACGCCCGCCGCTGCATTGACAAGGCCGCGGAGTAATCCTGGAAAACACGGATGACTGCGCCATCATACTTAGTGGAGTCTCTGCATCCTTTATATGCCCGCAAAACGGCTGCTTTTTGTGAATAGTCGTGAAACTTTGCTATGATCACCCTCGGGCGCTGTTCTCTTGCTGGTCTAGGTCCCACGCGGTGGGCCCGCTCAAGACGTATTTGCCTCCCCTCTCCTGCTTCGGGAAAGTTCGCTTGCAACCAAGTTTCAAGAGTAGTTTTCAAATTGGCTTCTGATAAGGATTCCGCAAAGCCCACAAAGCGGAGGTTGTCTCGTCTTGATCTATTCTCCAAGTCCTCGATTCTCTCTGTATAATCTTGTATCAGGCGGGACAATCGTTCTAGTTCACCCGAACTTTCCTGGTGCCCCTCCTCCACCTCTGCCACCCGGGCTTCCAGCTCGCCCGTGCGCCGCGAGAGTTCCGAGGTCACCGCCGTTATGCCTGCTATTTGTGTCGATAACTGATCAAATTGTGGGGCTAATGCCCGCACAACTGCCTCCGTAAGCTCCGGTATGAGCGTCTCACCATTCTGGCTGGAAGGAAAATGTGCCGGCGAAACCGGCGCCATGTTGGATTCGACAGCTTTTGTTTTGTCTTCCTTTTTCTTTCCACTTTTCGCCGTTTGAGCCATCAGAGATCTCGTAATATACTTGTCCATATATTAAGAAAGCTGTTTTGCGCAGTTGGGGAGATTTTCAAGGGCGGGGATCGCCAGTTAAGTTGCTTTTTGAACGAGGCTTTGAGCAGCTAGAGTAGAGCACGTCTTCTGCCGCTCACTGCATCACGTGACCCCCCCTAAGTATGTTTTTTAATCAAAATATATTCCTTATAAATAGCCAAGTGAAGTGAGCAGGGTGCTCCAATTGCACAGTAGGGGTTACATCTGATTCAATTTAGTACTGCGCTCTGTACTCGTCATGGTAAAAGATGATTCATTATGATTCTCTGTTTTCTATCAATGCACTAAAGATAACGGAGGCAATTAAACCACTTCCACATCATATCATACTATAGAACTATGTGCCTTTTTTTCCCCCTGATGGATCTGTTTGCATGGAGGTGATACATCCTAATTTGGATTCTGTATGCAAAGATGTGAATCAGGAGTAGAACAGGAAAGTGGAATCACCATGCTAACAATAACTATCTGGGGAAATATTCGCTTACAGACCCAGCTCTTCCTAAAGTTGCTTTTTATTCAAAGTACCAGAGAAGACTGCCACTGAATATATGAGCAGGTTTATTGGCATTCAGTATTATAAATATCGCTGTTAGTATGACTACATCTGTAATTCCTTTCAAAGAGGACAGTAACATAATAACATAGTAAATGACGACAGATAAAGACCTGTACAGTCCATCCAGTCTGCCCAACAAGATAAACTCATTTTACATGGTATGTGATACTTTATATGTATACCAGAGTTTGATTTGTCCTTGCCTTTCTCAGGGCACAGACCGTAGAAGTCTGCCCAATACTGTTCTTATACTAAGTTCTCAAGCTAACATCGAAGCCCCTTCAAATTTACACTCCAGCCCATCCCTATCTATTCAGTCACGCTCAGGGCATAGACCATAGAAGTCTGCCCAGCTCCCGTTTTGTTTCCAATTACCGGCGTCACCACCCAATCTCCGCTAAGATCCCACGGAACCATTCCTTCTAAACAGGATTCCTTTGTGTTTATCCCACGCATGTTTGAATTCCATTACCGTTTTCATCACCACCACCTCCCGCGGGAGGGCATTCCACATATCCACCACCCTCTCCGTGAAAAAATATTCCTTGACATTAGTCCTGAGTCTGCCCCCCTTCAACCTCAATTCATGTCCTCTAGTTCTACCATCTTCCCGTCTCCGGAAAGGTTCGTTTGCGGATTAATACCACAGTGAGCTAGGCTAACTACCTGATTTTCTAGGCTATTGAATGAGGGGCTTTTTACTAAGTTTTTTTTCTTGTTACATTTTGTACCCCGCGCTTTCCCGCTCATGGCAGGCTCTATGCGGCGGGCAATGGAGGGTTAAGTGACTTTCCCAGAATTACAATGAGCTGCCTCTGCAGGGAATCGAACTCAATTCCTCAGTTCCCCAGGACCAAAGTCCACCACCCTAACCACTAGGCCACTCCTCCACTGTTGCTACTATTTGAGATTCTACATGGAATGTTGCTATTCCACTAGCAACATTCCATGTAGAAGTCGGCCCTTGCAGATCACCAATGTGACCGCACAGGCTTCTGCTTCTGTGAGTCTGACGTCCTCACAGAAACAGAAGCCTGCGCAGCCTTCTACATGGAATGTTGCTAGTGGAATAGCAACATTCCATGTAGAATCTCCAATAGTAGCAACAGAATCTCAAATAGTAGCAACATTCCATGTAGAAGTCGGCCCTTGCAGATCACCAATGTGGCCGCGCAGGCTTCTACATGGAATGTTGCTAGTGGAATAGCAACATTCCATGTAGAATCTGCAATAGTAGCAACATTCCATGTAGAATCTCCAATAGTATCTATCTGACACTGCTAATGTGTGTTCTCTTGTTAGCTCTATTTTGCTTCACAGCTGTGGTAGTTTTAAAGGGTGATTCCTTTAATGTGCTTCACCCAGTGTTTTTTTTTTTGTTACATTTGTACCCCGCGCTTTCCCACTCATGGCAGGCTCAATGCGGCTTACATGGGGCAATGGAGGGTTAAGTGACTTGCCCAGAGTCACTAGGAGCTGCCTGTGCCTGAAGTGGGAATCGAACTCAGTTCCTCAGGACCAAAGTCCACCACCCTAACCAGTAGGCCACTCCTCCACTGTTGCTACTATTTGAGATTCTACATGGATCACCAATGTGGCCGCACAGGCTTCTGCTTCTGTGAGTCTGACGTCCTGCAAGTACGTGCAGGACGTCAGACTCACAGAAACAGAAGCCTGCGCAGCCTTCTACATGGAATGTTGCTAGTGGAATAGCAACATTCCATGCAGAATCTCCAATAGTATCTATTTTTGTTACATTTGTACCCTGCGCTTTCCCACTCATGGCAGGCTCAATGCGGCTTACATGGGGCAATGGAGGGTTAAGTGACTTGCCCAGAGTCACAAGGAGCTGCCTCTGCAGGGAATCGAACTCAGTTCCTCAGTTCCCCAGGACCAAAGTCCACCACGCTAACCACTAGGCCACTCCTCCACTCCACTCAAGTTGTGGTAAAAAGAGCCTTATGCTAGTGGCAGCAGCTGTTTTTGCCTCACGCTGAGGACCTTTTTACTGCAGCGGGTAAAAAGGCTGAAAAAAAGGAAATAGCCATGCGATAAGATTGAACCCATTGAGATGGTGTCCGATTACCGCCAGATAACCCCCTGCGGAACATTTTTCAAATATTTCCACTAGTGCTGGAACTGTCACATTTTGGGGGGTGGAAATACCGCCAGCACCCGCGTTGGGCCAGTGGTAGTTCTGGATTGCCGGGCGGTAAGCCCGCGTTAGGCTTAACACCACAATGAATATGCATGAAAGAGATTTGCATATAATAGAGGCAGAGTATGCAAATCAAGTTCATGCACATTCATTGTAGATATCCTGAAAACCTGACTGGCAAGGGGTACTCCAGGACTGGACTGGAGTACCACTGGGGAACCATTGCTCCAAGACAAAAAAAACAAAACAAAACAGAAAAACTACACAAAATTTTCTGGCTGCTCATCCCTATTACATTCTCTCTCTCATTCTTGACCAGAAATATGAATAAGATTTCATGACTTTCAAAAGTGTATTTTTCTTGGGCTGACGTACATGTGTGTTAAGCTTTAATAACAAGTACATATATGCTTATTTTTCATCTCTACTAGTATATTCAGAATGACAAACTACACTGTAGCCTGCCACTTCAAAGAATACGTTCTGGTCCTTGGCTTGGCAGCTGTGCTTGTGTGTGAGTTCCTTGTTGGATTACTTGGTAATGGGAATGCTTTCTGGATCTTCCGCATGAACTCCTGGAAAGCCAGCTCCATTTATCTCTTCAACCGATCCCTGGATGATTTTCTGCTCATCTTCTGTCTGCCCTTTTGTGCCCATTACGGTATACAGTGTAAAGTCTGGCACATTGGCGATATACTCTTCAGGCTGATGCTTTTCATGGTGTCCCTCAACAGGGCTGGCAGCATTTTCTTCCTGAGATTGGTAGCAGTTGATCAATACCGCATGGTCATACACCCTCATCATAGAGTTAATACCACAACCAAGAAGGGGGCAATAGCATGTAAGATATGGTGTTTTATTGTAACCGCGACAGTGTATCTTCTAATGCAGTCCCATATGTCAACAGGTGAAGCAAACAAAACAGTCTGTGAGAGCTTCAGTCCAGAGCTGTCAGATGGTGAACATTTTTCTAGCCCAATTCATGTCAAAAAGTAACCCAGAAATAGCCCAACAATTCTGACACCAAAAAACATGGTAAAATAGTTATATAAAGGGACCATGACTCCCCATCGGCCTGTAGTCACTGCCTCACCTGTGTACCACACTTGCTGCTTAGCTCACTCTGCCTTCTCCTTCTCCTCCTCTGTGCTCACACTACAGTAGCTACCACTACCAGTAACACATGCGCTGCTCAGCTTTCTCTGCCTCCTCTTCCATTCTTCGGCATAGCACGTGTGTGCTCAGCTCGCCTTGATCTGCCTCCATTCAGTCTCGGTGGTCTGGCACTATGTTTTCTTCGTCATTGAGCTGTTCTGCCACTTGATGTTATTTTGTTCTCTACATGGTCTGTTGTGAAACAACTAAGACACCAGCGCAAAGACAAACAGGGTAAGATCCAAAAAGGTTGCCAAGTCAGTGACTGTTACTATCTCCAAATGCATAAATCAGTAAGACTCCTTTGAAATGTCTGGGTTAGTCCTCTTGGTTTCCCTTTCCTTAACTTACTTTAACAGCATGCTTAAATCCCATGATCTTTTATTTCCCCTACAAAGGAACAAATGGTCTGACCTAGATAACTCAAATCTACAAAAAAAGATAGATGATGAGGACATCCTATAAGTGCTAAAACGTTTACCAAATGGTAAAGTACCTGGACCAGACAGTATTCCTATTGAAATCTACAAACTGTCTAAATCTAATCTAATTTCTCACATTAAAACTCCCACTACCCAACAATTACACTCTCAAAAAAGTTTTTGATAGGGTTGAATGGTCTTATCTAGTTCACATTTTGGACTGGCTTGGAGCACACTCAGGGGCCCCTTTACTAAGGTGCACTGAAAAATGATCAGTAGCACGCGCAGATCTATTTTTCAGTGCACCTGAAAATATGCCTTTTTAAATTTTGTGCCAAAAATGGACGTGCGGCAAAATAAAAATTGCTGTGCATCCATTATGGGTCTGAGACCTTACTGCGGTATTAAAAAAACAAAACAAAACTAAAACACTGATATCCAAAGATTGCTGTAAGGAAGTGAGGTGATGGTGGTGTAAATTCCAACAGCAGCAATTCCCAGGAAGTGTCAAGTGGACACTGCTGGTTCATATAGCCCAGTTCAATTCATGCCATAAAGGTTTCTGAATGTTGTTCAGCCTTACCTTCAGAGGCAACTTATATAAGCGTAAGGGGTCACTCATGCACGTTCCTTCTAGCTAAACTGTTTGAAAGTGGAAATCTATTCAGATGCTCTAACTACAGTAGGGTCTGTTACTCTGCTGGCAGTTTACCCCATCACTGCTGTTTATCAAACAGGCAACTTCCTCTCGGTCCAGCACATTTAAAGTTGGTGGTTTGGAGGCATTCTACATTACACTGAATTAAGTCACTGCTTGACATTATGAAGTAATTGATCTTGCTGAGTGCAGGAAATAAGGTGCTATCAATTGCTAAAGTGTTCTGGCACAACAGCTGCATGTAATAAAAGCTATTTGTTTTGACGTGAAATAAGACAGACACAGCAAAGTATCATGCATGGTTTCTTAAGTATAGAATAATGACAATTATATTCCTAGAAATCAAAATGCAAAACAGCAACATAGATTTCTACACCTGTTTCCAAGGATGTTATGAACAGGTTTGTGTAGGAAACATGTCCAAGCAAATATCGATGTTGGGAGAAGATGCTAGGATAGGAATAAGCAATCATAATATTTTCTAGCTGCTTAACAGATTGTTTTAAAAGTAAAGCAGGTGGTCACTCTCCATAGCAAAGTGTTTTGGTTTGTTTACTGATTTAAAAAAAACATAAATAACTTATTGCTCCCTTTATTGCTTGCTCACAACTCAAAAGAAATACATTAAGTTCAGCTATAACCAATGCATCATTCCCTGTTAAGGGCAGACATTTTATTCGTTGTCATTAGGCACCTTTGCCCCTCACAGCTGTACAGTACTGGATTCTAGGACATGGTGCAAATGTGTTGTACCTTCCCTTCCAGGTTCCTTTAAACAACCCCCCCAACCCGCTGTACATATGGTCTGAGTAAATCTTTAACGGTGTTTCAGAACTGTACTTACATTTCCTAGCTGCCCAATTTGTGGTCTGAATATTAGTGGGGTAATTTGGTGCTAAATACCCCCCACCAGCCCAGGTACCCCCCCCCCCCCCATCTTATGCATCTTAGCACTGTCTATTTTAAGTCATCCGTTTTGGCTGATGAGCTGCTACCTGCTGCTGTTGTGATGAGATCCTATCCTTACTTTGCCATTAAAGTGACCTTCCACCCCAATCCTATTCCTTGTTTCCTCATCTCTTTCTCTACTTGTATCTGCTGTACCCCTGCCAGCTCCTGCATACCTGGTTATGCACGCCTTGTCCCACACTAATTTGTATTTCTCCCCAGAGGACCTCTAACATGGGGGAAGTAACCACAGGTGGCAACTGTGCTATGCACCTTCAGCCATTTGGGTAGTGACCAAGGTCACTATATGAAATTCAGCCTTGCTGAATACTGTGATTACCCCTGAGATGTGCCTCAGTCTCCAATTCCAATGTTCGATTTTCAAGGTCCTCAGACAAAATGGACTAGAGTACTTCAAGAATAAGTTAGCCCTTTACACACCTTTGAGACCTGTAAAGTCCTCTCACGGAGCATCACTATCTGTATTCTGATCAAAAGAAATTGTACAATGTGATACCTTCCAGTGAACCTTCTCAGGAGTAGCCCTCATGCTCTGGAATTTACTACCAGAGAGCTACTTCTAACTTGAGACTCTCTACGTCAGGAAGCAGGTGAAAGCCTGGCTCTTTTCCCAAGCCTTTAGTACATAGGGTGACTGACTATACACTCATTCTGCACCTGGACTAGCTTGCTACACACACTGTAACTTAGATCAGTTCCTTCTATCTTTTTTTAACTGTACAAAAAACTTGCCTTGAGTTTAGCCACCCATCTATTTACCCCAACTGACTTTGTATCACCCATCTTGTCCTCATCTATATACCTGAACTGGGCCCCTCAGCTACACAGTAAGCTGTATTGTAAAAAAGTATTAGTATCATATATATATGTAACATACTAGATGACGGCAGATAAAGACCTATACAGTACATCCAGTCTGCCCAAGTAGATAAACTCATTACATAAAGGTATGAGATGATACAACATATGTATATCTGATCTTGATTTTTCCATGCTATTTTCGGGCAATAGACCTTAGAGGTCTCTACCAGGCGCTGTTCTTGTTTTAAAACATCTGAAGTTGTCATCAAAGCCCTTGAAAAGCTTCAGTCTAGCCCATGCATATCTATCCAGCCACAATCAGGGCACAGACTATAGACGTCCGCCTAGAACTGGCTTTGCTTCCCAATTACCAGTGCTGCCACCTAGGTTCGGCTAAGCTTCTTTGGATTGATTCCTTCTAAACAGGATTCCTGTGTGTTTATCCCATGCATTTTTGAATTCTGTTACGGTTTTCACCTCCACTACCTGCCACAGTGTTCTAATATGCATAGGAGCCAACTTTTCAAAATTATTGAGGGTGCTAAGCCCAATGGAAATAACCCCTCCCTGGACACATACAAGGAATTTTCTCAATATTGGGGGTGCTCAAGCACCCACAGAGTCGGCGCCAATGCTGAGCTTATTAGGTGTTTTCATTGGTATTATGAGGACATCATATCTGCATTTGAATGCAGTGTTGTTAAGTGTGTATATTTTTCATACTGTTTCATGGAAGTCCTATTATTAGGATTCAATTTGCTATTTTAAAGTTTTCCTCATTGATTACATTTATGTTTATATTTGGTTATCTTACTATTGTTATAGTGTTAACAAAATTGTAAGTTTGATGTTAAACTGTACGTGCTGTACGCTGCCTTGGGTGAATCTCTTCATAAAGGTGGATAATAAATCCCAATAAATAAATTGAGAAAATTAAAACGAGCCATTGAGTCAGAGAGAACTGGGTCAGAAACAAGGTCAGTGTCCGAAAGATGGTCCCATGGGCTCTAATGGACACATGCCTTTTTCCTGCAGTTAACCTTGCTTGGTTTTGCAAATGGGTTATTGGATGTAGCAGGATCTGATATTTGAAAGATGAGGTCAGAAAGGGCTTTTCCCTGAAATAATCTGTTGAAAATCTAGTGTAGAAGGGGATATGGAATGGGTGGGGATGATATTGTTAATGTGGGGTTGTTGTACATGTTAATTGATGGTGCTGAAGATAATGCATTAATGATTAACACCACCTCAAAAGGTGTAACTGCATTCTGCATTATCAGCTGTACCATGAATACACATAAACACTCATTGACCCAAGATAACTGTATGGCTGCCTTCCCCAAAGTGCCAAGAATGCCCCCAACCATTAAAGCATAAGTTTTGAAGTAAGCTGCAAAAGTTAATCCTCAGTAACACACATTAACTGCAAAACCTCAGTGCTGGTTAGTAAATAGACCCCTTAATGGGCAGGTAATAACATAAGAATTGCCATACTGGGTCAGACCAAAGGTAAGTTTGGATTTGGATTTAACTCATGCCTTTCTCTATAGTTCCAGAGTTACATTCAGGTAAGGTAGATATTTTCCTGCCTGCACAAAGCTTACAATCTAAGGGGCCCATTTACAAAGCCGCAGTAGAGCTACTTCAGCAATGGTGAGTGGCAAATCGGCCGTACCACTGGGCTGCTGCAGGAGTTCCAGTGTGTGCTGCATGCCATTTCTGGTGCTCGGAAATTTCTTTTTTTTTTTTAGTGCTGTGGGCTTACCTGGCGGTAATCGGGCAGTGCTGCACGCTGCCCAGTCACTGCCAGGTTAGCATGGGAGCTCTTCCAAAAATGGCCATACGGCAAGTGCTTAACTTACCGCACGACCGTTTCCATCTTTAAAACAAAAAACTCCTTTTACCCATTGCAATAAAAGGGGGGCAAAGCACATGGCAAACCCATGCACCAATGCCACTAAAGGGGTCCTTTTGCTGCAGCTTGGTAAAAGGAGCCCTAAATTTGTATCTGAGGCAATTGAAGGCCAAGTGATTTGTCCAAGATCACAAGGAGTGGCAGTGTGCTTTTAAACCCTGGCTTTCTGGTTCTCAGTCCACTTCTTTAACCATTAGGCCATTTCTGCATTACCCCCACATTTTCCAATCAGGTTGTCAGTTCAATGTGGCTTACAGTTAGACATTTAGCATTTTCATTAGTAGTTGGTGCGTTTCATTGATTCATTTTCTGTTGTTGGTCAAGTTCCGTGGTGTGTTGTATTGCTGATTAGTTTGTCTGTGCATAATGTTCAAAGAAAGATTGTCTGAAGAAGTGGGGTTTGAGATGTTTTTGGAAGGTTATGTAGTCGGTCATGCATTTTAGGACTTTCGGCAGATTTTTATTTCAGGCCTTGACATCTGGGGAAGCGTAGGGTGAGGTAGGTTCTTGCGCCTTCGATTGCGTAGGTTTATCATGTATTCTGGTACAAGGCCAAAAATTATCCTGTGAGCCATGGAGCAAATCTTGAAGGATATACGTGCTTTAATGGGTAGCCAGTGAAGTTTGAGGAATAGTGGTCTTGGGCTTTTGAATTGATTTGTTCTAAATATTAGTCTAGCAGCTTTACTTTATGCTGTTTGTAGTTTCTTTAATAGTTGTTTCCTGCATCCGGCATACATTCCATTGCAATAGTTTGCATGGGCGAGGACCATGGATTGGACTAGTGTGCGGAAACATCTCGTGGGAAGTAGTTTTTTTTATGCATTTCAGTTTCCTCATAGTATGGAACATCTTCTTCATTGTGTTTGAGACTTGCTTGTTGAAGGATAGATTGTGGTCAATGGAAACTCCTAGGATTTTTAAAGTGTCAGATATTGGGAGGGATGTGCTCATTGCGTCAATATTTGGGTAGTGTTTGTTGTTGTGTGGCGATGTATCAGGCAGTGTTTTTTTTTTTTTTTTGTTCAGTTCGAGCTTGAACAATGATGCCTAGAATTCCATTATGTTTATGCCATCCGCAATTTTAGATGCAATTTCGTGCAGATTCTTGTGGAAGGGGATGTAGATGGACATGCCATCGGCGGTTAAAACTTTGTTTGGATAATGTTTGGGTTAGGAGGGCCATCATTAAGTTGAATAGCATTGGTGAGAGCAGCGATCCCTGGAGGACCCCACATTCCACTTTCCATGGAGGGGATAGAGAGGAAGTTGTAGTCAGAAAGCCTAGGAACCAGTTAAGCACTTTCCCTCCAATGCCAATTTTATTGAGGATTCTTTTGAGGATTTGATGATTGACCATGTCAAATGTGCTTGACATGTCAAATTGTAAGAGGAGTACATTTTTTCTGTTTGAGATTTCCTTTTTGAAATTTATTTTTTTAGTTGTTAATAGGTGGGAAAATGTGGGATACAAATGCAATAAATAAATAAATAAAGGCAGGCATGGATGCCACTGGCCTGTAGTTTAAAGTGTTTTCTTGGTGTCTTTTGGGATTGGTGTGAGCAATATATTGCCTTTTTTCCTTGGGAAACGGCCTTCCTAAAATATGTAGTGCAGATGGGAGGTGAGCTGGTCTATGAATCGGTCCGGGACAACTTTTAGTATGTGGTTCAGACATGTATCGCGCATGCACTAAGCGGCTTAGAATTTCCTTAATGCTTGTCCCACTATCTCCTTTGTGGATTGTGTGAAGGTGGTCCATGTTCTGTTTGCTGGGGCTTCTTTTGGAGGGTGATCAAGTCCATCTATTAGGGATTCAAGGTTTGTATCATTTTGTTTAAGGTTAATCCTTAGACTGAGCATCTTCTCTTCAAAGAATATGGCAAGATCGTTAGCTGACGGTGGTCTTCATTGGCCTTCATCAGAGGTTTGGTGTTTATTAGGTTGTTAACGATTTTGTATAATTTCTTAGTGTCTTTGTAGTCTGGACCTACTTGTTCTTTACAGAATTTTGTTTTACCCTGTCTAATTTTGATCTTGTACCTGTTCTGTGCTTCTGTCCACACAGTTTTGTTTCATTTTTGTTTTTCCATCATGCTCTTTCTAGTCTTCTGCAGAGGGTTTTAGCTGCTTTTAGTTTCTCATCAAACTATAGGACTGATTTGTGCCTCTGTCTGTTTTTTGTTTTCAAAGGGGCTATTATGTCCATTATGTTAGTGCACCTTTCATCCCATTCTGATAGGAATTCTTCTGTTAGTCATTGGAGACCATTGGTCTTCATATATGGCCATCCAAAATTTGGTTGAATCAATCTTTCCTCGTGATTTGTATGGTATTCGTGTTTTTATTGTGTGGGTTCTGTGTTCTTTCTAATAGAGGTGATCAGACCAGGGGGATGCTGTCCAACTTGGGTTTAGTATTTTAAAGATATTGTCCTTTAAGTATCTACAGGCTAGAAGGTCTATGGGTAATGGTCACTGGTGGTCGTTGGAAGTCCCATCATTGCATTCTTTGGCACTTTCTATCTTCTGGTCATCTAGATGTAGATTAATAGCTCCTATTAGCAAGGTATTGGGGTTGGCAACACATGTGCTAGAGATAAAATCCATGAAATTTTGGGACGCTTTCCAGGTTCCTGGGGGTCTGTAGACTAGGATGCAACACAATTGATTATGTAGAGTGTGGTCCTTGATTATAAGCAAGGTGATTTCCCAGTTGTAGTGTTATAGATTCTGCTATGGTTTCAACCTTTAGGAAGGCTCTATATATCAATGCAATCCCTCCACCTCTTTTCCCCTTTCTGGTCCAGTGAAGCATTTTATAGCCTGGTGTCCATAGATCTGGGACAATAGGGTCTTCTTTTCATGGATCCATGTCTCGTTAAGAAAGATCAGACTGAGGTCTTCATCAGTTATCCAGTCCTTTTATTGTTTCTGCCTTGTTTACCACCGATCTGGTGTTGATATATCTCACTGGTATTGGTAAATATTCATCCTCAGTGCAACTGTGTTCATTTTCGTTAGTTGAAATTTGTTTGGGTTTCTGTTTCTTGTTCTCCTTCCTGGTCTTCAGTTGTGGTTGGACATCTAATGAGTGATTACCATTTTTTGGAGTGCCTTGTCCAACTATTTGGGCTCTGCCCAACAGTGGCGTAGCCAGACTGCCAATTTTGGGTGGGCCTGAACCCAAAGTGGGTGGGCACAAAATTTTCTCTCTACCCCTCCCCCCCCAGCAAAATTTAGTCACACTCAGATGCATTTGTCACACAGGGTAATGTGCTGCTTTTCAGTGCATCCAATTTCAGACAATTTATTTAATAGCCTAATCCTTTTCAGTGAGCTTTCAGAGGCCAAAACCTCCTGCCTCAGGTCAGTATAATGCTGTTATGGTACTCTCTCCTGACCTAAGGAAGGAAGTATTGGTCTCTGAAACTTTATTAACACCATATTACTTTATCCTAAATTAAAAATAAAATTATTTTCTTTACCTTTCTTGTATGGCCATTTACTTTTTCTCATTGTGTTGCTCCCAGTCTCTAGATTCTGCTTTCCTTCGTTTTCGCTTAACTCTTCTGGCCATTTGTCATTTTTCTCTCCTTTTTCTTTGCTTTCTCCAATATTTTTCTGCCTCTCTCTATGTCCAGATTTAATTCATTCTTACTATCCATTCTTTAATTTCCTTCATCTACTTATGGCTTTTCATCTTTTTCTCACCCTTGTTCTCCCCATGCCCCGTCCTCTTATTCTCCAATCTTTCACTACTCCCCCTTTCCATGCAGCAGCTCTCCTCTTTCTCTCCCCATCCTTCCAGTCTCTCCCCTCTGTCTCCCCATCCTTCCAATATTCTCCCCTCTTTCTTTCTGCATCCTTCCATCGTGTCACCTCTTTCTCCCTACCCTTCCATCCAGCGTCTTCCCTCTTTCTCTCCCCATCCTTCCACCCATCTACCCTCTCTCCTGATCCTTCCATCTAATGTCTCTCTCCCTCCTTCTAACCAGTGTCTATCTCTCTACCTTTTTCTGTTCAGTGTCCCTTCTCTCTCCACATCCTTCCAGTCTCTCCCCTTTTTCTCTGCATCCTTTCATCCATCTCCCCTCTTTCTCTGCCATCCTTCCATGTTTTCCCTCTTTCTGTGCCATCCTCCCATCTGTTTTCCCTCTTTCTCTCCCCATCCTTCCATTTTCCCTCTTTCTCCCCATCCTGCCATCTGTTTTCCCTCTTTCTCTCCCCATCCTTCCATTTTCCCTCTTTCTCTGCCATCCTCCCATCTGTTTTCCCTTTTTTTCTCCCCATCCTTCCATTTTCCCTCTTTCTCTGCCATCCTGCCATCTGTTTTCCCTCTTTCTCTCCCCATCCTTCCATCTGTTTTCCCTCTTTCTCTCCCCATCCTCCATTTTCCCTCTTTCTCTGCCATCCTCCCATCTGTTCCTCCCATCTGTTTTCCCTCTTTCTCTCCCTATCCTTCCATTTCCCTCTTTCTCTGCCATCCTGCCATCTGTTTTCCCTCTTTCTCCCCATCCTGCCATCTGTTTTCCCTCTTTCTCTCCCTATCCTTCCATTTTCCCTCTTTCTCTGCCATCCTGCCATCTGTTTTCCCTCTTTCTCCCCATCCTGCCATCTGTTTTCCCTCTTTCTCTCCCCATCCTTCCATTTTCCCTCTTTCTCCCCATCCTGCCATCTGTTTTCCCTCTTTCTCACCCCATCCTTCCATTTTCCCTCTTTCTCCCCATCCTGCCATCCATTTTCCCTCTCCCGATTCAGGCCCACCAGCCCCAGCTCCCATTGCTGGCCACTGCTGCTTTTCCTGATGAGCAGCAGGGCCGGCGCTACAAAAAGAAGAAGTGCTCAGCTGACTGAGCTGAGCGCCAACGCAAACGACGACTCACTCGACGAGATAAAATGTTTAAAAAAAACGCGGCACCGCAGGCAGCCTCGAAGCATTGGCTGCTGGCTCTGCAGGCTTCGCCCGTCTCTTACGTCACTGCCCCTGTTTCGCTCCAGGGCTGTACAGTGAATGGAGTCTGGGTTCTTTTGGGGTCGTGGTGGGCTGCTTATGAAGTAAAAGACGTGGGCTTTGAAGCTGCCTTATAGTGTGCACTCTTGTTGTTTGCGTTCACGTTGGTGGGGGCTACTGGGGCAGGTTTTTTCTTCATGCTGGATCTTTCTGCTGGTTGCTACGGTCACACCCCGATTTGCAGGAGTAGAACGCCTCCCTCGGTTGTGCTGTGGTTCTGTTTCCCTCCCTCCTCGATGGCACAGGTTTGCGAGGCCTTCTGCGGGTCAGTGATCGTCCACTGCGTGGCTGCCCTGGCACGCTCCACTATGCAGCGCTGAGCACAGAGGGTCCTTCAGGGGAGCGGGTGAGTGGACAAGAACCATGTGCCGCAGGAGCCAAGCGGGTCCACCTATTTACTTCCTGCGGGTCCGATGTCTGCTCTCCCCTCGGAGCCCACTGCACCAAGCTTGCTTTGCCATGTGGCACCGGTCACTGAGAGGGTACTTCTTACAAGGTCTAATGTTGCAGGCACTGGGCACTCCGGTGACTGGAAATGGTCTTGGTAGCGACTCTACCTCCTGGGTCTCAGAGGTCCTTGGACACTGCTCAGCAATGCTCCGATGCAGGGTTGCCCCCTTCCTACAGCATGCTCGAGGAGGTTCACAGGTGAGACACAGACCTTCCTTCACGTTTCGATCCGAGTGGGAGATCATGGCTTGTTACCTGCTTAGATTTTTCAGATAATGTAGGATATAAATTTGTTAAATAAAATAAATTTTCCTAAGTCCATCTATTTTTGGATATTTTCAAAAGATATTTATCTGAGATATGAAGGTTATACCAGACATAGCACCTCCTATTATTAAGATGTCTACTGCAAGGAGAACTTTATCAAGATGATCCTTTTAATAGGACACATTGGATGTGACAGGAATTTTGGAAAGATCTGATGCAGAAAATGTGGTATCTGGGCTTTCGTTGACAATTATGACTGGCTGCTCTGAATGTGGTGGTGTTTTTTTTTTTTTGTTTAAAGACATTGTGACATTCTTGAATTGTTCTATCAGGAGTTTCCCTGACTTGAGTAAAATGACTGAGAAGGAAACCAGTTTTTGCCGAGACATCTTAAAGATCTCAATATGTATACTTTTGGAGAAAGGAGGGAGGGGGAGATATGACAGACATGTTTAAATACCTCTGTGGCATAAATGCTCAGGAGTCAAGTCTCTTTCTATTGAAAGGGAGCTCTGAAATAAGGGGGCATAGGATGAAGGTGAAAGAGGCCAGACTCAGAAATAACCTGAGGAAAGACTTCGCCACAGTAGGGATGGTGAATTCGTACAATGGCCTCCTGGTGGAGGTAGTGGAGATAAAAGCTGGGGGGGGGGGGGGGGGGGGGTCTTTTACTAAGGTGCACTATTATTTAAAGCTTGCCCTAGAAATCAGCTCGTGCTAAACACTGAGATGCCCATAGGAACACAATGGGCACTTCAGTATTTCATGCAAGCTAAAAACACCAGCACACCTTAGTAAAAGACCTCCTGTATTTGAATTCATGAAAGCTTGGTACAAGTACATAGGATCTCTAGGGGAGAGGAAGGGATGAAAGATGACATGGATGGGCAGATTGGATAAGCCATATGGTCTTTATCTGCCTTCATTTTTCTCTGTTTCTATGAATCCATTAGCTGGATGCCCTAATCTATTTGAAATTTTGTTGTAAATGTATTGTCAAGTATTTTTATGTTAAATGTTTTTTTTTTTTTGAACCAACAGTTTACCTCCTTTATTAACAGTAAGAGTTTGATGGTTGACTCTTATGTTGAGCAACTAGACTCATACTGGAGGCACATCTTAATTCTATTCCTGTCAATAAGTGTAGATATTGGGTTTTGCTTTAATAGAAAATAAAAACAATCATTACTATCTTGTATTCCTCAACCCCTCCCCCACCCAGTATGGTGGGTCTGAGTTGTTATGTTGGTAAACTATTTATTTATTTATGTTTTTTTTGTTTGGCCTGATTTTGATTCTGAATTAGCATGCTTTTCTGTTCAAGCTTAACCGAGATTGGGAGGCGGGGCTGGTGTTTGGATGGTGGGGCTAGTGCTGGGCAAGACTTCTACGGTCTGGGTCCTGAAAATGGCAGACACAAATTAAGGTAAGGTATACACAAGAAGAAGGACATATGAGTTTATCTTGTTGGGCAGACTAGATGGACCGTGCAGGTCTTTTTCTGCCGTCATCTACTATGTTACTATGTTACTATGTTAACTTAAAAATAAACAGAGTCAAGACTCACTTGGATAGAGTTCTAGACACAAGGACTGAGCAATAAAAAGCCCTTTCTACATATTCATAACTCAATGCTTGAGACAGACATTAAATAGTTTCTCATCAGAAAGTCCAAGATTGCTTTATGGAATGCAGACTATGTAACATTATCTTTCAGATAAATTAGATTATTACACTATAAAAAATGAGATCATCACATAGACCCTAAGTGGAAGAATCTCTATTTTTAAAAGGATACTTCAATTAGACTTTTATATAGTTCAGCTAATCTGCAGGAGATGAAAGTGTATGAAGAAACGTATGTTCACAGATATTTCAGATCTGAGAAAGAAACTTCAATTTTTCTATGAAAGAAATGTCTGGACTGCACTTCTTGCGAACAGAATGTATTCTCCCCTAAATCAAGGGAGCTTTATCAGACTAAAGATTTCCATTAATGGTCCCCTTGTTTGACCAGCAGTACCTTTATCTTTGCCACGGGGGGGGGGGGGGGGGGTTCATTTAACAGTTAACCATAACAGCTTCAGAGAAATGGAGTGGAATATATTTTAAATGGGATGATGGAAGACTTCAAATAAGAATTTCTTCCACAGTATTAAATTGGAAACAGAGCCCGAACAAAGTGGGCATATGGAAATCATAAGATACCTCAATTTTTCATGCATGCATTTGGAATTATATTTCATTTCTGGTCATTTAACATTTATTTATTTTAAAATTTTCTATTCCACCTAAAGACCAAGCAAAGTACAAACAACATACATAGTAAAAATTAACAAAAGACAGACGCCCAGTTAAAGAGCTGGTAAACAAACTCATTTTGTTGTACACTATATATTGGTGCTACTGTCTTTTACTGTGTTTTTCTAAATTTCATCACATGACAAACCTTACCAGTCAGCAAAATTTGTTTTTCTCAAGATATTATTTGAGGTTTGCTGCTTCCAGCTTTGAAGTTCTCAGTAAAAAGAACACATCCTATCATTTAGTCAACATGTATAATGGTTTCCTGTGATTAATGTTAAAAATAGTTTATGAAAAGCTACAACTCATACTTCCGGAGTTAGGGAGTACTTAATAAAGCAATAGTGGTCAGGAATTCAAACATGCGTGGGATAAACATAAAGGAATCCTGTTCCGAGGGAATGGATCCTCAGAAGCTTAGCCGAGATTGGGTGGGAGAGCCGGTGGTGGGAGGCGGGGATAGTGCTGGGCAGACTTATACGGTCTGTGCCAGAGCCGGTGGTTGGGAGGCAGGGATAGTGCTGGGCAGACTTATACGGTCTGTGCCCTGAAAATGACAGATACAAATCAAGGTAAGGTATACACAAAAAGTAGCACATATGAGTTTATCTTGGGCAGATTGGATGGACCGTGCAGGCCTTTTTCTGCCGTCATCTACTATGTTATTCATACTGACCACCGTATGATCTCTGCACATCTCAAAAAGTGCATAAAGGAAGCACAGAACACGCACATGGATTCAACATTTTTTCTAGCCTGTATATCATGCATGCAAATTTATCCTATCAAGTGCCCTTAGCAAATATCACCAGGGATCCCAGGAACAAAAGGCCAGAGTCCAACAATACAGCTGGACTTTATGATGAAACACTAATTTGCAAAATATTAAAAAACTATGGACAAAACAACTAATTACATTTACAGTGGTGGAAATAAGTATTTGATCCCTTGCTGATTTTGTAAGTTTGCCCACTGACAAAGACATGAGCAGCCCATAATTGAAGGGTAGGTTATTGGTAACAGTGAGAGATAGCACATCACAAATTAAATCCGGAAAATCACATTGTGGAAAGTATATGAATTTATTTGCATTCTGCAGAGGGAAATAAGTATTTGATCCCCCACCAACCAGTAAGAGATCTGGCCCCTACAGACCAGGTAGATGCTCCAAATCAACTCGTTACCTGCATGACAGACAGCTGTCGGCAATGGTCACCTGTATGAAAGACACCTGTCCACAGACTCAGTGAATCAGTCAGACTCTAACCTCTACAAAATGGCCAAGAGCAAGGAGCTGTCTAAGGATGTCAGGGACAAGATCATACACCTGCACAAGGCTGGAATGGGCTACAAAACCATCAGTAAGACGCTGGGCGAGAAGGAGACAACTGTTGGTGCCATAGTAAGAAAATGGAAGAAGTACAAAATGACTGTCAATCGACAAAGATCTGGGGCTCCACGCAAAATCTCACCTCGTGGGGTATCCTTGATCATGAGGAAGGTTAGAAATCAGCCTACAACTACAAGGGGGGAACTTGTCAATGATCTCAAGGCAGCTGGGACCACTGTCACCACGAAAACCATTGGTAACACATTACGACATAACGGATTGCAATCCTGCAGTGCCCGCAAGGTCCCCCTGCTCCGGAAGGCACATGTGACGGCCCGTCTGAAGTTTGCCAGTGAACACCTGGATGATGCCGAGAGTGATTGGGAGAAGGTGCTGTGGTCAGATGAGACAAAAATTGAGCTCTTTGGCATGAACTCAACTCGCCGTGTTTGGAGGAAGAGAAATGCTGCCTATGACCCAAAGAACACCGTCCCCACTGTCAAGCATGGAGGTGGAAATGTTATGTTTTGGGGGTGTTTCTCTGCTAAGGGCACAGGACTACTTCACCGCATCAATGGGAGAATGGATGGGGCCATGTACCGTACAATTCTGAGTGACAACTTCCTTCCCTCCGCCAGGGCCTTAAAAATGGGTCGTGGCTGGGTCTTCCAGCACGACAATGACCCAAAACATACAGCCAAGGCAACAAAGGAGTGGCTCAGGAAGAAGCACATTAGGGTCATGGAGTGGCCTAGCCAGTCACCAGACCTTAATCCCATTGAAAACTTATGGAGGGAGCTGAAGCTGCAAGTTGCCAAGCGACAGCCCAGAACTCTTAATGATTTAGAGATGATCTGCAAAGAGGAGTGGACCAAAATTCCTCCTGACATTTGTGCAAACCTCATCATCAACTACAGAAGACGTCTGACCGCTGTGCTTGCCAACAAGGGTTTTGCCACCAAGTATTAGGTCTTGTTTGCCAGAGGGATTAAATACTTATTTCCCTCTGCAGAATGCAAATAAATTCATATACTTTCCACAATGTGATTTTCCGGATTTAATTTGTGATGTGCTATCTCTCACTGTTACCAATAACCTACCCTTCAATTATGGGCTGCTCATGTCTTTGTCAGTGGGCAAACTTACAAAATCAGCAAGGGATCAAATACTTATTTCCACCACTGTACATAGCCCTTGTCACAAACAAGACTTTTAGAGGATGTGAGTAGAGCATCCAGTCGTTTCTGCCAGTAAAGGTAAATCCTTTATAACAAATCCATTTTATCAGTTTACTGGTTGGCATAATGATGAACATTAGTAACTGCTGTACATTTCAAGCGTCACTCCTATACACAATTGTACTACCAGTCCTGATCATGGAGTTTGTATTTGGAATAGCTAGTAATGGATTTGGCCTGTGGATGTTCAGTTTTCACATGAAAACATGGAAACCAAACTCATCTTATCTGCTCAACCTGGTTGTAGCAGACTTTTGCCTTCCATTTAGGATGGACTATTTTTATAGCGATGTGCCTTGTTCCTGCTAGTCATGCTTGCTGCAAACAGAGCAGCTGGCATTATCTTTACTACTACTACTATTTAGCATTTTTATAGCGCTACAAAGCGTACGCAACGCTGCATAAACATAGAAGAAAGACAGTCCCTGCTCAAAGAGCTTACAATCTAATAGACAAAAAATAAAGCAAGCAAATCAATTAATGTGTATAGGAAAGAGGAGAGGAGGGTAGGTGGAGGCGAGTGGTTACAAGTCAAAAGCAATGTTAAAGAGGTGGGCTTTCTCACTCTTGTAGCCATGGACCGCTACCTCATTTTCCATCCATTCTGGAAAGTAAATCGAGTTTCTGGTAGGGATGCCATCATCATTTCATGCCTTCTGTGGATCGTAAGCTTCAGTATGAGTCATCTTCTGGTCGAGCCTCATGCATTTCAGTTCCATAATTCAACCCAGTGCGAGAGCTTTAATATATGCCCGGCTTCCTTTTCCTTGGCTCTCTGGCACGATGCTTACATAGTAACATAGTAGATGACGGCAGGAAAAGACCTGCACGGTCCACCCAGTCTGCCCAACAAGATAAACTACCATGTGCCATTTTTTTGTGTATATCTTACCTTGATTTGTACCTGTCTTTTTCAGGGTACAGACCGTAAAAGTCTGCCCAGCACTATCCCCGCCTCCCAACCACCAGCCCCAGCACAGACCGTATGTCTGCCCAGCACTATCCCTGCCTCCCACCACCGGCTCTGGCACAGATCGTATAAGTCTGCCCAGCACTGTCCCCACCTCCCAACCAGCCCCCCCCCTCCCACCACCGGCTAAGCTTCTGTGGATCCCTTCCTTCTGAGCAGGATTCCTTTATGTTTATCCAACGCATGTGGCAACTGAGTGGCAAATTTAATTAAAATGGTCATTAGAGTATGACAAAATCCACTATGCAGAACAACTAAAACCACTATCTTCAGGAATTATCTGATTTAATGAGATCTCCAGGACTACTCTACCTGGATATGCTGTGGAGAAACATCAGGGGGTAGCAAAGAACAGCTGGTTGATGCTCGCAGCATCCAGCGTGGACAGGTAAACTTTTCCTTGGGCAAAGTCTTGCCTGGCAACGATCACCTTGTTCAGGGTACAGGCACCAGAGTTTGTCAGGATATATTGTTTGCCTGCTGTGCTCTGATCAAGTGCCGTTACAATCCGAATCTTCTGACCCGTCTATTGATCTGTGACAATCTGTATGCGCTGTGGCTACATTTTACAGTTCCTCATCACCATCTGCATTACTGCGTACTGCACAGTTTGTATTACTTGGCAGCTTAAAGGCAAGGCTTTTGATTGAAATGGAAAGATTCAGAAAGCAGTTCGATTTGTTGTCACTGTGGCGATTGTATTTACAATCTGTTATTTCCCCAGTAATATGGTCAGAATTTCTTTGTGGATCATGAAGCTCCAATACAAAGAAGGATGCAACCAGTTTAAATATGCTAGTACAGCACCTTCTATTCGACTGTCTGTTTCACATACTTTTACAGCATGCTCAACCCCATCATATATTAACTTCTCTAATCCAACTTTCAAAGGTGTGTTAAGAAATATTTTACCCAAGTTAACAAAGAATCATGAAGAAACCCCATTTTCAGCTTCATTATCAGCATGAAATGATACTGGGAACAACACTTCTCAATGTGAAATGCTGCTATGCGTATGTTAACATTAAAGTTATATTCATTCGACAGAGAACTGAAAAATAAGAAAAAAGAATTGCTTGTACATAATTCTGTTTAATGATGGAGATATAGAAGTGAACAAAGTTGCAGGTGGTTCTGTTGTACTGCAGAAACCGAACACATTTTTTTTTGTTACATTTGTACCCTGCTCTTTCTCACTCATGGCAGGCTCAATGCGGCTTACATATTATATACAGGTACTTATTTGTACCTGGGGCAATGGAGGGTTAAGTGACTTGCCCAGAGTCACAAGGAGCTGCCTGTGCCTGAAGTGGGAATCGAACTCAGTTCCTCAGGACCAAAGTCCACCACCCTAACCACTATCACAGCTCTCCAAAGCTAGCCACAAATGTATTAGATTAGTCCAGTAATGGAGTCACTAAAATGTGCTATCGTGTCAATGGCCATTATTAATATCTAGGTCTTACTGCATAAAATGCAGCCTGCAGTGTTAATGCATATGATGAGCTGCAAAACCTACGTCTCCATTGCCTTTATTTCTACACTAGTGAAAAAGGCCCGTTTTTGACAGAAATGACACGGACGCTAGCAAGGTTTTCCTCGGAGTGTGTATGTTTGAGAGAGTGTTTGTGAGATTCACTGTGTGAGAGAGAGTGAATGTGCGAGTGTGAGAGAGAGACTGGGTGTGTGTGTCCGTGAGAGAGTGTGTGTGTGAGAATCAGAGTGTGTGCCAGGGGCCCCTCCCTCCTCCCTCCCAGTTCCAGGGTCCCCCCTCCATCCGAGTTCCAGGGTCATGCCCCTCCCCCCCTCCGAGTTCCAGGGTCATCCCCCTCTGCCTCTGAGTTCCAGGGTCCCTTCCAGTTTCAGGGTCCCCCCCCCACCCTCCCTCAGAGCTTCAGGGTCCCCACCCTCCCAGTTCCAGGGTCACCTTCCTTCCCTCCCTCCCTCCCAGTTCCATAGTCCCCCTCCCAGTTCCAGGGTCCCCCTCCCAGTTCAAGGGTCCCTCCCAGTTCTACGGTCCTGTCCCCTCCCTGCTTGGTGGGGGTGGGGGTTGCTATTTGCTGTCAACCTAAGGAGACACTGCTTCTGGCGTCCAGCAGCTAAGTCCTGTCCTGACCCACAGGCTGCTGGAGCTCCCTCACACTCTTTCAGTGACACACATTGACAGGCAACGGTGGGGCTGACGCAGCCACGGGCACTTACCTGGATAAACTTTGTATTGTTGACAAATGATCTGAAAATACAGAGTTTAAAATTGCTGTTTCTACCAGGTAGAATAATTTTTAAAGCTGTTTTAGTCAGTGCCGTAGCGAGGGCGGCTGACTGCCGGGGCGGTTAGCCGCTGCGCACCCCCCCAGGTGCAGCACGACGCACCCTCCCCCCGAGCGCATTCTTACCAAAGGGGACGGGCGGGAGGGGCGCTCCGCCCCGAGTGCACGTCGCTGGGAGCTGCGTCGGCTCCGGTGGTTCCCTGCTCTCTCTGCCCCGGAACAGGAAGTAACCTGTTCTGGAGCAGAGAGAGCAGGGAACCAGCGGAGCCGACACCCCCCCCAGCGGCGTGCACCCGGGGCGGACCGCCCCCCCCCCCCCCCCTTCCTACGCCACTGGTTTTAGTGATCAACTGAACCAGGAGGAAATCACTTAGACCCAAAGGAGAAGTGTGTGCCCCTCTACCTGCTGGAGATAGAAAATACTGAGGAGCTGGACTAGATGCCATAAGTGATATGACTCAGCTCAGTTTTCAGTTCTCTAACTCCACCTGCTGGTTGATGGACACAACTGCCCCACAGGTTCTGGAATAGTGGGAAGCTACTTAATGGAAACAATAATAAACTCAAAGGTAAATGGAGAAAAAAAAGACATCAGCTGAAACTCGAGTTCTTAAAAACTAGAAATCTCACTCAAGCAAACCATCAAGGTTCCTAAAAAAACTCCATCAAACAAATGATGGAATGTTTAAATAAACTGAAGTATTCTTAAAACTGTGTTAAAGTTTCTCAAAGCTATATAAACTTCACTAGGCAGTCTTTACAAAATAATCCCACGGCCCAATCTACAAAAACAGCGCTGGAATATTACTGTTCTACATAAATTTGATACAAGATAAGTACAATTGATTAAGGGGCCCTTTTACAAAGGCACGTAGGCGCCTACGCGTATCAAATTGGCACTACTGCCAAGCTACGTGTCCCAGGCGGTAATTCCATTTTTGGCGTGTGCACAAAACACGTGGTAGAAAATATTTTCTATTTTCTACCGCGGGGCCCTTACCTAGCGGTAATCGGCAGTTGGCATGTGCTGCACGCTTACCGCCTGGTTAGCGCATGAGACCTTACTGCTAAGTCAGTGGGTGGCGTTAAGGTCTTAGGTCAAAAATGGAAACGTTCTGGTTTTCACTTTGCCGCACGGTCATTTTCCGGCACATTAAAAAAAATCCCCTTTTTTCCAGGCAGGAAATGGACCAGCGCACGTCCAAAACATGTGCCTATACCAGCGCAGGCCAATTTTAGGTGCGTCTTAGTAAAAGGGCCCCTAAGTGACATGAACTGTTTTTGTGGATACGGCCATGGGATTATTTTGTAAAGACTTCCTAATGAAGTTTATATAGCTTTGAGAATACTTTAATACAGTTGTAAGAATACTTCAGTTTACTTAAACTTTGCACCATTTGTTTGATGGAGGTTTTTTTTAGGACCCATAAGCTTGAGTGAAATTTCTAGATTTTAAGAACTCACTTGAGTTTCAGCTGAGATTATTTTTCTCCATCTATTGTTGAGTTTATTCTTGTTGAGCAGTTCTAGCATTAAGGAGTTGATTTAGAAGTATGTACGATTTTTCTCTTCACTCTATATACTTTGTGGCCATTTTTTGACAAAGAAGATTAACCACTTCTTATCCTCCATATCTAGGAGAGTAACGGATGAGAGAGGATGAGGAATAGTGGCAAAATAGTGGAGGAGTGGCCTAGTGGTTAGGGTGGTGGACTTTGGTTCTGGGGAACTGAGGAACTGAGTCTGATTCCCACTTCAGGCACAGGCAGCTCCTTGTGATTCTGGGCAAGTCACTTAACCTTCCATTGCCCCATGTAAGCCGTATTGAGCCTGCCATGAGTGGGAAAGCACAGGGTACAACTGTAACAAAAATAAAATAGATACTATTGGAGATTCTACATGGAATGTTGCTACTATTGGAGATTCTACATGGAATGTTGCTATTCCACTAGCAACATTCCATGTAGAAGCCTGCGCGGCCACATTGGTGATCCATGTAGAATCTCAAATAGTAGCAACAGTGGAGGAGTGGCCTAGTGGTTAGGGTGGTGGACTTTGGTCCTGAGGAACTGAGTTGGATTCCCACTTCAGGCACAGGCAGCTCATTGTGACTCTGGGCAAGTCACTTAACCCTCCATTGCCCCATGTAAGCCGCATTGAGCCTGCCATGAGTGGGAAAGCACAGGGTACAACTGTAACAAAAATAAAATAGATACTATTGGAGATTCTACATGGAATGTTGCTACTATTGGAGATTCTAGATGGAATGTTGCTACTATTGGAGATTCTACATGGAATGTTGCTATTCCACTAGCAACATTCCATGTAGAAGCCTGCGCGGCCACATTGGTGATCCATGTAGAATCTCAAATATTAGCAACAGTGGAGGAGTGGCCTAGTGGTTAGGGTGGTGGACTTTGGTCCTGAGGAACTGAGTTCGATTCCCACTTCAGGCACAGGCAGCTCCTTGTGACTCTGGGTAAGTCACTTAACCCTCCATTGCCCCATGTAAGCCGCATTGAGCCTGCCATGAGTGGGAAAGCGCGGGGTACAAATGTAACAAAAAAAAAAAAAGAAACCATAAGGTTTTTTTTGCAATGGAAGTAAAGAGCAGATTTGCATCAATAGAACATGGTGCATATGTTTCTGCCAATTTCACCATATGGCTCCCTCCCTCCGACTGTAAAGCATTGAGACAGGCAAAAATCCTGTAGAAGATTTTTCATCTGAAGCACAAAAGTCTGACACATGTGATGTACGACAGATTACAGGAATAACATTTTCAGTTTGGAAAACTGCTAATAGAACAAATGCTACTATTAAAAGAACTTGGAGGGTTAGGAGACAGCACACAGATAAGAATGCTAGTTACACTTTATTCACAAAACGTTATACAAATGTTATATTTATAAAATTATGTATGAAAATTAAATACAGATTACAAAAATGTACAAAATATGTGATTTTAATATTAAGTAAAAAATAGAAAGTATAATAAAAGAATTGGAGATGCTCCAAGGACTAGAAAATATATTAAATATTATATCCTATATTATTTGAGCCCAACTCCATCTGTGCAGGTATTTCTAGATTTTTACAGGCAAAAATAAAATACAATATCCATTTATTTGCCAGAAACACAAAAGATACTTAGACTCATCTATCCATCAACTAATCTGCAATATGATGCATGCTAATGTAATCCTAAACATGATGGCAGGTATAGGTAGCAATATCTTGCCTTGTAAAGATAATGAAGCACTGTACTAAACTTTCTGCCTGCTCCACACCTGCAGAAGCAGTGGTCTATTTTTGTCCAAGGAGGAAGGCCTGAAATACAAAACAAAAAACAAAGGAATTTAACAGATTTAATGCACTCTTTTAAAGAAAGAAGCGTAACTGTTTTATCGAGGAGAAGGCGTTCCACAATATGGAAAGCACGCATACCATTTAAGTTTTATTATTTTGAGAATGTTTTTTAAGGCTGGTAAAAGGCAACAACCAAATAATCCTTCTACTTGCTTCCCACTCCTACAGGGAGGAACTTTTTCTTCAAAAGATAATACAGTAACTTTTTTGTGAACTCCACAGAAGCACATTCTTATTCAAAAGAGAAAAACATACTAATCTAGCACAATCCATTGTATGCCCTGGGATGCACTTAATGCAGGAGTGCTCTTCCACTTTAAAAACAAAGACATAACAGCTCTCATACAAGCATTACCTTTAGGATGTCAGCAGGAGAAGAACTGTGCTGAACAGGTTTTCCACAGTGCTTTTGATAATCACCTATGATTCTGGCTGCATCATCTAGACTGTAAAGAACAAAGACTTTGTTTCATGATGAAAGAAACATTCCTTCCCTTTGCGTCCAGAAGTCCATTTAGTCAATGTAATCCAAACTATTCTGCCACAAGCCACAGCACATATGATAATTTTTTCACCACCTTTTAACAGGAGAACAATCAACCAGTCAAAGCAGCAAAATGTACCTTCAAAGCTCTTGACTGTGATGCTATTTTATAAACGAGGGACGTACAAACTCTCTATCAAAGTTCTTAATGAGGAACGAAGTAAAAATTGTACACACACAGGAAGTTTCCAGATTTCCCCAATGTGTCACTATTGAAAATGACCTCCACTTCATGATGTTCAAGCAGGGGCGTAGCCAGGCACCCAATTTTGGGTGGGCCTGAGCCTAAAGTGGGTGGGCATAAAATCCCATCCGGCATCTCTCCCTCCACTCCCCCCCCCACCAGGCGACCAATAATTTCTCAATTCCACCCTCCTCTCCTTCCCTTCATACTTTTTCAAATCTTCAGTGCTTCACTGTCAGCAAACAGTGACTTGTACCCGCTGCTCTCACCAGTCCAGAGCCTTCCCTCTGACCTGGTACCACTATTGTGGAAACAGGAAGTTACATCAGAGGGAAGGCTCTGAACTGGCACGAGCTGCGGGTATGAGTCACTGTTTGCGAAACATTGAAAAATTGAAAAGGTACAGAGAGGTTGGGTGGTTGAGTTGACAGATGCCAAAATGCCTTTGGAGGAGGGGAGGGAGAGATGCTGGGAGTCTTCAGCTGACGAGGCTTGAGGCTCGCCAGCCACATCAGAGTTGTGCCACTTGTGGGTGGGCCTGTGCCCACCCAGGCCCACCTGTGGCTACGCCACTGTGCTCAAGTCATTTTTGATAGGTGAATTTCAGGCCCATGTCTGGCCTTCACCCCAGTTTGCGCCTGACAGGTACACTCTGAGAATTGTTATTATGCCTCTTGGCGGATGGTGTGAATAACCGCTGTACGTTTAAGTCAAATATATTTTATTGAAAAAAACTAGTACAAAGTGGCAAGGAAAGCCAAATCAGTACCATAACAATTGAGTAAAGCGTCAACCAAAAGAATGTACAACAAACAAAGTCATACCCAGCAGTAAAGAGCATCCTTGAAGAAACACAGAATAAACTTCGTTTTATAATAAATTCCTACTCTCATCAAGGGGGAGACTTATAGGCCGCTGTATGTTTAAAAGCAATAAAAACTACTTCAGATCAGTAGTTTCTTTGCTGTTGCAGTGAGCATCTTGATGTTTTTTTGTTCAACTTGTTGACATGAATAAATGACAGAACAACGTTTGACAGGGTATTTTCTGCCATATTGGATACACTGCACACTCTCTACTTTCTAAAACATACAGGATGACAGAATACCATCTTCATGCAAGGTTTTGCTTTGAAATACTGTACAGCTCCAACAAAAGAAAACTAGAAAAGTTTGGCTACAAAACAGTATGTTTAAACAGAAGTATCTGGGTAACTGTCACTATGACACGTTAAAAGTATTGGTCTGAAATTGGATGGTATATCTGAAACGCAATATTAATTACATTATAGTTGTATAAATTCATCTTTAAATTAATACAACTTTAACCCTATTTTGGCTGATGTGTGATACATTTGCAGATTGGTCATTAGAAATTTCTACAGTCATTAGCTTAGATGTTTTTGTATATTATTTTTCTAAAGGCTTCAATTGCCAGGGGATTTTTTTTAAAGGAACTTTCCCTGTACCATGGATCTTTATCATAATTATACACTGGTATTGCCCGTTCACTTACCAGCTCTTGTTTACAAGGTAATCCACCAGGTCTTTCACTTGGCTGGTACTAATTGCATGCTGTTTCAGCAATATAAAATATTTTGTTGTCATGAACTTTTCAAATTGTTTTTTACTGAAGATGCTATCAAGAATCAAATCTTTGATCTGCAAACACAATAACATAAAATACAGTTTTTTAAGTAAGTCTGGCAAGTACTGTTTGAATACACAGAAAAAAAGTGTTACCTAAATTGCTGGTGGGCAATCAGTGGGTTATTATATTAATCATTTCAGAAAAAACAATTTATAAACTCCTCTCCTGAAATCTTAGAACAAAACCTGCTAACAGATTGCTTTTCTCACGTTATTGTAGGTCATAAGAATATATAAAATGCCATTATAAAGCTTATCAGTTTCTCTGAGCACTCTTACTAGCATAAAATACAGATCACAGTAGATTTGACAATTAGGGATGGAAAAGGTATTTAATAAATCTTAAAAGTTGATGTTTATTTATTGAAATCAATTTTAGCAAATTTTGTAGTTAGGCAGTAAATTGATTTGTGTCAAACTTGGCACTTTTAAGTCCTGATTTTATGACAAGATGCCTTTGTGTTGTCTAAAAAGGTGCTTATTTTAAAAATGCAACATAGGCACCCCAGAGCCAGCTCCAGCAGTGCACAAATGTTACTGCACATTGACACTGCCTCTGAAGTTCATGTAAATGAGTGCATGTACATCAGTATTTTATAAAATACACATATACATTGCAACTCCACCCCTGCTTCACCCAGACTATACGCCCTGAAATGACTACACATGGTGTGCATACTATGTGTATCTTGTTGCTGTGTGTGTACCACTGCACAATGTTACAAAAGGCCTTTTCTTTGTGTAAAAATTGATGCTTTTACTGTCTGAGTAAAGACAATTCAAACCCTCCAATTTACAAATCACTCAAGCACATAGCCATCTGAAGTTATGTTTACTGAATAAAGCAATTACTAACCAGTAATTCTAAAATTATCTGCCAGGTCTATGATGGAAAACTCTTATAATTTAAACCACTGGAAATATATTGCAACACAGCACAAGAGGTAAATGTGTATGCTTTGGATGTCTTCTGGGAATGTGCCTTTTTTCTACTGTATTTTCTAGTCTATATCCCTGAATTAATACAAATTTCAGTGACACTCATCACTCAACTAATTAAAATATATGCACTGAACTACAGGACAAACATTTTCAAAGGACTGCAATAAAAACAAACTCTGGGAACCCAAAGAGGTAGTATGGGGATAGGAAAAGCTCACTCTCTCACACTGCACCTAAGTCATAGGCTAAACTCGTGCAGTTGAAAAATGAGTTTTCTTAAATCCACAGCATAGTCTAGATAAACAATGTACCTTTTTTGAGATGATTAATGAGCAGTAAGTCAACACTGAAAGCTGATTACTAAATAACAAGGTGATTTTATTTGCAAGTTATTTGAGTTACCTGGGATGCAAAGCCTGCTACTTCCCCAGTGTTCATGTGATCAGTTACTTGCTGTAGAACAGTTTCAGCACTGCATGAAGAAATGAAACCCTAGAAAAGAGAAAATGAATTTTAGCACATAGTTGAATTAAACAGAATAAGATGAATCATCACTAGTTTACTATGAGAAATGCATATTCAGAAGCTTGAAGTACAAATGGAAAATCTACAGTATCTTCATTTACACTGTGAGTCCAACATATTATGACACCATGTAGCAGGTTTTTCATTTGGTCTCTCAACATGGTAAAGGTCTTTTCAACAATTAAGGGATTATTGCATATTCTAAAACAAGAATATGAAACAGAATGTTCTAAAAATATCAAGGAAAAAATTATCAGCCCATCCTAAATAAGGAGAAAATATGCAAGCTTGATCCACAGTTTGCATCCAGATTCAGTCTGTAATATGATCAAATTAAGATGTCATGACATGCACTCAATTCTATTAACTACAGTATAAGTACTTTATTTTTGTGTCTGCAGTAGCCCATACAGTGCTGAAATAAGAAACTTCTCCAACACTTGTCAATTAGGATAAATAAGCTATAATCTTGTTTTCCGGAGGATGCTTCATCCTCTTTTGATCCTATTAAGATTTTTTTTACCAGAAGAAAATAATAATTTACCAGTTCACATGCTTCAGTTACCTGAATCTGTTGCTGCCTTTTCTCAGAATGGGGAATCAGCAGCAGACATCCCAGTGTGAAAGCTGGCAGGTCTAACTGGGCATACTGCTTTGCGATTCCAATAAGATCTAAATCTGGTAAAACAGGGCACCTTAAGGAGACAACAGTAATATCCAGTAAGCACCTATAAGAAGTATATAGTGTCTAACAAATCATAGTTATGAGTTTACTTATCCGCTTCAAGAAAAAAACTAAGAATCTTGCACCCTCTTATTTTCATGATCTAAATGGACAATGTAGAGATAAATGTGCCAATTTGTACAAAGAAATATTTTATAAGACTGTAAAGAAAAATAAGCATATAAAGTGACATCCAGCAGACAAATGTTACAAAACACTCTGTTAGGACTTGTAAAACGAACAGCACAAATGAAGGAACTGGAGGGCTTTTTTCCTGCTGAGTCATAGGTGAAGGGACTGGGGGGCTTTTCCCTGCTGAGTCATAGATATACAGGTGAAGGGACTGGGGGGCTTTTCCCTGCTGAGTCATTGATATACAGGTGAAGGAACTGGAGGGCTTTTTTCCTGCTGAGTCATAGATATACAGGTGAAGGGACTGGGGGGCTTTTCCCTGCTGAGTCATAGATATACAGGTGAAGGGACTGGGGGGCTTTTCCCTGCTGAGTCATTGATATACAGGTGAAGGAACTGGAGGGCTTTTTTCCTGCTGAGTCATAGATATACAGGTGAAGGGACTGGGGGGCTTTTCCCTGCTGAGTCATAGATATACAGGTGAAGGGACTGGGGGGCTTTTCCCTGCTGAGTCATAGATATACAGGTGAAGGAACTGGAGGGCTTTTTTCCTGCTGAGTCATAGATATACAGGTAAAGGGACTGGGGGGCTTTTCCCTGCTGAGTCATAGATATATAGGTGAAGGGACTGGGGGGCTTTTTCCTGCTGAGTCATAGATATACAGGTGAAGGGACTGGGGGGCTTTTCCCTGCTGAGTCATAGATATACAGGTGAAGGGACTGGAGGGCTTTTTTCCTGCTGAGTCATAGATATACAGGTGAAGGGAATGGGGGGGGGGCTTTTCCCTGCTGAGTCATAGATATACAGGTGAAGGGACGGGGGCTTTTCCCTGCTGAGTCATATATAGGTGAAGGAACTGGAGGGCTTTTTTCCTGCTGAGTCATAGATATACAGGTGAAGGGACTGGGGGGCTTTTCCCTGCTGAGTCATAGATATACAGGTGAAGGGACTGGGGGGCTTTTCCCTGCTGAGTCATAGATATACAGGTGAAGGGACTGGGGGGCTTTTCCCTGCTGAGTCATAGATATACAGGTGAAGGAACTGGAGGGCTTTTTTCCTGCTGAGTCATAGATATACAGGTGGGACTGGGGGGCTTTTTTCCTGCTGAGTCATAGATATACAGGTGAAGGGACTGGGGGGCTTTTCCCTGCTGAGTCATAGATATACAGGTGAAGGGACTGGGGGGCTTTTCCCTGCTGAGTCATAGATATATAGGTGAAGGGACTGGGGGGCTTTTCCCTGCTGAGTCATAGATATACAGGTGAAGGGACTTGGGGGGGCTTTTCCCTGCTGAGTCATAGATATACAGGTGAAGGAACTGGAGGGCTTTTTTCCTGCTGAGTCATAGATATACAGGTGAAGGGACTGGGGGGCTTTTCCCTGCTGAGTCATAGATATACAGGTGAAGGGACTGGGGGGCTTTTCCCTGCTGAGTCATAGATATACAGGTGAAGGGACTGGGGGGCTTTTCCCTGCTGAGTCATAGATATACAGGTGAAGGGACTGGGGGGCTTTTCCCTGCTGAGTCATAGATATACAGGTGAAGGAACTGGAGGGCTTTTCCCCTGCTGAGTCATAGATATACAGGTGAAGGGACTGGGGGGCTTTTCCCTGCTGAGTCATAGATATACAGGTGAAGGGACTGGGGGGCTTTTCCCTGCTGAGTCATAGATATACAGGTGAAGGGACTGGGGGGCTTTTCCCTGCTGAGTCATAGATATATAGGTGAAGGAACTGGGGGGCTTTTCCCTGCTGAGTCATAGATATACAGGTGAAGGAACTGGAGGGCTTTTTTCCTGCTGAGTCATAGATATACAGGTGAAGGGACTGGGGGGCTTTTCCCTGCTGAGTCAGCTGCTGTTGAGCAGCTATTACTTTGTCTACCAGTGCTGCAACTGTCAGTTTTTAAACTATGACACACTGGACCCTAAACTTTTCACTAAAAAAAGATAGATATTAAGACAGCCAAAGGCTAAAAGAAGTCAAGGCAAAACTATATAGGCAGCAGCAGATTTGGATTTAGGTTATGCTTTTCCAGAGGTAGCTCAAGGCCAGTTACATTCTAGTACGGTAGGTATTTCTAGATCAGATTTTAAATATGTTCAGATTCCCACTTTACTAATCCAGACAGTGTTTCTTTATTCAGATAACATGAAGGGAGAACGCAGGCACTAGAAGTGCTCTACCGTTTTAACAGGAGAAGCAGGGCACGTGATTGGAGTTGGTCAGTGCAGGGTGGGTAAGAGAACTCTGACTGACAATATTTATTCTTTGGACAAGAAGAGCAATTTTAACAATTACAGAATTAGGACTCAGATGGAATGAAGAGCTTTAAGGCAAAACTGTTCTTTTGAGGGGCTGGCACATGATTTAGTAATTGCAATCCCTACTGTAAATAACAAAGGTTGTAGTGCTCCATCTGTCATCATCTTGGTTCCGAAAAGATCCAACAGGGTATTCTTTGGCATTTAAAAAGGGAGCTCTTATATACTTATTCGCCACTGTACTCTCTGGCTATGAAATGCCTAGATTTGGAAAGTGGAGATCTAAAAGTCAGTTTAATACAGCCCTTAATGAGGCTGTTCCATTCCAATGGAAAAGGTTGCCCTTAGAGATTAAAAATATTGGCTCTTTATTAGGTTTAAAGAAAGCTTTAAAATGTGGCTTTTCAATAAGCAATTCTGACCAGAGATATACAGCCCCATTTTAGATAGGTAGTAGAAGTAGGAATTGAGATGTTCAAGTCAGTGCACCTCAAATTTCACCTGTATTTTCAAATTAGGATGTTCAATTCCCACAATTTTAGAGTAATAAGATAAATATTTAAGTGCCAGTTTATGCAAGTATCAAAAGGGAAAGGGAATGGGACTTGCCTTTCTGTGGTTTTTGCAACTACATTCAAAGCGATTTATATATTATATACAGGTACTTATTTGTACCTGGGGCAATGGAGGGTTAAGTGACTTGCCCAGAGTCACAAGGAGCTGCAGTGGGAATCAAATCTATTTCCCCCAGGATCAAAGCTACACTAACCACTAGGCTACCCCTCCACTCCACTTGTAAAACTGAGGGCCATGATGATCTAACTGTAGGGAGGGAGGGATACAGGTACTTATTTGTACCTGGGGCAATGGAGGGTTAAGTGACTTGCCCAGAGTCACAAGGAGCTGCAGTGGGAATCAAATCTATTTCCCCCAGGATCAAAGCTACACTAACCACTAGGCTACCCCTCCACTCCACTTGTAAAACTGAGGGCCATGATGATCTAACTGTAGGGAGGGATTGAGATTTAAGTTGTTTTAATAATATACTAAGATTTCTGCTCTTGGAGAAATTTTTTTTTTTTAAGCATTTATTTGTAATTTTAACATTTTAAAACACAGTACATATCCATATATTGATTCTGTAGATACATGTCTTCACATAGTAGCATAAGAGTTACAAACATTATCTAATAATTTCAGCTAAACAGTTATACACCTCTATGTAGGTTACCTATTTTCCCCTCCTCTTAAGCCTTCCCACCCCCTATACAAGTATGTGCGCCACAAGTTTTATGGTGCAGAGGTTGCTTTCCATTTAATATACGGGTCCCAGATTTTGTGGTAATGTATAATCCGACCATTTCTCATAGCTGTAAGTTTTGACATCAATTGTATTCTATCCAATTTTTCCCGGACTACGTGTATTCCCGGAATCATAGGCTTCTTCCAGGCTGAAGCAATGATGAGTTTGCCTGCCACAAATAACTGGGTGGCAAAGCTGTGTGTGATTTTTTTAATCCCTGTGGGTTTAAAGTGAAGCAGACAGCTCTCTGCCTTCATGGGATACGTCTGGCTCGTCACTTTACATAGGAAGCCTATCACCTCCATCCAAAACTTCTGGGCATGGCTACAGGCCCACCACATGTGAAACATATCCCCTTTTATCTCACATTGCCTCCAACAGTTGCCCGTGCCCTTTTTATACATTGTGGCTAATCGGTGGGGAGTGTAGTACCACCAATACAGCATCTTGTGCCCGTTTTCTATCAGGGTACTAGAGACTGATACCCTTAGTAGTGACCGAAAGGCTTGTGCCCATTGAGAGGGGTCATAGGTGGAACCCATTACTGTCTCCCATTTTGTAGTGTAGTGTTCTATAGGGTTCTCCCTAGATAAGAGGGACCCATAAAGTTTAGTTATCCCCCCTTTACTACCCCCTTTCGTCAGACTTTTCTCCAGTATTGTCTCTGTCAGACTAAGCTCTTCTACCACTCTCCTCTTTATAAAGTCACGAACCTGGTAAAATTGGAAAGCTTGCAGGGGGGAGAGTCCATGTTCTCGGCATAATTCTGTGTATGAGGTCATTACCCCTTGTTCCCACATTTGTCCCAGTTCACACAAGCCTCGCTCTTCCCATTCTAGGTACGCCCCGTCTAATTGACCCGGCCCAAACTGCGGAGCAAATCTGAGAAACATGTGCGTAAAGTATGTCCTTTCTGGGAAATGCTGCTTCCTTATTTGTCTCCAGGTCATAAGAGGCCACCGCAGCATGGGAGGGCTTCTCTTAATTACTTCATCTAATTGTTGTGTCGGTAGCCATGGCACCGCTCTCAGGGGAATGGGATCTACCCATCTTTGCTCCATTTTAATGCCTATCTTTACCGGGTTCTGCTGCCACGCAGCTATTATTTTAAATGCGCCGCCTGATAATAGGTCTTAAAAGATGGGACCCCCATCCCGCCCCGCTTACGCGATTGATATAGCACCTCTCTCCGCACTCTCGGGGGTTTTTTCTTCCAAATGAACGCAAATGCCTTTCTCTGCAAATTCCTCAGAAAGCCCTTTGGGAGATTGATTGGTAATGCCATAAAAAGATATAAAAGTTTGGGGAGAACTATCATTTTTAATGCACTGATTCTTCCCATCCATGACAAAGTCAAGCCCTCCCATCGCTCCATTTCCAAAAAGAGTTCTCGCACTTTGTCTGGGAAGTTGTATTTGAAAATGTCTTCTATTTTACGTGGAATATTGACCCCTAAGTATCGAATGTATTTGGTCGCCCACCTGTATTGAAATTGCTGTTGGAGCCGTGTCATCTGTACATCAGGTATCCCCACGTCTAATGCTTCAGACTTGTCAAAGTTAATTTTAAACCCTGACACTTCCCCATATTTTTGTATAACTTCATTTATTTTTGGGAAGGAGACCAGGGGCTCCACCAACGTGAGCAATATATCGTCCGCGAACATAAGAGCTTTAGTCTCTATTCCTCCCCATCTTGGGCCCCTGATCTCTCTCTGGGTTCTAATTTGAATAGCCAGCGGTTCCATTACTAGGGCAAATAAAAGCGGGGATAGCGCACAGCCCTGTCTGGTGCCCCTGTTCAGCTGGAACGCTTGAGAGAGATGGCCATTAACCCGCACAGCCGCTTTTGGGGATTTGTATATTGTGTGTAACCAGGACCCAAATCGCCCTCCAATGCCTATTTGCCTTAACACCTCAAATAAAAAAGCCCAGCTCACCCTGTCAAACGCTTTTTCGGCATCCAGAGATAAGATGCACAAGGTGGTATTATGAATTTGTGCATTCTGGACCATAAAAATGGCTCTCCTGACATTGTCAAAAGTTTGCTGACCTTCCACAAACCCTGCCTGATCTTCATGGACTAAATTCGGGAGATATCTTTGTAATCTAGTTGCCAGAATTTTAGTAAATATTTTGTAGTCCACCCCCAATAGGGAGATGGGCCTGTATGACCCACATTTCTGCGGGTCCTTGCCTACTTTGGGGATCACAGTTATAGTAGCAAGATCCCAAGTTGGCGGCAACCCCGTGGCCATATCTATGGAGTTGAAGACTCTCACCAAAATGGGGGCCAGCAACTCTCCAAAGATTTTGTAAAATCGGTTTGTATATCCATCGGGGCCCGGCGCCTTGTGGGGAGCCAGATTTTTAATGGTGGACTTGACCTCCTCTAACGTGATGGGCTTCGATAATATTTGCTGGGCCTCCTCAGATAATTGAGGGAGCTCAATTCCCGCCAGAAACTCCTCTATATTTTCTAGATTTGGGGCCGTTTCTGGGGTATATAGTTGTTGATAAAAGGATCTAAATATGGACTTTATTGACTCCTGATCTGTATGGAGCTCACCTTGTTCATCTTTTAAGCTTCCTACTCCATTCCTAGCAGCTCTTTGTTTTAATTTATATGCTAATAACCGACTGGGCTTATTGCCAAATTCAAAATGTGTTTGACCTACCCTTTGCAATTGTACAGTCAAGTCTGCCAATTCCAAGTCCAGAATCTGGTGTCTTATCTCCTGTGCCCGTCTCAGCAATGTTGGACTGGGCTGCGCATCCCCTTGTTGCAACTCCCCCTCCACTCGCAACAACTCCTCCCGCAATTTCTGTTCCTCTGCATTTCTCTTTTTCCAACAGTGTGAGCGCAGCGCAATCAATTGGCCCCGCAGCACTGCCTTAAGTCCCTCCCAGAGTGTGGCCGGGGATACCTCCCCATTGTCATTATAAGTGAGATATTCTTTAATATATTGTTCAATGGAGATTAGGTTATCTGGGCTCACTAATAGTGTGTCATCTAGATTCCATATGCGCTCTTTTCTTGGCATCCCCATGTTTGCGAGTCGTAATAGCAATGGGGAGTGATCTGACCATGTACGTGGTAGTATTTGGGATGTAGCCCCCATACTCGATATCATTACGTCCCCCAGCCACATGTCTATCCGGGAAAAGCTATGATGCACTGAAGAGTAAAATGTATAGCTACGTGTGGAGGGGTTATCCCTGCGCCACAAGTCTATTAATTGCCACCTTGTGAGTAGTTCTTTAAGCTGGCGTCTACCCTGTTGGCCATATGTGACTCCTACTGCTGAGTTGTCTAAATGTGGATGCAGAGTAATGTTAAAGTCTCCTCCTACTAATAGGGATCCCTCAATGTGTTGTGTGATTTGTCGGTCTAGTTCTAGGAAAAATTGCTCCTGATTGGCATTGGGACCATAAATGTTTAATATCGTGTAAGCTTTTCCCGCTAGTTGCAGATTCACAATCAAATATCGCCCATCTTTGTCCCGTATTACCTTCCGTACCACCCAGGGCTTGGAATTGCTTAGTGCTATCAGAACCCCCTTACTTTTTGTGTTTGCATGGGAAGAGGCGAAATATATATGAGGGTATTGTCTATGCGAACAGAGTCTCTCGTATCTGGGTTTAAGGTGGGTTTCCTGGATCAAAGCCACATCCACTTGTAGGCGGCAAAGTTCCCTAAATAATAATTGTCGCTTTCTGGGTATGTTTAGCCCCTTTACGTTTAATGATAGCCCTATTATATCAGCCATAATTATCTCGAGATGTCATTCTTCGCCTCTGCAGTGTATCTCTACCCTGATAAGCCTGATATGCCTCATGTACTGTGTCATCTTTGTTCCCCTCCCTACTCCCCTCCCCCTCCCAATTCCCACCCTTCCCCCCACCTTTGTAAGTTGGGTGTCTCTCAATATTGACAGGCACCCAAGCAAAGAGAAAGTGACTCACCAAACATTTACCGCATACCCCTTGAATATCAGTTAACGTAACATAAGCAAACTAACATTACTTAAACATGTCTTTCGTCTTGGTCCCGGGTCGCTACTTTGGTGTCTAGCAGCTTTTCACCTTCTATTAATTCTGGATCTTCTCGTCCCGTGGCTTCATGTAACTTTAGCAGCAGATTGTTGTCGCTGAAGTCTCCGTGGACCTTTTCCCGCTCTTTTCCATTTTGTTGGTGCAGACTGCGTGGTACTTCTCTTATCCCCGTTAGGAGCAACCAAGTCCGTTTCCACTTCTAGTTCTGGGCAAATTGTTCTGGCCTCTTCAAGTGATCTTATTTGGTGCAACTTGCCGTCCTTATAAAATGCCAAGGCAAAGGGATATCGCCATCTGTACTGTATGTTGAGGTCACGCAGTCTTTTTGTAAAAGGCTTCAATTCACTTCTTCTTTTCAACGTCGCTGCTGCCACGTCTTGGTAGATTTCAATTCTATATGAGTCCCATTTAAATTCTGAGACTTGGCGTGCTGCTGTTAAGATTTGTTCTTTGAGCTTAAAACTCGTAAAGCAGGCTATTATATCCTTTGATATGTTGTTGCGGCTCGGGCCCAGCACTCTATGGGCCCTTTCAATCTGAACTGCTTCTGCCTCAATAGCCGTATTGTTCGCTGCCATCAATTCGACCACCATTTTTTGAACCACCGTTGTGCTATCTTGATATGTAGGCGTCTCCGGTAGTCCACGAAAGCGCAGGTTGTTCCGTCGGCCTCTATTTTCTAGGTCTTCAACCTTGGCCCATAGTTGCTGTTGCTCTTTATGCAATCCTGTCATATGTTGTTCCATCTGCCCCAGAGCTTCACTGTGGCCTTCCACCTGGTTTTCTGTTTCCTCCAAGCGCGTCCCAAGCTCCCGAATTTCACCTCTAAGGTCAGCTCCAAGCGTGGCTACTTCTGTACGTAGCGCTTTCAGGTTTGAGCTGATTTCCTGTAGCCAGTTTTTTAGCGCTGGAGCGATCTCTCCATCTGCCGCTTCCAGAGCGGGGCGCTCAGGCGATCCTTCGCCTCGGCGTTGACTCCTCTCCTCTTGTTTTTCTTGCTCTTCGCGGGCCGCCGCCATCTTGGAGCTTGGCGCACCGTCTCCGTTCGGGTAAGCAAATCGCGCTAGGTCCAACCCCGCCGCTTTCTGAGTCATCTTAACTCGATTGCTGACTGAAGGAGGGGGTATTCAGACCCGCTGGGCTTGGTTTGCCGCTGTTCGCTCGAGTTTATTAGCAGATTTCTTGCGGGGTAGCGGGAGCTCCGCTCTCAGACGTCCATTCTATCTGGTGACGTCACTTCCTCCAGCCTTGGAGAAATTTTAGGAGTGGGATTCTTGGTGCATTGCTTCTTAGCAACTATCTAGACAAACATTCAATACTCCATGATGCCCAATCAGGATTCCGTTCGAATCACAGCACAGAAACAGTATTAGTCACTCTCATGACCAAATTCAAACAAATAATTGCAACTGGTAACAATATACTCCTCTTACAATTCGACATGTCAAGCGCCTTCGACATGGTTGATCATGGAATCCTACTACACATACTTGAATACTTTGGCATAGGAGGAAATGTCCTGAACTGGTTCAAGGGGTTCTTAACCATGCGCTCGTATCAAGTCACATCAAATTCAACCACGTCCAAAGCATGGACACCTGAATGTGGAGTCCCACAAGGATCGCCTCTATCACCAACTATATTCAACCTAATGATGATCCCTTTAGCCAAACTCCTATCAAACCACAACCTCAACCCATACATATACGCCGACGATGTGACAATATATATCCCATTCAAACAAGATACCAAAGAAATCTCCAACGAAATCAATCAAAGTCTACACATCATGAACACATGGGCAGATGCATTCCGCCTGAAACTAAATGCAGAAAAAACCCAATGCCTGATACTCACCTCCCAACATAACACAAATAAATTCAACGCAATAAACACACCAACCCTAAACCTTCCAGTCTCAGAAACGCTAAAAATCCTTGGAGTCACCATCGACCGCCACTTAACACTCGAAACCCACGCAAACAACACAACCAAGAAGATGTTCTACTGCATGTGGAAATTGAAAAGAATAAGACCATTCTTCCCAAGATACGTCTTCCGCAGCCTAGTGCAATCCCTCGTCCTCAGCCACCTGGACTACTGCAACTCACTATACGCGGGCTGCAAAGAGCAAATACTGAGGAAACTTCAAACAGCCCAAAATACAGCAGCCAGGCTCATCTTCGGAAAACCAAGATATGAAAGGGTACAACCACTACGAGAAAAATTACATTGGCTTCCACTCAAGGAACGCGTTACTTTTAAAGTTTGTACACTAGTCCATAAGATCATCTACGGCGAAGCCCCAGCGTACATGTCTGATCTAATAGACCTACCACCCAGAAACGCTAAAAGATCATCCCGAACACACCTAAACCTCCACTTCCCCACTTGCAAAGGCATGAAATACAAGACGTTGCACGCGTCAACCTTTTCCCACAAGAGCACGCAGGCATGGAATACACTACCGCGTAACCTGAGAAGGATTGACGATCAAGCTTCCTTCCGTAAACTACTAAAGACTCACCTGTTTGAACAAACTTACGGAAAGAGCCAACTCACATAGAGTCCACACTCACTATTCATCAATGCATTTTACATCCACTTTGATCCCTCATCCCGCACCCCAATCTATCACGCACCTATCCACGGAACTATGGACACCATATGTCTTTGTCTAACACTACCCTTTAGCTTCCCATTGCCCCCTTCCAATTACTTCTATGTTGATATCCCATTGTCATATTCCAAATCTGATATCTGAATGTCTCTTATACCTTTGCACAATGTAATCCATAACCAAATTGTAACAAATGTATTTCTATTATTCATATCCTATTGTAAGCCACACTGAGCCCGCAAAAAGGTGGGAAAATGTGGGATACAAATGCAATAAATAAATAAATAAATAAATAATCCATCAGGGTCCTATTATAATGTTTTATCTTGATGCATATTAAAGTCTTAACTTTGCCTGATTAGCTATTCCAGCAGATATTTTATTTATTTTGCTGCATTTATATCCCACATTTTCCCACCTATTTGCAGGCTCAATGTGGCTTACAATATAATACAACTACAATCACATTGATGGCTCTAAATATTGGTTGTACTGGATAGCTTCTGAGTGCCACTAAAGACCCAGTTATTCAGTGCCAGAGCTTGGATAGGACTCAGCACTGATTATCTGGGTCTAATTTAGCCTTTGACAGTCCGTGTTTAAAAAAAAAAAATGATGACCACAACAGCTGAATATTGACCCCTACATAAAAATCCTCTTACTTCAGGAGAGCCACAAAACAGTTATAGCACTCCTCCATCTGGTTTGGATTCAGTGGACAGGAAGCTGAAAAGCAAACAAAAGAAGGAGGTATTTTATTGAGAAGTAAAGAAAATGTGCTAAATAGTTTAACAAATATAGCCTGAAATACCTGAAAGGAGTGGTGTTAGAATTACACTTCGCCAGGCTCGGCTAAAGTTAGGAATCTGTTGGAATTAAACACATTTAAGTTACAAATTCCTGTATTTAACAGGCCAACAAAAACTGAACATTGTTAAGTTCTTAAAATAGTTTTCAATTCTAATATGCTCCAGAGTGTACTTCAATGTGATCCAAATCATATTTGTTTTGTACATTTTTATGACCTAATTCCTCAAACATAATTTCATGTTTTGCTTATGATAAAAATCATCGGTAAAAGGCTTAAAATTTTAAGCCCAAATTATTATAATATTCTTAAATAGTTCTACATCTGCTACAAAAAAAATTATATTCACAGACTGGCCTGGTGGCTCTGCAGTACTGCTATCTAGTGTTCAGAACCACATGGGAGTGGGAGGGAGGGAGGGAGTAGAGTATGGTTACTGCTCTAAGAGTGATGCCTAGTGATCGGATTCAAGACTCAGGATTGCAGAAGTTTGAAGAGCTCTGCTCTATGGCCTCTGATTCAGAAAGCAAACCTGCCTACTTGTAACAGATGTTCTATGAGGACAGTAGGATATTAGTTCTAATAGAAACAGAGAAACATGACAACAGATAAGAGCCAAATGGCCCATCCAGTCTGCCCATCCTCAACATCTACTATCTCCTCCTTTCCCTAAGAGATCCCACATGTCTGTCCCATGCTTTCTTAAATTCAGACACAGTCTTTGCCTCCACCGGTAGTCTATTCCATGTGTCCACCACTCTTTACGTGAAAAAGTATTTCCTTAGATTACTCCTGAGTCTATAATCTCCTAACTTCATCCTATGCCCTCTCATTCCAGAGTTTTCCTTCATTTGAAAAAGGCTCACCTCCTGTACAGTAATGCCACAGAGATATTTAAATGTCTCTATCACATGCCCTCTCTCCCTTCTTTCTTCCAGAGTATACATATTGAGGACCCCGAGTCTGTCCCCATATGCTTTATGACAGAACCACAGACCAATTTTGTAGATACCTTCAGGACAGACTTCATCCTGTTTATATCTTTTTGAAAGTATGGTCTCCAGAATTACACACAATATTATAAATGGTGCCTCACCAGAGACTTATACAAGGGCACTGTCACCTCTTTTTCTTGCTGGTCATTCCTCTCCCTGTACACCCGAGCATCCGTCTGGCTTTGACCATCACTTTTTTTCTACCTGTTTGGCCACCTTAAGATCATCACATACAATCATCCCCAAGTTCTGTTCTTCTTTCGTACACAGAAGTATGTCACCTCCTATACTATACCGTTCCTTTGGATTTTTGTAACCCAAGTGCATGAACCTGCATTTTTTAAAACACTAAATATTCGTTGTCAATTTCTGGACCATTCTTCAAGCTTCGCTAGATCCCTCCTCATGCTATCCACACCTTATGGGGTGTCTACCCTATTACAGAGTTTGGTATCATCTGCAACCTTACCAGATAATCCTTCCACATTATCACTCACAAAGATGTTTATAAAAGCCAGCCCAAGGACCGATCCCTGTGGTACATCACTTGTAACTTCAATTTCCTCAGAGCAAACTCCAATTACCACTACCCTCTGTCTCCTTCCATTTAACCAGTTTTTAACTCAGTTAATCACCTTAGGGCCTATACTGAGGGCACTAATGTGTGAGTAAAGCCATCCAAGTGAACCTGGGCTACAGAAAAAGTAAACAAAGCTCTCTATGTCATCAGAGTATGTTTGAGCATTGAACTGCACAGGTGTTGGGCTTCCCATATCTGCATAGTTTCGTGTCAACTTCTGGAGAAGGTGGGTGGGTTTCTTGAGGGCTAATATCCTGCTATCCTTGGAGAATGCCCATTACAGGTAAGCAATTTTCCTTTCTCAAAGGACAAGCAAGATATATAGATCTCATGAATGACACTTTCTGGCTATCCTTAGATCAAAAGAGGAAAACAGGAAAAAAAACTGAGTGCTAATAGGCAACAAACATGTTCTTGTTGGTAACAGTCCAAAGACAACCTGAAATAATAAAAATGTGTGGTAGGAAAGACATTCCACAGGACAGACAAAGCAAACCTATTATCTATCAAGAATCCTTCTTCAAACAATAATCTGATGAGAATGTGTGGACAGAGTCCAATTATCTCAGCCTTGTAGATCTCTTCCATGGAGGCAAACCTCAGGTGGGACACTGACGGTACCATTGTTCTGATGTTAAAAGTTGTGACATGCTCTTCCAAGGTCAAGCCTGCCTGGGCATAAATGAAAGAGATGCAATCTGCTATCCATTTATACCATATGCCTATAGGATATAGCAGTCCCAAGTCAAAAGACACAAAATGTTGAGTGGATTTTCTAAGAGCTCTAGTCTACTGCAAGTAGAAGGCTAAAGCCCTTTTTAAAACCAATGTATGCTAGGTACATTACAATTGCAGGCATGTGGCATAAAGAAAAATGTTGGGGAGATGATTGGCTGGTTATAGGTGAAAATATGATACCACTAGGCAGGGCCTAAGGATACATATGCCTAACCACTCTATTACACAAAACCTTTGTGTAGAGTGGATCAGTCACTAAACCTTGGAATTCAATGTGTGTTGAAGTGACAATCAGCAAAAATATGACAATCTAGTCACCAGTCTAGAGGCTCAAAGGAAGCTTTCTTCAGTTGGGTTAGAACAACAGAAAGGCTCTAAGGCACAGCAGGAGGTATGCTGGAAGACTTCAATAGAAGCAAGCCCTGCCCAAAAAGGCTGTAGAGAGATGGTCTACCTTTAACATCATGATGTGCCCTAAATGCACTCGGATGAACCCTAATGAAGTTGGTTTTCAAATCCTGACTTTGATAACATACAATTAAATAAAAGCTAACAAACGAACAAAACCCCAGACATAAGGTTATACCTTTTTATAGGACTAACTTAGTACATTTTTGACTAACTTTTGGAGGTTAAAACCTTCTTCCTCAGGTCAGTTTTAACCTCCGAAAGTACTCAAGATTTATTAAGTTAGTCCAATAAAAAGGTATAAATTTATACATATATTTTTACCTTTAAAGTGTACCAACACAACAATCACACTTGAAGGTATTCAACCAGTTTGTGTGTGGGAAAGGAGTCTAGGGCCTTTCCATCACACATGACAGCAATGCACTTCTAATTAAACCATAAGACCTTCTAGTGGAATATTTCCTAGAAGCCAGAAGGCTTGAGCTTTGTGGAATAAAGAGAACCAAGGTGGTCCCACATGGTAACACAAAGGCAGGAAGCCCTGCACACACTTGGTTTAATGCTCTAGAAAATTTTGGCAGCTTAAAGAGCTCTGTTTTCTTTTTTTCACCGACCCAGGCTTCTCATATGACATCACCGATGTATGAGTATTATATATATGCTGTTTTCCCTCTGAGAACTATTGCTACAATGAACAGACTAAATATAATGGAGAGGATGAAGGACAGTTGTGTGTGTGTGTGTGTGTGGGGGGGGGGGGGGTGGGGGGTGGGGGGATATAAAGTAATGGGGGAAACCGTGGGTAGTTGTGAATGAAACTTCATGATGCCAGATCCTAGCTCTGGTTTCAACTGAACTGGAAATTAAAGTAGCAGGAGGCAACTGTTGGGTTGAAAAGTTTAAGTTATCAAATAATTTTCAATGTATTCTACAAAATGTATGTCAAAGCACTAACAACAACTTTACAGGGCAAATAATTTAAAAAAGCAAAATAAAGTACATCTTTTGCTGCTATTTACATACCTGCCACAAGGAATGCTCTCCAGTAATGGCTACTAAAACTTTCCGGAGGTACTGAATCTGGAACAGAGCAATACCATTACTGCAGCACACAGTACTGGAATCATTAAAGAGGAAACAGCCTGAGATCATATAAGATGACAATGTGAAAACTGCAACCATTGTAAAGCAGTGTGAGGGAGTCTATAGGACACTGCCACTTTCCCATAGGAACACTCCCTCACAATGTCATGGCCACCTTAGAACCCTAGTCTTTCCCAAGGGTGAAGTGATACAGGAGGGGTGGAGCCAGGAGCGCATGGTCCAGGAAGTATAAAAGACCAGGCCAGAGCTAGGCTAAGGAGGCCCAGAGGGAAACAGTGATGCTCTTTGCAGATGCCTTCACCCCCTAGTAGCGCTTTAGAAATGTTAAGTAGTAGTAGTAGAAGGCACGGCCTGGTAGTGGGCTTTGGGATCTCCTCCCAAATTTCTGCCCTGGGCCCCAGCCATGTCTAACACCAGCTCTGGCAGGATACACATTTCAAATCTGACATATTCTAATCACAAAATAGAAGATACATTTTTTTCTACCTTTTGTTGTCTGGTCATTTTATTTTTCAACTCATGTTGGTCCCAGGCTCTAGTTTTTGTTTCCCTCTGTCTTCTCAACTCACTCATCAGGGTCTCAAGCCCATTTGATATTTCTTCTTTCTCCATGCTCACCATCCACGTTCCGCCTCTATCTTTCCCCATGTTCAGCATCTCCCTTCTCAGTGTCCCCTATGTTTCCCCATTCAGCATCTCCCCTGTGTCTATTTCTCTTCATTCATCATCACCACTCTGTCTCCCCAAGTCCAGCATCTCCATTGTGTTTCTATTCTCCCCCATGTCTAGCATCTTCCTTTCTGTGTCCATATACCCCCTCCCATGTCTGGCATTGCCACTCTGTGTCCAAATACCATCCTCATGCAGCATCTTCTCTTTGTGTCCCTGTCCCCATGCTCCTCTCCATGCCCATCACCCATGCCTTTCTGTTTCTGTGAACCTCCCTGTGTCCAGCTTCTCCCCTCTCTTCCTCCCCACACCAATGTGTCTCTCTGCCTTCCCTCCCTCTAGCCCCCCCTCATGGAACTCAAACATTCTCCCTTCCCTGGCTCCAGCCCCCTCATGGGACTCCAGCACCTCTCTCCCTTCCCTGACTCCAGCTCCCCCCCATGGGGCTCCAGCACTTCTCTCTCTTTGCTGATTCCAACCCCTCCCCATGGGACTCCAGCACCTCTGTCCCGTTCCTAAAACTACAGCCCCCCCCCACGGGACTCTAGCACCTCTGTCCCTTCCCTTCAGTTCTAGCCCCCCCCTCCTGCGGATCCACTGCCTCTGTCCCCTTTAGCTGCAGTCCCCCTTCATCCCGTGGGTCCAGCACCTCTGTACCCCGTCCAGATCTGGCATTTTGTCTTCCTCCCCCTCCCTGCCACGTCTCTCTACCTAGCACTTGTAGCCAAGAGAAGGAATGGACCCCCCCCCCCCAGGCCTGCTCCAGGTCCTTCCCTCTGCTCATCTTCTGATGTAACTTCCTGTTTCACAAAACACGAAGTTACATCATAAGGAGCCGACAGAGGGAAGGCCCCGGGGCAGGCCTTGGAAGGGGGTCCTCTTAATGGCTGCAAGTGCAAGGTAGAGAGACGTGGCAGGGAAGGGGAAAGGCAAACAGACGGGGATGCTGGACCTGTGGTAAATGTGTGTGTGTGTTTTTTCTAAACCCGGGAGAAAGGCATTTTAACTGCTCCTGCAGGGCAGTACAACTTTTATTCCCACACCAGTGGTAAATGCAGTAATTTTTTTTTAAACCGTGGATTTATAGCAGATCCCCATCTTCGTGTCATTCTCTGCTTCCTCCCTTCCTGTGAAGGAACAGGAGTTAAAATTTTATTTGTTTTCACCATAACTTCCTGAATATATGTGGCTTGTTTTACCTGGTTCCACGGCCCGTCCTCACTCATGTTATCACAAGCAACAAAGATGCCAAATAAAGCCATGGGACTATCCCACTCTACCGAAATATTTCTTGTTGAGCTGCTGCTGCTTCGATAGGGCTAAATGAAAGGCTGGATGTCCTATGGCTTGGTCTTAGTGTGCAATAAGAAAATTCTGTTCAAGTTTCCCTCTATCAGTGACCAGTGTGCCACTGAAGCACAGGGATGGTGATTTTCTTGGTCTGCTTTGGAGCAGGGAGGATGACTCTTGATGGCAAAGTGGCAGTGTATTTAGGTTAGAGACTCATTCTATTATTCAATCTACAAGGGAACTAATGTTACCTGGAAAGGCTTCAAAGGAATAAAGGAGTCAGAAATGGAGGGGGGAAATCAGGAACCCCCCCCCCCTCAAGAAAACAAAACCGAACCAAAAAGAGACGTGGACATGCCTGTCCCATGGTTTCTTAGTCTTAGACCTTATATTATCTTTAAAAAAGGGCTGGACGGGCTGTTATTAGGGTCACATAAGGTTAAGAGGTAAACCTCTTCAATTGAAGAATGCTATGGGCCTGAAATTCAGCTGGCAGTGATGAGCCATTTGCTGACCACCACTGGCATTATACCTGGAAATTCAATGCCTGGCCATGTCCGGGCTCCGGCACTGAATTTTCAGGTATACAGAGATGGCCAAATTATAGCCAGTTAAGTGTGACATGCAGCACTTAATCAGCTATAAAGATAGGACTGCATTGGTCCTATTTATGCGGTTAACATTAACCGGTCATGTGCCGAATATTGCACTTAACCAGTCAAGTGCTGACTATGCCCCCAGAACGCCCTCAAAGTAGCTGGTTTTGGCTTGGGTGTTAACCGGGCATTTTCAGAGGCAATATCTGGTTAAGTGCCACTGAAAATGACTGGTTAGTCCTGAACAGGTGATTTAAATGGCCAGGAGCCTCTCCTGGCTATTTAAATCACTTTGAATATGGGCCTTACTTTCAATACCATCAACTAGGCCCACTATATGTCGAATGACCTTCCCATTACATGCATATGGAAAAGAATCTTTGATTTACCAGGTTCAGTATGTTAAAAATAAAATCTTACAGAAATACAAAATGATAATAGTTAATTTCAAAATTTTTCAGAAATATTTCACGGTATCTTACCATGTTGAAACCAAGTAATTTTTGAATTAAACCATTCCAAAGTTGGGGATCATAAACTTGATGTTCTAAACTAAGTTCAGTCACCAGTCTCACAGCCTATAAAGAAGTATAAAAATCAATCACTACATATATTTTATGGCTTCTTTGATTGTTTAGAGTTTTTATGTCTAATCTAATTTCTTCATTTGTCTTTTAATGGCATCAGGACGCCACCATCACAATAAATACAGCTTCAATTCATACACTAGTTTTAATAGCACTACAAAAAAATTCAGTTTTGTCAATTACCAGGACAACAAAATACTTTATTGTTTTATTGCTGTGTACAATGAGACAATGTATAGATACAGGGCAGCCCTCAAGATTATAAGAGTAGCTATGGGACTTACTAAGAGAAAGGACAGAACTGTTTTCCAGAGTGGTTTAAGAATTCCACCCCAAACGTCTAGGGCTATGCCATGAAACAATCTTACGAAGTCTACTGACATGTATTTGCTATATTGTGACAACTGTTTCTAAAAAAAAAAAAAGTAAACCCTAATTAAACATAATAAACCAGTTTCATAGAGAGTGTTAGCAACATCAAAAAATAAAATAAAAGCAATAACCCCCAGATTCTATACAGGGCATCCAAATTTGAGTGCATTGAGTGCACAGGTCAGTTGCGCGTGCAAATGAATTAGTTAATGAGGTGTCAAAAATCAATAATTGGAGTTAATTGGCAACAATTCCCTGTCTTTTTGGGAACAAGGAAGCACCTGGAATAGAATCCCTTCCCTTCTTGCCCGGGTGGTACAGATTTGACTGCATTGACCTGTAGAAGGGTGGAGATTTCTTCTGCAAGTACCTGCTTGTGCCAAGAGCTGATGCTCTTGATGGGTAATTTGGTGGTCTTTGACACCAATGCAGGGTGCAACCGAGACAGACTATTCGAGTAACCCACCAGTTGCAGGTAACAAGGGGCCACTTATGTTGGTAAACATTTTGCCTCCTCCCTAACAGTAAGTCATTTTGAACGGTTACTTTGATTGTGGCTATACTCTCCTGGAGCCAGTCAATAGCTTGTCCCTTGCTTCGACTGGGGGGCTGGCTGGGGCTTTTGATTGTGGGACTGGCGAGGCTGAGAATACTGGGCCTTGAGGTTCTGGACAGAGCAAGATGGTGGTGGAAACCTATGTTTCTAGAGTAGTAGGGTCGCCACCTATGCCCACTCAAAAACCTCTTAAAAGAGGAGGCAGCAGTTGGAGGTTGTCGAGACAGGGTTTGGATGGTATCTATGTTTCTTGATAAGGTCCACATTCTCTTCTACCTTATCTCCAAACAGGTTGTCACCTCGGAAAAAGAACATCTGCCAATGTCTCCTGAGCCGCTGGTTCTAGATCAGAGACACACAGCCATGAGAATCTGAGATCCTCACACCCATGGCGGAGAGTCTGGACGTTATATCTCAAGAGTCGTACGTGCCCGGACAGGTATTTTCTACACTCCAGCTGCTTACTGGAAAACTGCTGAAGCTCTGCGGCATGCTCCTGTGGGAGAGAATCCACAAGACTCGTGTAGAACTGGTAGAACTGGGTGCGGGCAATGAGCATTGAGGTCTGAAAACCTTTCCTCCCAAACAAGTCCAGTGTGAGTGTCTCTACCTGGGGGTACCGAGGCATGCTAGAAAGCTCTCCAATAATCCCTCTAGTCAGCGACTGCACTGGGCTCGGTCGGATGACATCACCCATCTGTGAGAATAAGATGGCCTGCTTGTCCTCGGAGTAAGTGTTGCACCAACATTCAGGTAAGCTAATATTCTCTAATGGCACCTTAGCACACAGATGCCATTATATTAATTTTGAAACCAAAGACTTGACCCACAGATGCCATTATAGAATTGGAACTCAGCATATGGCATCTGAACACCTAAATGAAGGTGCTAAGTTATAGAGTTGCTGCCTAAGTTTGTACCTGAGGCAATGGAAGGTTAAGTGACTTACCCAAGATCACAAGGAGCATGCAGCAGGATTTGAACTGGCCTTCCCTGGCTGTCAACCCAGTGCTCTAACAACTAGGTCATTCCTCAACTCCCTACACGCACTGTATTGTGCTAGCACCACTTTACACAAACTGGCGTGAAACAGCTGCCATGACTCATACCTCTCTTGCTAAGTACAAGAATGTCCATTAAGAGAGAGGTGAAGACTAAGACCCAGAATATTCACTCATTTCCTACTAATTTATCAGCACAGGACAAAATCTGAAATTAACTGGTCTATGCAAAGAATGGAAAGTATATTTTTGAATAGAGTCTGCTCAATCAAGATTATTTTTCCTTTCACTACTCATGTAAGACGTGCTCTGTCACCATAATAATTCTCATGCATTTAGCGTGGTGCAAAACAGGTAGAATGTTTTTTTAAATCATCATTTAGATCCTTTTTAGATCCTCTTGTGCTCATGTAAGCCCCCTTCTCAGGCCATTACACTGACTCCATCTGCTTCAGCACAATGTCGCATTTCTCCAGCTCACCTGCAAGTGCCTTTACCCTGTAGCTTCTATTTGATCTTAAATTGTATAGCATGTGCATTGGTGATTTAATGATAGGACTACTACAACATTTTAAAGTTTTCATATCCTGGTTTCCAAATACTTGTTCAACTACATTAACTAATAATCTTCACGGAAAACTCACCCGAGGTTCATGGCTATGGTTTTTCCACAGTCCTTTAATCATTCCTTCTTTTGGACTGTTGTGAAATGATTCAAAAGTGTATGGGATATTTAAGATTTCAAGCTCAGCCAGATAAATACAGCATTTTAGGTAGTATCTGTGAAATAAAATAACTAATCAGGGGATTGGTTTAACATACCTACAAAAGACATCTCTGTACAGAGATTAGCAGTACTTTACTGCTTAAAGTATGCACTCCCCTTCCCTTATAACATTACCTGCCATTATTGTAGTGCATACATCCCTCATCTGAGTGATGTTTACACTGTAATTTTCAATAACACACAAGTGTTTGGTATAATGTACATTAATGTCTCTAAATCTCTTGATAAATAGAGGGCATGACATGTTTTCCATTATCGTTCAGACTGAAAAGCTCTTCCCCTATGCTATCCTCTTAGAACACATATTTCTCTTTTTCCATCCCATGAAGTTATCTAAAGGTTCTTTACAGTTTATGAAATGGCTTTTTGCACAACAATACTAGAGTACATAACTTCTCATAATTAGTCAAGAAACTTACTTTATTTCATCAACAGGTTTTTTAATAAGCGAAATCATAGTGTCTGTATCCACTAAATGAACAAGGCACTGAAGAGCTCGGCTTCTATGAGTAAATGTTAACTGGTTCACACCAATTGGCTAGAATGAAAAAACAGAATTACTGATTAAAGGATACATTTATCTTACTGTTAATTTAGTTTCACCACACCAGTACAGAACCTGTGGGTTATGTCTGTCAACCAGTAGATGGAGACAGAGAAACAAAGTAGTTTTGTGGATTCGCCCCTTAAGGGCACCATGCAGCCTTAGAACGCTCATTATTTTGAATGACCAAGCATGCTGATGTTCACACTTCTGATCAAATGTTGTATTCATCCATTACTTTTACCAACAAGGCATTGTTGTACTGTACTGACACACAGCCCTCAAAACGTTGCATTTATCCATTACATTTATCAACAAGCAGGGCTGTGGAGTTGGAGTCAGAGTAATGAAGCAATTTTGGGTGCATCAATTGTTAATATGGGAGGCAAGGGGTTCCTATAAATGTAAAACTCGCTTTCTGAATTTTTGGGGACCCTATCTGTCCTCTCTGTCTCCCAGAGGCAGAAGTTCGATGATTAATGTATTGTGAGGGTGTTGACTGGCCGATTAGACTAATACTTGATTTGGACTCCATGTAAGATCCACAATTAACTGTGAAGGTACCTGGGGGGGGGGGGGGGGGGGGGGGGGTGGGGGGGGGTTAGAGGGTAAGGTAGTATGCTGTTATTAATTTCCCTGAACCAGTGGGCTTGAGGGGTCATAAGAAACCAGACCTCCAGGGACCTGGAAGGGGGCTTTGTGTTGCTTTAGCTTCTGGGGACAGGTGGGGCAGGGAGGGTTAAGGGGGTTTGGGGGCATTACGGGGGGAGGGGCTTGATACTACGCTTATTGCTGGATTGTAGCTCTACAGCATAAGGAGTTGAATAAGGGTGAAGGGGGGTAAACGAGAAATACTTGTTGGCGGCCCAGTTTAGTGTTTTCATGTTTCTGAACTATACTGAGTGGTTCAAATATTTTCTGTCATGAAACAATTGTATTGGTTATGTTTGAGTCTTCAATAAAAATTGATGAAAAATAAAACAATTGGATAAGGGAGACCCCTCTAGCACACCACTGTTAGTTTAAAGGATCTAAACTGTACTTAGCTTGAACATGAAAGGGCAAGCAACTGCACTAGAACTAAAAACTGTGAGCCAAGCTGTAACAGTTGATGAAGAAATTATTTATCTCCAAATCAAATCCCTTTTCTTAAGGGGAAGATAAAAAAAAAATGATGGTAGCAACAAAATAAACACATAACAAAAATAACTAGTGTTTATTGATGACAGCATTTAGGAAATGTCTGCAGTTCTCATGTGGCTTTGTTTGTTTGTTCATTCATAAAGATTTCTATAATGCCTTTCTGAAGCAAGCCATCCAAGCTCTTATTTAGACTTTTTAAATTAACTCCCCCCAAAACATTCAACTTACAGATGTGGCAGATGTTGCAATTGCACAGAGCATTCTTGAACTATAATCCATGGGATATGGCTGAAGTAGGTATACAACTCTGCAAAAAGAGCAGCAGAAATAATATCATCTCAATGTGTATGTTATCAACTTCAGGGTCCTGTTTACTAAGCCATGCAAACTTTTCAGCGCATGCTAAAAATTAGCGTACACTAACGCTAGAGATACTCATATATTCCTATGCGTGTCTCTCATATTAGCGCTCACCAATTTTTAGCGCGCTGTAAAACATTTGCACGGCTTAGTAAACAGGGCCCTCAGTCTAAAACAGGGGAGGGCAACCTTTATACACAGATGACTCCATGGACCTTCTGTGATAAGTACAATTCAATGGCATAGTTTGCCCACCTCGGTCTAAAATAAGATATCTATTCTGCTATTTCAAAAGTCTATAAAGAAAGCTTATCATCAGACACTGTTCATGTACAAAACATATCTTAGTTTCTCAATTTTGCTTTATTTGAAAATGGAGAAAAAATACTTTTCTCAAATGTAAAGTGGGTCACTTACTAATGTCATAAGCTAATTCCATTTTAATATGTCATTTACCTCAGGGCCCACTGCATATCATGCATTAACTGTTACTAAATGACCCCCTCCTAATGAAGCATGACATAATATTGTATGAAAATCGGTACATCAAAAATGACTTTACCTTCTAAGGTCTTCATCCTCTTGAATATCACCAACAAATTCCTGATTTTTCTTTATATAATAACAAAGAAAAATAAAATCACTAAGAGCTCTAGAAACATTCAGAAGGATTGAAAACATACTAGTCAATAAATATTCAGCTTGCAGCGACCAGCATTTTTTAAAATGCTGACCGTTGTGGGCAGAATTAGTCCCACATATTCAGTGCTGGGCAATGTCCCACTTACATGGGTCCCGGCTGAATATCAACTGGGATCCGCATAAACAATTATTGTCCAGATACTGATACCCCTCCATCCCGATTTCCCCTCCTACCCCCTCAGAATGGAAAACATCCCACCCCAGCTTGATCACTCCCACTCACCCACCCCCCGAAAACAGAGCAATATAGACCTGGGATCTTCCCTCCAGGCCTACTGAATCCCTGGTGGTCAAGTGGTAAATGGGTAGTAGCAATGCCCACTTGGTCCAGCCCATGTCGGAGGCCACTTCAAAACAGCTGCCTTGACCTCTAGCAGCAGCTTCACAGTACTTCAAGTACCAAGGTACCTGAAGTACTGCAAGACTGCCACTAGAGGTCAACAGCAGCCATTTTGAAGTGGCTTCTGACATGGGCAGAAGTGAGTAGGTAGGGATTCATCAAAGTAGGCCCAGTGGGAGGGGTAGTGGGGGGAGGCCTGGGCCTACCTTGTTCTATCTTTGGGGGTTGGGGGGAGGGAGAGGGGAAAAAGGCAGCCGCAATCACTACTCAGAAGGTAACCAGGCACCGGCCGATATTCAGACTCATGCTGTTACCTTTCTTTCCTTGCACAAAAAGTTAGGACACCCTTTTTTCTGTCCTAACTTTATGTGAGTTTTATTTATTTATTGAGATTTCAATATCTCTGCTAACCGTCTTGGTGATCACTCTTATCCAAACTCCATCCCCAGCCCACCCCTAACCTTGCCAGTTAGGGATGGGGCGTAAAGAGGTAATATTCAGCGGCACTCTCTGGTTAAATGCCACTGAATATTGCTGCTTAGCCCCAGACAAGCAATTTAAAGAGCCAGAAGCCTCTCCTGGCCATTTACATCATTCTGAATATCTATCCCATAATAAATACATTAAAATATTAACTTTCCTGGATTAGTCATAAGGCCAGATGTGCTACAAAGCTTTTTGTATTGGGGAAATTTACTTAGGCCCTGTACTGTAATATATAGGGGTCAATATTCAAAGAGTTTATCTGTTTAACTTTGGAAGTTAGCTAGACAAACCTTAATGTTTGAAATCTGCCCCTCCCCAAGTTGACTGGTCAAATTTTGTCCAGGCAAATCACAGTCCACAAAAGAGCTGGCACCAGAGAAGGGAACTGGCACTGCATTCACCCTTGGCAAGAGTGGGTGAAAAGGCACAACCAGTTGGATTGTGACAACCTATAAACAAGTCTTTAGTTCTTTGCAGCCTCTCCAATACACTGCCACTGTAGAATTATCAGAGGGAGCACATAAGAACATCCAGAGTTATGCTTTGAAAGCCTTATTGGGATACAAATAAGGATTTTTAGTAGCAAGAAGATGAGCCATTATTTGCTGTTTTTTTTTTTTTTTTTTTACATATTTTTAAATATTTGTATTGAACTATTTTTCATTATAATTTGCTTTCAGATACATAGGATAGGCTGAGAAATCAAATGGAAGTAAATAAAACATGAAGGCATTTCAGTAAAATCTAAGCCTTCTCTGAAGAATCTCATACATTGGCCTTAACACGAAGGTCAATTTTCTTTCCTACCTTTTTAGTAGCTACACTATTCTTAAAGATAAAATTGATCCAAATATTTTCTCTATATGATTTAAGCTTCAAATGGTCCAACATACTTTTTAGGGAAAGGCATTTAAAGAAATTACACTAAAACAATTAATGCCATGGAAATCTTTCATCTGAGATATATTTACAAGATAAAAACAAAGCCTTTCAAACAATTCTCAGTGGATATAAAACCATCTGGACAAGGGGAAGTGAGGCTATTATGAGGGCTGCAGGCTAAAATCACCAGGGTTTTAATTACACCGACAGATCCTGCATTTCCAATACCCTCTGTACTATAGGGAATAGACATTTTTATCTGCTGAAGAGACACCATTTTTGCTTTGAATAAATACAGCATTTGAAATTTCTCATACAAACAATACTTACATTTCCAATAGGTTGTGCATTTGAACATAACCATTTTTCAAGCAGCACATCTCGAATTTTGGACATGTTCAAATTGTTAAGCTCTGCTATCTGTTTGGCTGCAGTATGAATATCTATAGAAAGATTTTAAATAAAAACAAAAGCTTTGCTATTATGGGGTAGATAAAGAAGAAAGTCAAATAATAGTTAATTATTTCATTTATTCCTTCATTCACATGTTTAGGATTCAAATTAACCTTGTTTTATTCATGGTTCGAGGTAAAATACAGATAGCTGAATGGGTACCAGGTTGATGGATACTGTATTCACATGTAAAAAGTAGACTCATGGAAAGTTTTCCTACTTTTATGTGATCTGTGCATAGGCGCTCCTGGGGGAGTAGCTAGGGCAAAGTGGAGGCAGAATTTTAACTAACTACTAACTAACTAACATTTCTAAAGCGCTACTAGGGTTACGCAGCGCTGTACAATTTAAACATTTTAGATTTTAGAAAATACGCAAGCATACATGTTGGGGATATTTTAGAAACACTTTTTTATGTGTATATCCCAGTATATGCATGGAAAAAGACATTACCTGCGATGAAAGGAAGGTGCAGACTTTTATGCAACCTAGGTGTAGGCATGTTAAAGGACACAGTTCAGGCAGAGCACTGGCAACTTTGTGATTTATTGGCGTTATATATAAAATACGCACATTCATTTACATCAACTCCTTAGCAGCTGCAAATGTATGCAGGTTCATTTTACCTGAGATTTCTGAGGGTATTTTATAAAGATACATACAGTAGGTGCCTATGTGTTTTTATGGACTAAGCACAAAATACATGCATACTTGGCCTCCCTATTTTGGGGCCTCTTTTACAAAGCCACGCTGCCAATTCTCGGAGCAGCAAATGAGAGGAAACCCATTCAATTCCTATGGGCTTCCTCTCATTTGCTGTACGGCTTTGTAAAAGAAGCCCTAGGTGACTTGTTATAAAATTACCCTCAGAGATTACACACACATTTGCACTATTTTTGGACCAGGTAACAGTTTGTACATGGGCATCTGTGTGCTACTGGGGCTAGTTCTGGTTGCCTATTTTACAAAGGAACATAGATGCCTATGTTGGCTTTATGAAATAGGAACCTATTTTACAAGTTTGACATAAGTGTACTATTATCCTAATTTGCCTACTGCTGGGATATATGCTGGTAGGCAACCTGGATTCCTGTTGTGCTGAAACCTGTGATAGGCCTATCATGCTGAATGCTGAGTAGCATTGGTTATTATTATTAGATAGTATTCTATGTTTTGTTTTAATGATGTTTTACTCTGCAATGGGTTTGTAGTGCACTACACCTTGAATGGCTTGTCCAGGGAAGCAGTAGAGAAAATTTTAAAATAAGAAATAAATAACAAGTCTTTAAATCTGCAGTCTTTAAAACACTCCAAAATTCTTTAATACTTGTGGATACCTAATAAACATGTGACTTATAATCAGGGGTGTGCTGGTAAATTTTTAACAACAGGCTCTTTCTCTGAACATAGCCAGCTCTGCAGTTGGAAGGGCCGGGGGGGGCAACACTTGCCTCGCTCTCCTCCCTTCCTTCGTGCAGGCATGCTAGGCATACCTTTGCTGACAGCCAATAAATGGACTGCCACCACTCCCAATGTCTTGCTCTGAGCAGCATGCTGGAACTTCTCTCACATGCTCGAGAAGTCCCAGCCTGCTGCCTAGAGTTGGAAACAAGGAGCGGGGAGCAGCAGTAGTCTATTTACTTGGCTGGCAGGGCTCAGCATCCCCACCAGCAAAGTAAAAGAGAATTCAGCAGGGGGCCCAAGCCCACATTTTGGGAGCCAGTTGTTAAAGTAGCCATGGAGGGCCCTACTTTAACAACCGGCTCCCAAAATTCTTAAAAACTTAACAACCGGATCTTGCGTGCCTGTGAGAGCCTGCTCCAGCACACCACTGCTTATAATTAAAAAAAAAAAGAAGAAGAAAAGAGCAACTTAGCTTTGATTCAACAGTGTGTTATAATGTTCAGCTGTGGCCCCTGCCGACTATGGCCATAGTCAGTGGGGCAATAGCTGAACATTAAAGTAAAACCATTTTCCAGCATCATTATATCTCTGAGAGATCCATGCATTGGATAAACCATTCAATGAATAACTATAGAGAAAATGATGCTTTAAAGCACAATGTATCAAAGATCCCACAGAGCTAAGGAGAAGCACACGGTATAAATACAGAGGAAGTATATATGCAGGGCTTTTATTGAGGGGGTACCTTTTCCATTGTCTGCTAAAATTGACCTATGATCCACAAGTTTTAATGAAAGAGCTCAGGTCCTACACACCAATTCTGCCTTGTCATAGATTCTGTGACTGGTTGCAGGTGGTCTGTCTATTGTGGTTTGGGTCCCTCAGTGATCACCTAACCCCTGAAGGGTGGCCTGGCATATGAGTACCGGCACCTTTTTCGCTAGAAAAAAATGCACTGTATATCAATTAGGTATAAACAAGTGAGAGAGATATGGGGAGTAATGAAAGCATAATAGGCACCGATCAGGACATCCCATGCCAAGATGAAATGATTTTTTAAAAATAGCACTCTCAAGTTTCACAGAAGCCCAGGACAGCAAAGATGCTGAATGTGGGCAGAGTGACTGGCAGACATGAGGAAACATGCACGGTACATGCCACTATTAAATTAAAACGCAGCTAACGCTACCAGCCCCAAGGATCATTACTACTGAAAGCCTCAGCAATTACACCCCGTCCCCTCCAAAGAGAATATTATTTTTCACTGCATCAAAGTTTGCATACATACCAGGATAATCTCTACCGGTTGGCTTTTTAATCCTTTCTCCAATACTGCAGTGCTCATAAAGAGAGATGATGAGATGTGCTGGCTTCCCTATCTGGTTCAAATACTCTTCTGTGTTCAGTTTGTGGGTGATCAGTACATATTCAGTGGCTAATCTCTCATACTGCATTCTCAGCTTCTTCAGCAGGGTTTTAGCATTTTCATGTGCCTCATCCTTTAAAAGAATATTACTTGATAAGTTAGAATACAAAGATTTCCTTCACTTTCAGGAGGTAACTTTATAAAACTTTTTCCATGAGTAAAGATTGTATTACATGCAGAAAAGGTTTCTCTGGAACAATCAAATTTTAATGTTACAGTTTCTTGAAGATTCACAAGATAATATTGCAACCAGAGATACTCTTATCTTCAGAAAGGGACACAATTTTGTTTTGAGGGCTTTTTTTCCAAGAAGTATTCAATTTTTCCGGACGTTTTCTGCTCCACCCAAGCTCATAGAAAATCTTTTCTTTTATCAAACCTCAAGGTTTAGAATTAAGGGACCATTTTTTAAAATTCCCTTATGAGTTGCCCTTAAAGGACAACAAATACATGTTTTGTTTTTTTAATTCCCTTCAGTTGGAGAAGTTTTTGGATGAGAATAAGAATGGCTGTTCTCTAAGTCTGTGGGTCTAAAAATGAATTCCCACCTTATTTGGAAGTTTTAGGTCCTCCTTTTCTTGTTTAGTTTTTCTTTACTTTTGCAATTCCCATCTCTTGATTGTAAGTTGTGGCTGATGATACTGCAGTATTGTGGAATCTGTATGTCCTATTGTGTTTTCTTTAATTCCATAACACCTCATCTGCTTCAATGGGGCGATTTAGATTTTGCACTTGTATCGGATCAAAACAGGGGACAGCGAGACTCCCCAAATAAGTATCGGAATCTAAATCTTCAGATGAATCGTCACTATAGAAACGCTGATGATAATCTTTAAAAATAGAATGGCTACACAACTTCTATTCCCCTAGCACTAGATCATTTCAAAATGCAATTTTGTTTGAAGGAGTGGAGATGATCAAGAAGCTTAAACTTGTTTTCAACCAAACTCCAGTCCCATATAATACCACCTCCCCAATCCTGTAAACCACTGTAGGGCTCTGATTAGTCACATTGCCTTCTGCAATTCTATTTCTCCCTTTTATATGAAAATATGTTATTACCAGTGTTGCTCCCTTATCCTCCCACCCTGTCAGACTGTCATAGTAATGCTTGAATGTTTTCACTTATATACACTGTCAGCTAGCACATTTGCTTATTTCCGATCTGACGAAGAAGGGCAACCTTCGAAAGCTAATCAAGAAATGTATTACGTTATGTCCAATAAAAAAGGTATCATCTTATTTTCTTTTCCATGTTTTATTTTGTTTGATTTCTATAGATTCTACATGGAATGTTGCTATTCCACTAGCAGAAAACGAGTTCACAATATCAATGTCTCTGGTAACATTCAACTGCTAATAACCACAAACCAGGACTCAAAAGCCACCTACTGCGAGTAAGTGTAGTAATAAACAGTTATTTCACCCGTATGTGATCAATAATTTTTATGTGTAGAGTACCCTCAGATATAAACCACCGTGACTGCAGTCAATAATGCTGCTACAGCGTGGCATAGCACTTCTTTCATTGGGTAACTCCTACTATATTTTTTTGGGTAAAGAGCAACCTCTGCTCATATTTTTTTGCATCCCAATCACCACAGTGCTATAAAATCACTTATTCATTTGTTTAAAAGATTACATATACTAGGTGAAAAAAACTGTACACTTATCTCGTGAGTTCTTGCCTCTCTGGCAGAACTGTGTTGCCTTGCTGAAACAATTAGCAATTGCCTTCCCCTGGATATACACTGTCAGCTAGCACATTTGCTTATTTCCGATCTGACGAAGAAGGGCAACCTTCGAAAGCTAATCAAGAAATGTATTAAGTTATGTCCAATAAAAAAGGTATCATCTTATTTTCTTTTCCATGTTTTATTTTGTTTGATTTCTATTGCTCCCTTATAAAACTTCTGTTCTGCTTGTTAACACAGCAACTGTCTCCAGAATACACGCATTTCTTTTAACAATCCAAATTCTCCTAGCTTTGGAAAATCACATTTAAATTATTTCTGTGGAAGCTCAGTCCTATTCTTGCCTACTGATTCTACAACAAGCTATACTTCGACAGATTGAGCGGTATGTGGCCAATTTCCTCTTCTGTAGTTCACTTCTTGAAAAAAATACAAAAAACTGGTTGCATTGGCAGAGAGGATGGGAATTGGGGCCAGGGAAAAGAATACAATAAATTTTATAAAGGTAAGGGGCAGGACCAAGATGGCTGCACAGTGAAGACACTGGCTACTTTGCTTTTGCCTTAGTTCTATTACCTTTTGATTGAGTACTCGTCAGAGTTCACCTTTTCCTATGCCTAAATGAAGAAAAAAGAGGCAGCTTCTGCCCGACTGCAGCAGGATCCCTCTTTGGTGCGGCAAACAGCAATTATTAGCTTCATGTCACCTTCAAGTAGGGGTGTGCCAGCTGGCCCGATGGTGAAGGAGACTTCGGGCCTTGAGAGTAAGGTTTCACTTAGCCCTGCTGGATTGGCACCTCCCCTGCAACTGTGAGACCCTGCAGTGTCAGGTTCGTGTTCAGCTATGGAAGCTGTGTTGTTTGATGCGTCCAAGGGCATGCAGAGGCTCCAAGAAGTTGTAGCAGTTGGAACAGCGCTGAAGGATTCGAGACCACCAGTCAAGCAGAGGGGGTTGATAGAAGGTCAACTGGAGGAAACGGCAATTCCAACTGTCCCACCCTTGGTGAGGCCTTCGGAGGTGACCCTCAATACCATCTGGACAGTACTGGACTATCTACGAAGTTTGTGCAGGAACTTCTCCCTTTACACCGTAGCATGTACTAAGGATTGACAAGTGTGAGGAGGATTTGAAAACTCATTCAGATAAGTTACAAGTGTTTGATTCTCAATTTCAGAAGTCTCCGGTAACTCAAGCGACTTTCGTTCTAGATAAATTAATATTACATCGGAAAATAGAAAATTTGTACAATTTCACTAGGCATTTAAATTTGAGACTTTTGAATTTTCCCAAATTATTGACTGCTACTGCTAAAGAGTTATTTTATAGATTCTTAAAGAAAAAATGTAAATATTCTGATTGAGGCCTTTCACCTCTTCATAAAATATACTATTTGCCTGTTCCTAGACATATGAATTCTCCTGCTGGCAATTCCTTGGTGGAAGTGTTCTCTGATAGTCTGAATATTACTAACATCTTGGAAATTCCAGTTGAAGGAACTACTTTAAGGACTACATTGTTGGTGACTTTTGTTTTTCAGCAGGATAAGAAGGCTTTTTTGTGCCTCATTATTAGGTCTGCTGAAGTTAGTTTCCTTGATGGAAAAATTTCAAACTTGGAGGAAGAAATTCCTGTCTTTTTAAAACAACAAGCTATTTCTTTGAGAGCTAGATTTCAACTGAGATACCCATATAAATGTTTGATTTACTTGGATCAACATTCCTATGTTTTCTATGAACCCTCACAACTGCAATTCTTTCTTGAAGGTAGAGGATTGTCTGTGCATTGATTATTTTGAGGGACTTCTCTTAGCTTGGTCTGATTTAGTATTAGGTAGGTGTCCATTGGCATTCTTCTTTAGTGGAGGAGTGGCCTAGTGGTTAGGGTGGTGGACTTTGGTCCTAGGGAACTGAGGAACTGAGTTCAATTCCCACTTCAGGCACAGGCAGCTCCTTGTGACTCTGGGCAAGTCACTTAACCCTCCATTGCCCCAGGTACAAATAAATACCTGTATACAATATGTAAGCTGCATTGAGCCTGCCATGAGTGGGAAAGCACGGGGTACAAATGTAACAAAAATAAAATAAATATTCCTTCTAGTATGTGAATTTTGTTAGTCCCTCCCCCTGATGTGGTCTAACAGATGATAGTTCAGTTTAGTAATCTTTTCTCTAATTGTATTTTATTGATAAAATATATTAGTTTATTTTTTTGAACTTCTGTATCTTGATTCAAATGTCTTTTGATGTATATTTTTGAAAACTTTTTTTAAACAGGTAGAGATGATCAGATAACAGGGTCATAATGAAAAGAATCCCAAGATACATTTCCTGACAACAATGAATAACTGAAAAACAAGATAGGATAAAAGAAGAAAAAGAAAATCACAAAAATAAGGTTGGCAGCATTCACTTATTTCTGTCCAATGACATACCTGGGGAAGAGTACTTTTCAGCCATTTCTCAGCTAAATGTAGACAGAATTTCATTACTTGAATCTTGTCAGGCCCTAAAAGGGGGAAAAAATTGAAGAATGACGTATGTTCAGCAATTTCACTGTGTCCACCAGCTTTATTTATTTATTTTTTCACCCTTTTACTAAGCTGTGCTAAAAGGTGGCCTGCGTTATGACTAGTGTGTGGTTTTCAGGACCGCAATTTATGTCTTGTCTGTAATGCAGGACAGTATGAGAGATTGCTCATACGTTACCCCACGCGCTGAGGCCACTTTTAGCACAGCTGTAAAATGGCCAATTTTTCATTTCCTCAATTAATGGCCATGCACTAATTTCCCAATTAGCGCATGAGCCGTTACCGACACATATTTAGTAGGCAGAAAGGGCTCATGCGCTAATCATTTGGTGTACGGCAATGTAGCTGCACTAACCAATTGGCGCTGGGCCCGCCTACTTTCCGTCCCCTGTCCATGTATGAATTGTAATGCAAGCCATATAGTTTTCTGCTGGCCCTCTTTTGAACTGCCTTCACCTTACAGATATGATTTCTAGAACAGGGTGAAAAAGTAATATTGCTTCCCTTTTCTTACCAACAAGTCCTTTTTATGTATTCAGGTATACTATTAACTTTCTTAAGCATAAACAGTATTGGCCTTTCAAGATGATTGGAGTAATCACCATGGAGGAACCATGGTTGAAAAACCAAACTTGATCATATATGTGTAACCTGTATGCGAAACCTGTTTGTTTATTTATTTTTTTGGACAAAAGTCTTACTAACTTATTGGCTGTGGGGATTATTACAAAATTTGGCAGTAAGACACAGAAGAGGCCTAGGCACTCTGGTATTGCAAGAATCAAGTTGAGGATAAGTTTGACATAGCCTACCTACAGAAGTGATTTATTTATTACATTTGTACCCCGCTCTTTCCCACATACAGCAGGTCCAGTGCGGCTTACATAGTAAAAACAAGGAAATGTAGGAACAGTATTATAAATTGTGATGATCATAACTACTTACATTATGAAAGGCATTACAAAGGACATGTGAAAAGAACGTAGGGAAGGTAGACAAGGATATGATAGGTGAAAGGGAAGGAGAATGGGAGGGAAATGGTAAAGGATGGAGGGAAGTTCAACATTTTTAAAAACGTTATATTTATTGAAAAAGTTACAAAAGAAAATCATCAATGGTAATAGAAAAGAAGGGCATCATACATAACAATGGGAAAAAAACATTAATGTAATCCTTTTAGCTTCCCTTTTATAAAAGAAAAATTTTAGGTAAAAATGGGACTATAGGAAGAATTGAAAAAAATATCAGGTAAACTTATAAGGAACATAAACAGCTGCCACTTTGATTGTCTCAGTAATGATGATACCCCTTATTTATTTATTTCTTATACAAGCAAAACATGCAAGTTATCAACCATTTTACAACCTCCTCTACATTTTAAGCTGCCTCTAAAACAGAATTGATACCTGTTGGTAGTTCCTGTGCAATTCTGTGAGCACTAGCTGCAGCCCATTGTGGATTAGTTATAGACAACAGGTAGGACTGAATTGTCTGAACAGTTTTAGCTGTTTCCTTGGTAATCAACGATGAACACTCAGATTTGGTCTGCTTAAGCACTTTTGGCTTCAAACATTTTTCAAAAATATTACTGACTGCTGTCATATAGAGCTTATCCAAAGAAACCTGAATTAAAAAAAAAATCAAATTTAAGTTTAAGGCAAAGAGCCTAAAGAATGAGGTGAAAACATATATCAAGAAATATGATTGCCATTATTTTGCAGATTGACTTCTAGTGATAGTACCAAGAGATTACCACTAAGGGCCATTCTTGCCATTTTAAATCCAGACAGCTATGGGGTAGAAGCAGGGGTGGGGACTGCTCCTGTCCTGTCCACTAGAGCACCAGGGATATTCTGGTAAGCTTGTGCGTGTGTGTATGTGCGTGTCAGGGGATGAGGAGGGTCACCTGCTGATCTTGTTGGGGGGGGGGGGGGGGTCAGGTTGTGGGCTGCAATTGGAGGTTTTTTTTTTTTTTTGGCCTGCCAGTAGTGGGGTGCACTTAGCACTACTTATCGGCTGCCATGACAGACAGCAAGCAGTAATGTACTGCATGCTGCCAGTGGTGGCCACAACTACTTAACAAGGTGACACATAATTTGTAACACAAGACTATTTTTTGGCTGGTAGCTATAGTAAACATTTCTGTGTGAAATATATTCAAGGCAATAAAAAATGGTTTATTTCTGAGACATGTTGTGTCTCAACAGATTAACCAAGAATAAAATGTGTGCTACCCTTTTTCCAGTAAGTTAAAACAAACCTGTCCCTTTAAAAGAATCAGTCTTACCTTCATTAGCTTGGAAATCAGGAGAAGTATTGGGAAAGACTCCTCATTGAGCTCTACAGCTGTCAAAAAATAAGTGTTAATTGTTGTGCGATGTGTTATTTACTTCAAAAGCAAGGTGACATGCATCACTTATAAATATGCTTACCTATGCCCAAATACTCAAGCAATAAATATAACTAGATTTTCAAAGTATCTATTTTTCTGGCTCTATTTCTTTCATCTGAGAAAAGAAATATCTAATACACCTGAATGTAATGCTCTGAGCTACCACTAAAAATGCACAAGTTAAATGCAAATAAATTATGTACCAAAATTTATAATATACTAATTGCATCTAAACTGGCTTTTCCAGAGACCTTTTTCAATTTTTTGCCGAAATATATCATTTTTTAATGTAATAAAATCTTTCCTGTCCTCTGAAATCAGTTTTCTGCAGCACTTACAGAGCAGATGCACCAGAAAGAAGAGCATTGGGGCCCTTCTATTAACCTGTGTTAAGCACCTAATGAGGGGTTTTCAGCATGGTAGACAGCAGCGTGGACTCAAACTACTGCGCTAAAAAGGCAGCTGCTATGGTGTAAATCCTGAATTAGCTTGAGTGGGCCAGATCTGGGCATGACATGGTCAGGAAAAGGTGTGGCTGGCTGTCACCGTTAGCACACAGGTCGCTACTGGCAATCCGGTAGTGAGGCCACTGTCTGTCCTGGGTTGGCGGCCTCCATAGAATAAAGCAATACCAGTATTACTACCTTAATGACGCATCCTCTCCCACATGTCTCCCTATGATCTGACCTCCGCCCATGCACATCAGATCTCCCCGATATCCTCCTGATCCCAATATTATGTTCTCCTGGCACTCCTGATCCCCAACATTAGGTCCCCTAGCAACACAGATCCCAACATTAGGTTCCTACCTGACACACAAACCCTGCTCTCCCTGAAAACCTAGGCCCCACCTTGGGACCTACCCAGGTCCATCACTGGTGGTATAGTGGGTGTTGGGAAGGCAGTGATCCCCCTTCTGCTACTGTCCAGGTTGGCGCTGGCGTCCAAAAATGGCACTGATAACCCCTAATCTTTTTGGGTATTTTATATACCACCTTTCTGGGTTACAACCAAAGCAAGTTATACATTATGCAAATAAGGCAAAGAAAAGAAAGTAGAAGAGCTGGGAGAAGAAAAAATTACTATTACTAGAAATATTGTACGTGGGAGGAAGTGGAAGGGAAGATCCCACCAGCAGTCTAAGGTCCCAGTCCTGTTGAAGCTAGTCTGCATAAGCCAGGTCAAAAACATAGGGTTTAAGGCCTTTTAAAAAATTTTCTTAAAATTGGGTTTCAGGAGGAAATGACATCACTCACTCAGGTAGCATGATGTCTGGTGTTCCAGCCCCCCAGTCCATTAATTTGTGGTTTATATTGGATTTTTGCTGTTCTCACCCCTGCAGAGTATAGGGGCTTGTAGCAGAGACCAGTGTGCTGCAGTTTTGATTCTGGTAACCTGGAGTCGGGTGATAGATTTACAGATTCTTTTCTTACATTGGCAGTGCACAGTGAGCGTCGATGGTGGGCAAGATGGCAACAAACACGCTTGCAGAGCCAGTTGAGAACGCTGCGGGACCTTTGCCAATCAGTGCTGATGCTACTCCACTGACCAGAGCAGATTTCAAGGGATGGTTCGCCGAGGTGAAGGGTGAAATTGCTTCCTCTAAGAATTAAGTGTTGGCGAAGGTGAACACTATCCATGCAGTGCTGGGGGGAGTTCAACAGTAGGGTGGAGAAGACCTAATCCTACATTGAGGAACAGGGCGAGGAACTGGCCGGAGTGCAATCTGCAGTGTAGAAGCTGCTCACTACAGACAGGCTTCTGGAAGAGAAGTTGGAGAAAATAGAAAATCGAATATGGCGGACCAATATGCATACTCGTGGGGTTCCTGAACTAGAGGAGTACATGGACAGCAAATGAGTTGCTCAGCAAATTTGTGCGGCTGTACTGCAAATAGGCAATCATAGTAACAGCCCCACAGAGATTAAATTGGATTGGGCACACAGAGCTCTGGGGCAGGCCTATGGTAATGCTCCTTGAGATTTGGTGATCTGTTTTCATGAGTTTGAGCTCAAAGAGAAAATGGCATCTGTTATGTGCCAAAAGTGCTCGTGTGGCAGGGGCATGAGATTGTCTTGCAACTAGATCTGGTGGTGGTGTACTGCAAAAGAGGAGAGAATTTTGGGAGGTCACTGTGCAGCTGCAGCAGGAAAATATTCGATATAGGTGGATCTTCCCTTTTGGAATTACTTTTACAGTGGAAGGAGCTCATAAGAGATGCATGGTCGGTGCTGGCTGAGCATGGTCTAAAGCGGGAGGAACCAGCTGGTGATGCATCATGGATGGAGTTCACAAGCTCAAGTGGTAGAAAGTACTGAAAGCCAAACGACGCCACAGGAGGAGCTCTGGAGTCAGCAGGGACATGGACCGCCATAGAGGACTCCTTGCACAGTTGTTTTTAGGTTCTGGATTTCCACGCACAGGTGTACAGGTCCTAAGTGTACAGTTTAAGACTGCCATCTTGTCTGTAGTTTGGTGCCTTTTGAAGTTTTTATCATTTGGGGAGATCTGGCATGTTCTTTCTTTTCTGCAGTGGTATGAATCAGGATGTTGTGAATGGTGGGGAGTGCATGGACTGGAGAGCGAGCATCTTTTTTCCTCTCAGCACCACTATAGTGGGTTGCTGGTGGATGGGGGAGGAGGGAAAGTTATGGGGTTTTCATGGTGGTGGATGGGGGGGCAAGGCTACAAGAGTGGGTAGAGGGGAGCGGATCTGAATCTGGAAGGTTCTCTAATGGTGTGGAGGTTTTTGGGGTCACACCAGGGTGAACTGAAGGTCCTGGAATGTTAAAGGCCTTAATTCTGTAGTTAAAAGATGGACGGTGCTAACAGGAGGGAGTCAGTTGATCTTTTACAGGAGTCTCATCTGTGGAAATGCGATGAGTGCCTGATGGTCTCTCATTTCTCTTACCAGTGTTGGGAGGCGAATACTACTTCTCATTGGAAGGGGGTAGAGGTGGGGATCATGATTGCTAGCAAACATAAAATTGAGATTCAGCATGAACTTAAAGGTGTGGGTGGATGTTATGTAATAGTTGAAGGTATTATAGCAGGCTTGGCTATGACAGTGGTGGGGGTTAATGCACCTAATCAGCATCAGGAGGATTTTTTTCACACTCTGGGGGAGGTTTTGCAGGGAAGGGGTGGGGGGGATGTTACTGGTGGTGGTGGTTATTTAAACATGGTTCTTAATCCTAATTTAGATAGCTTGGTGGGGTGCGTCGTGGGGAGGGGGACTACGGAAGCTAGGATGTCTGTGAAAAGGTTGTTGGACACTCTACAGGTGGTGGACACTTGGAGACATTGTGAGGGTAATAGATGGGAGTATACTTTTTATTTTCCAGTGCACAGATCTTATTCTAGAATTGATATGATCCATTTGGAGAAGTCCCATGTATGCAGGCTGCAGGCGGTGCGGATGTTCATTCTTTGGTCTGACCATGCTTCTATTTAGATGTTTGTTGTGGTGGATCAAGTGGGTGGTCCAAGGGGGAGCTGGCACCTCAATGAGTCTTTATTGGTTCGTGAAGTCCATAGGAAGCAGACTGCTGCAGCTTTACATGAATACTTTCTTCTTAACAATAATGGACAGGTGGGGAAGGTTGCAGTCTGGGAGGGGTTGAAGGTGTTTCTCTGGTGTCATTTCATAGCGCTAGGATCGCATGTTAAAAAACAACAGGAGGCCAATGAGAGAAAACTCTAGGAACAGCTTAGCGAGAGGAGGGTCAATATAAGATTCGTGCTACAGGAGTGGGTAGACTAAGGTTGCAAGATCTTCGTAGGGAATTGCAGGCCCTTGGGATGGCTCAAATGGCATTTAAGTTAGATCAGGTTCGTCAGCAATATTATGAACAGGGTAACAAGGCTTCTAAGTTACTAGCTAATAAACAAAGTTAAGAGGCAAAAGGAAATGGATCTTGAAAATCAGAGATAGTTTGGGGGTTTTCACTGCCTCAGACCCAGCCAAACAAAAGTACTTCCAAGATTCCTATCAAGCACTATATACTGGGGAGGAGGGTATTTCGGCAGATTATATTAGATCCTATTTAGCTGCTATCGACTTACCCTCCCTTACACCTGAGGATGCACAGGTCCTAGACAGCAACATAGTGGTGGAGGAAGTTGCCCAGGCCATTAAGGGCCTCAAGATGGGAAAAGCTAAATATTATAAGATTTTTAGTGCCAATCTTTCCTCTCAGCTGGCTGACATTTTATTGCTGTCCTTCAGGGAGAGCGCCTCTGAGACGAGACAAAAACAGCAGGGATAATGGTTCTGTCAAAGCCTGGGAGGGACCCACAGCAGTGTGGATCATATTGCCCTATCTCCTTACTCAATCTAGATTGAAACTTTTAGCTAAAATCCTCACCACACATTTAACACCCTTTTTACCTAAACCAATTCATGACGATCAAGCTGGGTTCGTGGCAGGTAGATATGCGGGGGCCAATGTTTGGAGGGCCCTGACTGTGGCTTGGTGGGCACTGTCAAGCTGCCTATCTTCACGGGATTGGAAACGAGCTGATGTGGTTCTTCTTCACAAAAGCAGAGATAGGGAAGAAGTGGGAAATTACAGGCCGGTAACCCTCACATCGGTGGAAGGAAAAATAATGTAATCGCTGCTGAAGGAAAGGATAGTTGACTTTCTAGAAGCCAATAGGCTACAGGATCAGAGGCAACATGGCCTTACCAAAGGAAAATCCTGCCAAACGAATCTGATTGACTTCTTTGACTGGGTGACCAAAGAACTGGATGAAGGCGTGCAATAGGCATGCAATAGGCGCTGCGTATGCCTTGTAGCGCTATAGAAATGCTAAATAGTAGTAGTAGTAGTAGTAATCTACTTGCATTTCAGCAAAGCCTTTGATATGGTCCCTCACAGAAGACTCGTGAATAAGCTGTGAGGGCTGAACTTAGGAACCAAAGTGGTGAACTGGAATGGAAACTGGTTGACCAAAAGGCAGCAGAGGATGGTGGTAAATGGAATCGGCTCGGAGAAAAGGCAGGTGAGTAGAGGAGTGTCTCACGGGTTGGTGCTGGAGCTGATTCTGTTTAATATATTTGTGTGAGACACTGCTGAAGGGTTAGAAGGAAAAGCTTGCCTCTTTATGGTTCAATAACCACTTCCCTAGTGCTGAGTCACAAGGCACTTTTAGGAAGTGGGCGTTGTAGGTCCTTAGCATGGTAGCACAGGTAGTGTGGTCAGATGGTGCCATTCTCCCATTTGGTACTCTGAAGACTCAGCTTGATTTGGGGAGGAGGATTTTTGGGATATATGCAGCTTAGACAGGAAGGGGATTTTTGTGGATAAACGGTCCCCTTTGAAGAATTTTGCATAAAAAGCTTAGGGGGAAGAGGTACCTTATCTGAAATTTATAGTACATTGCTATGTGTTACCTCCCTTGAGGGAGTGTTCTGGAGAGATTGGGAAAGGGATCTGGGCAGGGAGCTCTCTCTGGAGGAGTGTGGTCTTATTTTCCAGAATGTGTGTATTCACCGCCTTTCCTCACAGCTCTTGGAAACAGGGTATTATGTCCTCTATCATATATATGTTATCCTAAAGAAGATGCATTGGCTAGGCCTGTTCCTTTGTTTATTTGACAAATTGAGTTCTCAGTATGAGCTAAGTTAAGAGGCAATGCTGAGGGGTGTGTGAAAATGGCTGAGTGGGGGTGCACTGCTAAGAGTGAGAGTGAATGGGTGTGTGTTAGAATGGGTGAGTGTGAGTGAGAGTGTGCTACTGAAGAGTTGTACTGTTGAAGGGAGGTGTGAGAATGGGTAAGTGTGAATAGGGGTGTGTTAAGGGGATGTGAGAATGGGTGAGTGGGGGTGTACTGATGAGGGGTGAGTGGGAGAATGAATGGTGTGTAATGGTGAAGAGGGTTTGAGTGAGGGTTTTCTGCTGAGAGGTGTGTGAGAATGGGCGAGTGTGAGTGTTTTGCTGAGGGGTGTATGAGAACTGGTGAATGTGAGTGGGGGTGTGCTAGTATGTGGTGTGTGAGTGGGTGTGTGATATTCTGTGGTGTGTGAGTGGGGGTGTACTGCTGAGGGGTGAGTGTGCGTGGAGGTATGCTACTCTGGGGTGTGTGAGAACGGGTGTCAGTGGGGGTGTGGTACTGAGGGAAGTGTGAGTGGGTGTGTGATTGAGGTTGTTTTGCTGAGGGGTGTGTGAGAATGGGTGAGTGTGAGTGTGTGAGAATGGCTGAGTGTGACTGAGGTGTTTTGCTAAGGGGTGTGTAAGAAAGGGCGACACTGAGTTTAATACTTCCTTAAAATGTGGAGACTGGATCCCTACCTAGCACTAACTTTTCTTTTCTGATCAATTTGTTTAGGTTGATTTTCTTGGTTAGTTTTTTTTTTTTTTTTCTATCTAGCAGGTGCGTGCTTTCACCATTTTCCTGTCAAAACACAGCCTTATTTTTAAGGGCATATTTCCTGCCCTTTTTGAGGAGCGTTCTCCTGGTGGGGTAGTGAATTCATGCACACACACACTTCCCAGTCTGACCCCAATACTTTCTCCCTACCCTGCTTGCACCAGTCTCTGAATTTCCCTTGTACTGAATTTGTTAGGGAAGAGGGTATTAGAGAATGAGATTGTTAGGGAAGAGAAAGGGACAACTGCACAGCTGCTGTCCATGATTCTCCCCACCAGTCTCTGTCTGAGCCCTCACCCAGGCCCAAGCAATTTGTTGCTTAGCAACAGCAAGAAAGAACTTTCCGATCTGTATCCTATTAATTTATTGGATAGAGGCATTGTTCCCCCTCCCGAGTGCCCCTGTGAACCGAATTGCTTCAAACTATACAATAATCTTGACAACGGTGAGTAGAGTCTGCATGACGGGTTTGGTGGCTGTAGCTCTTTGAGGGCCAGAGGAGTTCATACATGGACAAACAAACACATGAGTCTGCTTTATATATATATAGATTATTATTATTATTATAGTACTTAAGACAGCTAATTATTAAAGAAAAAATGACAAAGCTGTGAGTGCAAAGCAATCGAACAATGACGAAGAACCCTGATATGGCGAACTGCAATAAAACAAGAAGGTACTACAAAGGATTCTTGAAGGTCAAAAGACAAGTGGCAATTCTAAATAATCCCCAAAATTCTGAGAGATGGAACAAGGGGAAAAACATGGTTAAAGAAGAGTGGGAGCCATAAAAAAAGTAGTCAAACGGTCAGACAACCACATTGTTGGATTTTAATGGGTTAATCTGTTACAGACTTCCATATATGGGGGTCATTAGCAGTAGTACTGCAAGAGTACTGCTAGGGGTTATTGGTGTCATTTTGGACACTGGCGCCAACCTGGGCAGCAGGGAGGAATAGCTTCTGCTTGGGAACCATTACACCACCAACAATGGCCCCAGGTAGGTCTGGGGGTGGGGACGGTAGAGCTTTAGGAGTGGGTGTATATGTGGGGGCCAGGTTTTTGAGGAGGGGGGAGGGTTTTTGTGTTGGGGAGGGACCTAATGTTGGTATCGAGGATGCCAGGCGGACCTAATGTTGGTGCTCAGGGGGGAGGCATGCAAAAAGGGAGTAAAATGCTACTGTGTTATAAGGTTGGCCCCATATTGTGTTACATGTGATTGCTATCTGCAACTGCAAGCGCTACCCTGTTCAGCAAATGCAGGGTGGAGGTTAGGCATGCACTCTGCATTTACTGTAGAAGCTTTGCAGTTACATGTTAATTTTTGCGTTAAAAGTACAGTAACTTCAAAACCTACCACACTATAGTAAAAGGACCCCATAGACCTAATTCACAGTAATACACCAATTTATCTAGGACATAAAATGAAGGAGCAGCTAGATTCTGTGTTTAAAAATTTTTTTAAACACAAAATCTATTCTCCAGAATGAGATATAAAATAAAATTGTTAAATGGAGAAATTATGTCTTACATGATATTTTCTTTCCTTTAGTCTTACCAGACTAGTCCAGAACCTGTGGATTATATCTGTTACTATACTATAAGGACCTGGTTTACTAAGGTGCACTAACGTTAAAGACACCCACAGGAATATAGGGATGTCTCCAGCATTAACGCACATTACTTTTTAGTGCGCGTTAAAAACGCTAGCGCGCCTACATTACTGCTTAGTAAACAGGGCCCCAAGTGTCTTATATACTGCTTGTGTTTGCTGTGGTTAACAGACTGAGAGACTCAACAATTGAGGAATATATAAATGTCACACAAACAACTCAACTACTTTTAAACAATAACATTAAGGTCCATTTCAAACAAGTATGTTTTCAAAGCTTTCCTTAAGTACAAATGTAAAGGTGAACATTTTATCTCCCATGGCAGTGGATTCCAAACTCTTGTCCCCTGAAATGACAAAATGTTCATAAACAGATTTAAAACAAATATTCTTAAGAGAAGGAAAGCCTATTTCTAGGTACAGGAAAAGCAAGATGAAGGAATCCAAAGTAATTCTGCAAGACCCTCTGAATTTTGACCAAATAGTGATTGAATACAAACGGATGGTGACACACACACAAAGTAGTTCTGTGTGATTTGCCCCTTAAGGGCAGCATGAAGCCTTAGAATGCTCAGTATTCAAATTGAGAAGCAACAGTGCTCTTGTTCAAATTTTTGGTCAAATGTTGTATTCATCCAATACCTTTACAATAAGATATTATTTTCGCTATTGGCCCACGGTTCTCCAAATGGGTCAGGAGCTGACTCAAAATCCAACACTATTAACCAAATGTTGCATCCATCCATTACCTGTAAGTCATTGTTGCTCTCTACCGACTTACAGTTCTTCAACTAAGTCAGGAGCTATATTAAAATCCAATTAGAAAAGTTAGGTAGAGTGTAAAATAGAAAAAAACATTTGGAATGGAAAAAATGTTCTTTAATATTCACTGAGGAAGGGCTTCTGGACTGGTCTAGTAGGATTAAAGGAAAGAAAATTATCAGGTAAGACAATTTCTCCTTCCTCAGCGTCCATACCAGATCAGTCCAGAACCTAAGGGATGTAGCAAAACAGTCCTGAAGGTGAGTGGGACTTGAAACTCCCTTGAAGACACTGAACTCTCGTATCCACAGCTGTCTCTCTGAGATCCCTCAGGGTTGCTGAAAGAAAGCGAGAACAGTCTTGCTACAGAAAAATAGATAGTTTTGCTTGTTTCAGGCATACAGTGAAATTGCTGCCTCCCTTTGGAACTAGTATCCAAGAATTAAACGACTAGAAGGGTAAAGGGGGCATAAATGGGGTGGAAGCTCAGACTCTACTGAGTTATCCCTTATGCTTCCAAGTAAACAGAAATATTCTTCTTGGAACTAAATTATCTTAAAGGATCAAACCTCTACTCTACTGGGTCCAGCTCTCCAACTACTCCAGGAGCTAATTTTAGCAAATAGCTCAGAAACTGCATGGTCAGTCTCACCATTCACTAGAGACAAAGAAATACTGAGCATTCTAAGGGTGCTTGGTACCCTTAAGATGTGAATCATACAGAACTACTTTGTCTCTCTACCTCCATCTGCTGATTGATGGACATAACCCACAAGTTCTGAACTGGTCTGGTATGAATGCTAAGGAATGTAACTTTTCTTCTGATTTTCAATTACTGAGAGAATCATTTGTCTTTTGTTGTAACTACCACTATAAAATTTTATATTTTTGACTTACATAGGATGCGCCAAAAACTCTGAGCAGTTCTGAAGAAAAGCAAATGGAAAGGCAGTCTAGTCTGAGCAGCTGGTGATAGGGAAATAGCATGCTCTAAAACATACTGGTATTCCTGTTCCACCGGAGGGGAGGTTCTCTTATATGATTTCAGGTGGTTCAAAAGACCCAGAGCCTTTAAGAAAAGTAAGGAACATTTTTAAAGCCGCATTTAAGATAATTTGAAAGAAAACAGCAGCAGTAAAGAGAAACAGGTTTGATTCAGACTTACCTATTCTTGATTCCTAAAATTTTATGTACTGCAAATCTAAAAAAAAACAACAATCCATTCCAAGTAGCACACAACAAAGTGTAGTTGCTTAATTGTAATGGAGGTTCTCCATAGATAGAAGGAAAATGCAGCCACTCTGGAAGACTCCATGTGTGGTGCTCTCTTTCAGTTCAGGACTTTAGTTTAGAAAACTCTTGAGCATCATGTGGACTGCTCCCATGCTAACTGCAACTCCTCTCCTTTCACCTTGGTCTATGACTTTGCATGGATTATTAAAAAAAAAAAAATATGGCCCTTATAAAAGCTGTCTTAGTGTGCCCTTCTGCGGGTCTTTCCCACACGCTAACGCCATTTTTACAGCAGAGGCAAAAAGGCTGATTTTCAGATTTTTTTTATTAATGGCCATGCAGTCATTTTCCCATTAGCATGGGAGCCCCTACCATGACTTATTTTGAAGCAAAATAACAATAACTAAATCAAAATAAACTTTTTTTTCAATCAAGCCCTTTCAATGGCCAAGCCATAAGATCAAAGGGACATGGATCCTCTATGAGAACATGACCTTGGTTCAGTAGACCGTGTACCTGCGGAAGATGGAGAGGATCCCTGTCCAGCAGTTTAATCAGGATCACATACCACAGCCTCCACAGCCAATCCAGGGCTACAAGAATTATTCTACCCCAGTGCAATGTGATCCTTTTCAACACATGGCCTACCATAGGCAAAGGAGGAAAGACATACTATAGATGGGTCTCCGACCAGGACTGCAGTAGGGCATCGAACCCCATCAAGCCCAGTTTTTTCCAACAGCTGAAGAACTTAGACACTCTGGCATTCCTTTTCATCGCTGTGAATTCCAGAAGCGGAGAACAGAATCAGTTCACTATCAGCCGAAAACCATGGCTGGATAGTTCCCATTTTCCTTGGTCCAAGGAGTGCCTGCTGAAAAAGTCCACCCCCACATTCAAGGACTCAGCGATGTGAGCTGCCGACAAGCAACAAAGATTTTTCTCTGCCCAGCTCATGAGGGAGGCTGCCTTCACTGCCATCAGACGGCTGCAGGTCCTGCCTTGTTTGCTGATATGTCACTGCCGTAGCATTGTTGGAGAAAACCCGGACCAGGGCCCCTGCCAGAAATGGAGTGGTGTAAGGCTTTCTGCACTGCCCTGAGATCCAAGTGATTTATTGACCACGGAGACTCCTGTTCCGTCCAGGTGTCCCCAGCTCCCCAGTGTTGCAAATTCCGTCTAGCAACCAGCGTCAAAAGGAGATGAAGGTCGTACTTCTGTAACACTGGAGACCAGTAGCTTAGAAGAGACTCACGTAATGGCCACAAATAACATTGCCCATAACACCACTTCCATTGCCATGTCATTGACCTCAGAACCTGGACATAGTCCCAGACTCTGGGTCTGCCTTGACTGAGAAGATGAATCTGTTGGACCAGCTTCGACTTTCTGCATTCTGTGAGGAAGATCCTCTCCCTTGCTGTGTCGAATAGACCGCCCAGATACTTCAGTGTCTGCGATGGAGTTAGTCTGCTCTTCTCGAACTTGATCACCCAAACCATTGACCGTAGACGATGGACAACTGTCTGTGACAGCCATGCTGTCCGAATAGGTACCGAAGGAAGGACGTCACCACCACCATAACCTTGGTAAACGTTCTTGGAGCCCTAGCGAGACTGAAAGGCAAAGCCCTGAATTGAAAGTGACAGCCCAGCACCACGAAACATAGAAACTTCTGATGCAGCAGCGGCCATATGGGTATATGCATTGAGAGAGGTGAGAAATTCTCCTTTGAACTGAGGCTATGACTGCTCTGTTTCCAAGCGAAAGTAGAACACTCAGAGGCAGGAGTTTAGACCTTTGAGATCTAAGACCGGAAGAAAAGTGCCTTCTCTCTATGGGACAATGAAGTATATGGAGTTATCTGCCTTATCCCTGCTTGGTCTGGGGAACTAGAACAATGGCCAACAGCAAGGAATCTACAGTGGCCTGAACCTCAACTGCCTTGGTTCTCTTTCAACAAGGACACTGAAATAAGCGAAGAGTGACCGGGTAGGAGAATTCCAACTTGTAATCTTCTGTAAGAATATCCAGAACCCACTGGTCTGACATGATTTTGGCCCACTCCTCCTGCAACTCTTGAAGACAGCCTTCCACCGGAGAAAGAGAAGAGTGGACCAGCCTTGCATCACTGCAAAGTTCTGGAGGCATTAGGTGCTCCAGCTGAGAGGGGGACTTTCTGTCCACATGAAAGGAAGATTGGCGTGCCTGAAAGAGGGACTTCTGACCATAATGCTGACCACCAGGCCAGTACCATCTATTGTCTCGAAATCAAGATCAAGAGCTCCCTGAAGATGGACGACCAGAGGCTTTCGGCTTCTCTTTCGACAACTGCTGAGGCTTAGTGTCACAACTGTGAGGAATGATCCAGAGTAGTGAGCCCTTGGACCACTGCCAGTGACTGGCAGCAGCAGGTGAACCACCCAAACAGGAAGCGAGGCAGAACACAGACAGGCTGGTACAAGCAGGACTGGAGCTAGCAAGACTGGAACTGAAGCTGGTGGTAGGCAGAGCTGGAATAAGCAGGACGGGAACAGGATTCAGGATTCTCGAACAGGCTTGGATGGAACCGGATGCTGGAACGGACTTGGCTTGGCTGGAACCGGATGCTGGAACGGCTTGGCCTGGCTGGAATCGGATGCTGGAATGGACTTGGCTTGGCTGGAACAGGATGCAGGCTCCTCACATAGGGTTCAGGATTCTCAAACAAGCTTGGCTGGAGCAGGATTCAGGATTCTCTCACAAGCTTGGCTGGAACAGGATTCAGGATTCTCACACAGGGCGGACACAAGCAGGGTCAGAACTAAGGCTGAAGGCTTGCAGGGCAGACCCAAGCAGGATGGGAACTGAAGCTAAAGACAAACAGGGCAGACCCAAGCAGGATGGGAACTGAAGTTGTAGACAAACAGGGCAGACACAAGCAGGAAGGGAAATGAAGCTAAAGACAACAAGACAAGAACTAGCAGGGCTGGAACTGCAACAAACACACACAGATGAAAGCTCCTTGTAAGACCTCTGTTGCAAGCCTAAAAGTTCCCAGGTGCTTAATATAGGCAATTACAGATGAGGTCACAGGTGAGGCTTGGCAGCAGGAACACCAGGGCAAGTCTGGCGTGCTGGAACACCAGGACTGGAATGAACTCTGGAACATGTCTGGGAAACAGGAAGAAGACAGTCCACAGCAGCCATAGGGCCTGGTCACCCGGAGGCGAAATGAATGTAGGCATGGGATACAGTCACAACCGTGACACTTAGTTTCCCCCAGTTCTTTCCCCAAATTACTGAGATCTTCTCCAAATAGCCACTTGATTCAAAAGGGCAGTTTAACTAGACATGACTTTGATGTTGCTTCTGCTGCAACCAGAGTTGCCGATGTGCTATGACAGCCAGTCATACTACAGGCCGTAACCCATATGTCATAAATTGCATCCGCTAAGTAGGCCAACTCCACTTCCAGCTGGGCATTATGGCACCTGTCATGTATTGCAGGCTGCTGATATCACTTTAGGAATGCTTTTGTCACGAACGAGATGCACACCGTTGCTTGAAGGCACAAAGAGGCCATTTCAAAGGCTTCCTATCCTGTACGTCTTTTAGGGCAGTGCCCTCTTCCACCAGCAAGGTGGTCTTCTTAGTCACCGCCATAAAAAGAGAGTCCACCCTGGGAAGCTGCAATTTATCTTTCTCCCCTGGAAACAATGGGTAGAGGCGAGTCATGGCTCTTCCCACTCTCAGTCTCGCGTCCGGTGAGATAAAAAGGGAGTCCACCCTGGGAAGCTGCAATTTATCTTTCTCCCCTGGAAACAATGGGTAGAGGCGAGTCATGGCTCTTCCCACTCTCAGTCTCGCGTCCGGTGAGACCCATTCTGCTGTAATCGGGTCCTGAATATCTGGATGCACTGGGAAGGTCTCAGAAGGATCTCTAAGCCCCCTCATGATTGACGAAGATGGAACTCCTGATGCCAAAGCAATAAAAATTTTGAAAAGGGGAAGAAAGCAGATGCAGCTAAACAGACCGGAAGAAAAACTGATTGAGGTGAAAAGGTTTGCATGAAAGCAGCCTGCATATGTTCAGGAGCTTCTTAAATTAAGAAGTTGGTGCACTGAAGGAGAGCACCACACACTGAGCTGCTTGGAGAACATCAAATAAGTCTGCATCTCCCTACTTGTTGACAGAGAAAATATATATATTTTTAAATAAAATCTTACATACTGCCCCCTCCAGTCAAAAAGTCATTTGAGACTGTTTACATACAAATAAAGCAGTAACATTAATAATAAAACAATCCACATCCAGAAACCCCAACAAAATACAATCACAAAGGCCAAAAACCTAGATCTCTCAAAACCCCAATTCCAACATCCTAACCTCTAGTAACTAATGTGTGAAAGTCTTTGGCATGAAGGGGATTTAGGCACTCAAGTGCAATGTCTTTTGGAGGCTCATTTTCAAAGCACTTAGCCTCCCAAAGTTCCATAGAAACCTATGGAACTTAGCCTCCCAAAGTGCTTTGCAAATATGCCTTTTGGTCAACTAAACGTGATTTGTGTAGGGCTCTATGAGAGACCCCAGGTCAGTGTTGCTTGGTCATGATGTTGACACCATGTAGTATATACTGTTGAATGGATGGAAGAAAGTCTTGATGAACTACAAATGAAAGCTAATAGTTC